>NC_086318.1:403720638-404320638 GCF_036172605.1 Pelobates fuscus | reverse complement strand
CTAGGTTGGTTATGTTGTCTTTGAGAGCGTATGGTAGCCCAGGAATGAGAATTACCCCCATGATGGCATACCATTTGCAAAAGAAGACAACAAAAGGTATTGCAAATGGGGTATGTCCAGTCTTTTTTAATAGCCACTTAGTCACAAACACTGGCCAAAATTATCGTTCAATTTAGTTTTTTAACACAGAAAACAAATATGAACGCTAACTTTGGCCAGTGTTTGCGACTAGGTGGCTACTAAAAAAGACTTGACATACCCTATATTGAATACCCTGGTTTGTCTACTTTAAAAAAATATGTACATGTGGGGTGTTATTCAGAGACTTTTGGCAGATAATAGTGTTACAATGTCACTATTGATAAATTTGAAAGAATATAGGTTTTGAAATCGCAATATCCTACTTGTACCTATAACCCTGTAACTTGCAAAAAAAAAAAAGAAAGAAAAAAAGCATGTAAACACTGGGTATTTTAAAACTCAGGACAATATTTTTAATCTATTTAGCAGTTGTTTTTTTTGTTTTTTTTTTATCGCTTTTGTAGATGAGTAAAAGATTTTTCAAGTAAAAGTCAAAAAAACATGTATTTTTTAAAAATTTTCATCAGATTTGTTTGTTTTTTAAAATTAAATTACATTAGATTATATAAATAATGGTATGTAAAGAAAGCCTTTTTTGTCCTGAAAAAAACAATATATAATTTGTATAGGAACAGTAAATGAGAGAGCAGAAAACAGAAATTTTTACTTACCGTAAATTCTTTTTTTCTTAATATGGTGGCAGTACCAGTGGGTTTTGCTCCTTCCTGTGGACAAGCATCTAACAAGCTTAATTAAATCAACAAAACCCCTCCCCCTTGCCCTATAAGAAGGGCTATCCGGCAAAACCAACCTCAGTAAGTAGCAAGAAAAATCCCAAATAGAACTCATACGAATCAAGATAATGTAAAATAGAGGGAGGGAAGCTGTACTGCCACCATATTAAGAAAAAAAGAATTTACGGTAAGTAAAAATTTGTTTTTTCTGTCATATGGTGGCAGTACCAGTGGGATATAGCAAGATCCTTAACTAGGGCGGGTTCAATGTCACCGTAGGTCGCAACTTATACGCCTAAAAAGCAGTTTCAGAGGATGAGAACATCTCTAACCTGTAGAGCTTTATGAAAATGTGGAATGGAAGCCCAAGATGGTGCCTAACAGAAGGCCACTAGAAAAAACAAGTGTTCTTACTGGCCCAGAGGCAGCCAATACTCCAAGCGTCCTGAGAGAAGCCGGAACTTGAAGACCACCGGGAGAAAATGGCCAACCAACATACTCGCCTGAGTCAAATGAAACAAAAGAGTTGCAGGAATCACTGTATCCTTACACCTTTTATGGGAGGCTAACAAACAGAGGACCAGAATAACTGAGCTCTTCAGTCCTAGGAAAAGAGACATTACAAAGCTCCTTCAAGCTACACTTAGTACCAACCTGTAGGGAAAAAAAATGTTTAGCGTGAAGAACCACCGTGTCCATGAGCAATACTGAAAAATCATCTGGGGATGAAAAATGACTGAAGCTCTCTGAACATATTAGCCGATAAGATGGCCCCCAAGAAGGTGTCCTGGAGAAACAAAACTTGTAAGGGAAACCCTTTAACAGGATCGAACGGGTGTTACCTAAAAAAAAATTTATCAAAATTCAAGGACAAAAATACCAGGAAGGGAAAACAGAACTCTAGGAGGATGTCTGGACCTGGCAGATTACAAAAAACCTCAAGCTTAAAATCTGGATGTAAACTCTAAGAACAGCAGGATTCTCAGGCTTGAAGGCCTGGACCTCAAAGCAGAAAACGCCGAAGCCTGCCGAACAAAAAAACCAGAAGACATTAAAGCAAGGGTTTTTAGACGAATGAAACACACCAGCAGGGGTATTCCCAAAATCCCCCAAAAAAATTTCTAACCCTTATCAGAAAGTAGACCTTTAAACAGGATATATAGTTGCCAAGCAACATAGCCAAACAAATCTTCCCGCAGACCTAGATGATGAAGAAGAACCCTAGCCGTAGTCAGGCTATCAACCTGAAACTCTACAGAACCACTAGGGTAGATCCCTATACATCATGAGACCGATAGAGCTTCGAACGTTTGGGAATCAGAATCTTTATGCTCAGCATGGAATAAGAACCAGGATAAGGCTCCGATAGACATAATTTTCTAAGACAACTAGAAAAAACGTAAGCGGAAGTAAGACACATTACAAAGAGAGTAATGCATCACCGAGGGACCTGTAGTGAAACAGGAAGTGACTAGGTCGTTGAAAAGTTTGTCAACAGAGCCCTGGCTGGAACAACAATTTTCCACTCCAGAGAGTCAAATTACACGGACATAAGGACCAAACTTCCTAATTCCAAATACCCTCTCTGAGCTAGACGGCTATGTCAATCCCTCTGAAAGGAACTACCGAAATATCTACTAGATGAATTTGCACCTCAGCAAGATAACCGCATGCAGGAGAGAGAGAGAGAGAGTGCCTACACCGGTTCCTCCCTGCCGGTTGATGTACCAACCCCGTAGAAGAGTGCGCATGAAAATTTACAGCCTTCTGCCATATCTACGGAATGAAGAGATGAAGGGTGGCAATACACCTTAAAACCCCTGGAATCTGCGGATTTTCCCTTAATCATTACCACGAAACATGAAGGGGATTAAAAAAGAGCATCAGTAGCGATACCCAACCAGAAAACATTAGACGGAAGACAGACTTCCTGAAATGAACTCTATCTAATTTGAAAATTGGATCCGCTACTACCAACACCCCTCCTTCTATGATCGGGGAGAGAAAACAGTGGGATTTCTTTTTTAACATGTTACGAGATCTAGGGACTCTTATGAAATAGGCAATAGAATATATGGATTGCTGGGGAAACGTCGGTCTCCCTCTGTATGCTCAGTCTGATCTGATCTCAGTCTGATCTCCAAAAATTAAAATAATCGCCTTAATATACACAACAGTACTTCTTTAGACAGTACCGAGGTTACACGCTAATCACCTGCTACAAGTAACGGAATTTATCAGACCACTGCAATTTCTGAAACGACTGGGGCAGAGGTTAATCCTGTTCTGCAGTGTGTTGATGAAAAAAAACACCTACATTGTGTGTGTTCGTTAACCGTCCAAATTGCCAGAGATATCAGTAACCTATACTGAATCTTGTATGAACAGAAAGCATACCTACACAACCTATGCCATATACCAGGGTTACGCAACTCCTGTGGAGATGATATAGATACAGATATAGATATAGATATATGAGCTACTGTGAAGATGCCATCTCTATACCGGCTAATGAGCATACATCTCCTGGTAACTCATCCATAGAGAAACCAGTGAAGACATATACTGAGGCCCTGTCTTCCCAGTACCTCATACATAAGGCATATAGAGTATACCTATATCCCATAAACTAGTGAGGCTTTTTTTTTTTTTATATATAGAGTATATAAAAGGAAAAGAACCCCCCTAAAATAGCCTATAGTGGTTACTGAAGTTGAGACCACCCATCAACTCGACAGAGTATATAGTAGATGCATATACTAAGGCTGAGTCCTCAAGTAACTCCTAACAGAGCATGCACGGAGGTTGAGTTTTCATTCTTAACGAATACAGTGCATACAACTAATGAAGCGGAGGCCACACTTCAAACTCGGCATAGAGCATATAGTGGGTGCATCTACTAAGGTCGAGTGGATAACAAAACAATGCGACATAGAGCATCTAGTGGATACATCTAAAGAGGTTATTGTCCTTATACAAGGACTTTATAGTGTGTACCCTTCTGAGGCCGAGTCATCTTAGACACACACACAGAGCATATAGTGGGTACATATACTGTGCACAGCAACTCGTCATAGTGCCCATAGTGAGTGCATACACTGCTCACAGAACTTGTCATAGAACATATAGTGGTAACCTATACTGTTCACAGCAACACAACAGTGCATATAGAGAGAATATATACTGCTCATAGTAACTCATCATAGAACATATAGTGATTACATATACTGTTCAACAGCAACACGTCATAGTGCATATAGCGAGAATATATACTGCACCTAGTAACACGTCATAGTGCATATAGTGAGAATATATACTGCTCATAGTAACTCGTCATAGAACATATAGTGATTACATATACTGTTCACAGCAACACGTCGTAGTGCATATAGTGAGTATATATATACTGCTCATAGTAACTCGTCATAGAACATATAGTGATTACATATACTGTTCACAGCAACACGTCGTAGTGCATATATTGCATACATCTTCTGCACACAGCAAGTCGTCATGGTGCATATAGTGAGTACATATACTACTCAGAGCAATTCGTCATAGTGCATATAGCGAGTACATATACTGCTCACAGCAATTCATCATAGTGCATATAGTGAGTTTATATACTGCTCATAGTAACTCGTCATAGAACATATAGTGATTACATATACTGTTCACAGCAACACATCGTAGTGTATATATTGCCTACATCTTCTGCACACAGCACTTCGTCATAGTGCATATAGTGAGTACATATACTGCTCACAGCAATTCGTCATAGTGCATATAGCGAGTACATATACTGCTCACAGCAATTCGTCATAGAGCATATAGAGAGTACCTATACTGCTCACAGCAATTCATCATAGTGCATAAAGTGGGTACATATACCGTCATCTTCGTCCTCTTCTTACCACGTGGCTTCACACTTTGCAAATGAAGTGTCTAAACTTTTACAGAGATCATTTTGAAGGAAAGATTAATTCACCTCACCTCAAAATGCCTCTGAACCGTGTGGGGGGTTGGTGACACGGCGTACCACTTCTGGCAAGCATCCATGCTGTCAGTGGGTACTGCACAGCTTCATCTATGCCGAGCATCAAACTTCGCGCCTTTTTTTTTTTTTTTTAAATAAAGTTTCGGCATGCGCATGCGCACCACCGGAAACTTTTGGTGGAACGCAACACCTCCCGGGCGTGCGTTCCACCGCTGTGCGCAGGTCATCAAGACCGCCTCCAGAAAGTATTCGCCGGAACCTTCTCGGCATAAGAGGCAATGTATCCATTTGCTCCGTAACCATAACGGAGGTAGCATGGTCTCTCAGCTAACCGCCCGGGCAGCTCTCGGACCGGAATCCCCCAGACCAGCAGCCTGTGTGTCTCACCCTCCAGATGCTGTGTCCTTCCCTCTCGGGACAAGAAAGGAAACTGAGGTTGGTTTTGCCGGATAGCCCTTCTTATAGGGCAAGGGGGAGGGGTTTTGTTGATTTAATTAAGCTTGTTAGATGCTTGTCCACAGGAAGGAGCAAAACCCACTGGTACTGCCACCATATGACAGAAAAAAATACAGCTAAACACAAACACCACAAAAGTGTAAAAAGAGGCCTGGTCGCAAATGTACAACATCGCAAAAACTGTCCAGTCCTTAAGGGGTTAATAGGTTAGTCACTTAAATGACTAACACGAAAACAATAACAGTATATAGCATACATATTCTTGCAGTTAATTTAATGAATTCTAATGTTTATGTAAGTGGTTAAACAAAATATCCTTAAAAAAATAAAATAAATACAAATCTTAAACTGAGTACATCAGCAGGGTCCACATGAAAAGCGTAAAACTCTGTCTTCTGCAGCTCACTCAACTTCATTCTCTTGTTTGTTCATATTCTAGAAAAACAAGGTTTCCTGCTATAGCGGGACCCAACAGATTTCTCGATTTAGAATAAACAAGATCAAAGAAATAGAATATGCAGAAGAGGCCACTGCTGTTATATGTTAAACGGTTCCCTTAGCTCTAAAGTTTATTATAATTGGCAGTAGATATGGAGGACTGCTGGATAACCATGTCATGGCTCACTTCTCTTCTTCAGCACTTAAGGTTTGACCCTGGATATTGAAAACGTTTGCGAGAAAATGAGCTGGAGACAGTGCTTGTCCCTTCCTTTATTTACAGCTTGTAATTTATTTATTTATTTTTTTGTCAATTTGATTGATTTGGCAGCAATATACAAGCAGTATAAAAACACAAAATCAGAATATATCAGCTTTGTAAAAATGGATATCGTACAATGCAGGTCATAGAGAATTCTGAAGAAAGACATCTCTTTTTTGTTAATGTAAGACAAGAGAAACTGGCTAGGTACATAGGTCGAGGCATGAAGAATAGATAGAACAGTCTAACTGAAAAGCACTGCTAGACAAGGTATGTATGGAGTATGTAAGGTATGTTATACAGTGAATAACGAACTAGTTACAAATAAGTATAGGTCAACTTGCATATAAGAATTGCTTAGTACCGATAATAATGTAAGTGAGCCACAGGAACCCCACTTATTATCATGCAATTTAAAACCACATTAAATAAACTTTGTTGGATCACTTTTTTTTTTTTTTTTTTTTTTGTAAATCTCTTTTTTTATTGAGGCGTAAAGGTATGTGGGTACATAAAAGAATAGGGGAGACAATAAAGTTTCAAACAAGTCAGGGGTAATACAATGCAAGGCATATCATCTCTATATAGTGCTAGCCTCATTTTTTGTGTATAATATTTAGGTTACTTCAGACTGTTATTCAGTTGCTGGATATGTAAATACATGCTAAGACTAGGTTAAGGAATCTATGAGCTGTGTAAAGTCAAAATATACAAGCTGAACAGTGACACAGTACGACTTCTCCTATACAAGGCTGTCTCATGCGATGCCTCGTAGGCAGGCTAAACGATTATTGACAGTAGCAGCTTAGTTATAGTAGTTTCCGCGGTTCTGTGGTCTAGCCCAGATAGGGTGGCTGAGAGATTTAAGGCTAAGCTGTGGCCAACATGGCGCGTGTGTGGGTTTAATGTGCTTGTCATTAACAGGCTTTGTATCAAGGGTCATTTTATGTGAGCATAAGAAGACAATAGGATAATACAACAGTACATACCCCACTTATACCTATGGTGTGAGGCCTATCTAACCACATAACAGGATTAAAACTTATATGAGGCAAGAAGGTAGTTATGTAAAGCCAGTTAGTATGGCTGGAATAAGCAGGCCATGCCCAGTTCTATAAACGTGTAATATAACATGCATAGTAGTCATAGGTAAGCACTGTCTCAGGACTGATAATACAATCTAGGTTTAAAGCATAGGTAGCGAACTAAGTCATATAGCGAAGAAATACTGATAAGGTTCTATGTCCAAAAGATTCACAAGTGTTGTGCTATTTATGAGTCTGGCTAGATGTCATACTGGGACATCGGAGCTTCGCTGGGTCAAGGGGTCCTGACGGTGACTGTTTCGCAGACCTTGTGGATCAGTCCTGGCGGGGTGTACAGCTCCCGGCTTGGTCGCTGGCCCTGGCCCACCTCCTCAGCCGATCCCTTTCCGTGGCTTCGTGAGGTTTGAAGTTGGAAGGGTCCGCAGGGTGCAGGTGTGTTGCGCTGCTGTGAAGACCTCCGCCTGGCCCCAGGTCTCATGTGGGGTCTGCATCTCGGTGCCACAAACTCGGGTGTACATGTAGGCAGAGTTTTTCCCTGCTGGGGTGCCACGGAGGGCCCTGATGGTTCTGCGCCGCCAGCGGCGGTTGGGCCTCCGGCGATGTGGTCGATGCCGTGGAGATAATCTCCCCTTGACCCTCGGACCGGGTGATAGGTCGGTGGTCGGTGCTGGGCTAGGAGGGTGAGTAGTGCCCGGGGTAGGCCCGCTCTTACCCTGCTTCTCTGTTTCCCCTGTCGGGCCTTCGGGTGGCAGGAAGGGTCTCGTGAGGAGTTGCTCCCACCTGTCCCAGAATCGCTGGAATGCCAGGTCCAGGCTTGTAGGCTGCGGGTTCGTGGGCTCTGGCCTCATGAGTTGGGTTGCGTCCGCCATGTTGCCGGTTCTGGAGCATTCAGAACCCGGGCTTGAGTGAGTTGAAGGTCGATGAGCAGTGTGTGTCAGCGTGGTAGGGACCGGGATAACCCCCGCCGGTCCATAGGGGGGGGAACGGGGACTCAGATTCAGCCTTGCTGTACTTGTGGACGGCGGGAGAGCGGCCGTCTCCCCCACCGCCGCCATGCTTGTAGGCCGCAACATTAGGAGGCACTGACCCGCTGTCAAAGTCCACGTTTGTGCTGTCAATTTGCAGGTCTCAGATTCCCCAGTCGAGTGGGTTCCAACTTGAGTCAGCTCGCGGTCTCCGCTTGTCGGAAATCGGCATTAAGTCGGATCAGCTACGGGAGCAGCAGCGGCATGCGTCTGCTCCCTTCTGCGGTCAGGCCCCGCCCCCTGTTGGATCACTTTTGCACGATACTACACTGCCCAAATTAGAAGAACCCAAATAAAAAATAAAAAAAAACACAAGCATTTGGTTAACAGAGAGATAGCATGGACGTGTGAAAAAAATGCCGGCAGGATCTAGGTCAAGTCAGGTTATAACAGGCAATTAGTTCAGCATCAGCCAACCCCCTGACTTGGGAACGCGTGGAGGACAGGGGTGAAACGAAAGCTTGTAATTTTATTCTGTCAGTGTCAGCATTTCATTAATTAAAATAAAAAATTTTTAAATAAATAAAATCAGATTTACATGACAAACAAATGGAACAGGAAAACTTAATTTTAATTAAACAGAACAGGTCCTGCTTTTCCCATATTCTATTTCAAATTCCCAACACTTATATTTACGCACAAGTTAGGAGTGAAAATGTTTTATAATATTGTATAATGAAAATGAAAGATGCACTCGTGTTGATGGCATCTGTTAGCATGTACATGTATTTTCAGCTCACGACAGTTTGTTTTCGCAAAACCCTTCAAATTTTTGATAGAAAGGTGTGATTTCTTATTACAATAAAAGAGAATGCTAGTTTTTATGTTAAGTTAAAAATAATAAATGAACAAAAATCTGCTTCTTTAGTCATGAAATAACCCACTCTCGTCCTTATTATAACCAGCGTTTTTGTTTGAGGTGCATTCCACCTTACAAAGCATTGTGTTCCACCTCATATCTGGCATCCTCTTCTCATTCTCGTATGATACACCTCTCTACAGTGTCACTTATTCCACATCCCACATTTTACTTCTCTTTAAAGGAACACTATAGGGTCAGAAACATAAACATGTGTTCCTGACCATACAGTGTGAAAACAACCATTTAGGCGACTTGTCCCTTTCTTAATTCCCTTAGAAAGGGTTATAAAGTACCTTATTTCGAGTGCTGTGCAGATCCGCTGGTGCTGGCACCACCCCCAAACAGCCTCTTGGTGGCATCAGAATTTACGATTTTTAGCCAATTCAATACTTTCTCATAGGGAAAGCGATGGATTGGCTGAAATAGGCAAGGAGGCAGTGAAAATGCCGGCTTGGCTAATCAGCACCTCCTCATAGAGATGAATCAATGCATCTCTATGAAGAAAAAAATCAGCATCTCCATGCAGAGAATGGAGACACTGAATGGAAGTGCTGCATACTGTGCAGCACTGCCCCAGGACGCACGTCCAGTGGCCAATGAATGTGTCTATGAAAAAAAGACAGTGTTTACAGCAAAACACCTGCAGGGAATGATTATACTTACCAGAACAACTACATTAAGCTGTAGTTATTCTGTTGACTATAGTGTCCCTTTAAAGTTCCTAGAAGAAAACAAGGTCTGTTTTTTTAACATTCCATTATAATAAAGGAAAAAAAGTTCCAAATAAAGTACATAACTCACGTAGTAGGAAATCAATGGAAACATTATCAATTTTACATATGCATTTAAATAAAAAAAAAAACGCATAACAAATTATAGATATTTACCGCTTTAGTTAGAAATCGAGTACAACCTCTTTTTATTGACAAACATGTACAAAGCTGAGAAAGTATCTGGAGTAATATCCATACCAATAATGAGCATTAGTCTTCAATTTCAATTTGGAAAAAACAGCTGGAGGGTGAATGATAGACAACCCTAGTCTAAATTCAATGCTGCTAGGAAGCCACGTGGTCCATATATACTACATTTTTAAATGCAACATGAGTTTATGCTTTAGATCTAAAATATTTTTGGACTCACAAAATTAAAAATAAATAAATAAATTACCTTAAAAGCAGACAATACTGTGGGTAATGGATGCTGGTGTACTTGAACCAAGTTTGACAATCAGATCCTGATGCCTCATCTTCCACCTTAGTCTTTGAGAACAGACAAAATGAATTGAACCTTCTTACAGACACTTTCTTCAAATTCTCATCATCCAGGGCTTTTTTTCTTAAGGCCTAAGAAAATACATTAAATACACAGTTATAAAGCTTTATGGGATTTATATTCAAAATATATACTGATGGAGCAATTTGTAGCCAAGGATAGACGCACATATATGATGATATTAGTATGGACTAAGAAATCTGAAATTTATAGCTGAATAAGTCAGCATGCTTAAATCATTTGGAGATATCTATAAGGAACATGTATTCCTGACCCTATAGTGTTAAAACACAATCTAGCTCCCCTGGCCTCCTTTGCACCCCTAAATATAGAAACATTTTACCTTTATTCCAGTATGCTGGTGGTGGCTCTGCCCTCTTGGCTGACATCATCAGAAGTGATGATCTCAGCCAATCCAATGCTTTCCCATAGGATTGTCCTGGCAAAAACGGGACAGTTGGAAACTATGTGATGCATTATAAATGACAATGAAAACAGCCAGCAATAAATAATCAAAAATGAATCAAATCAGAGAAATCTCACACAGTCCAGCATAAAGTCCCAACACAAATGATGGCTCCAAAAGTGCATACCAGTGTCTGATACGGAGATCACGTAGCCGCAATAATCCATAATGTTAGTAGCTGGAGATATTCACACAATAATGCACAAACAAAGCTCCTCACTACAATAATACAAAGCTGTACAGGTGACACTTTTATTCTTGGGCTTTAATGGATTATTCACTCAATTGAGAATTGTCAGGAATTTAAAGTGATTTTCACATTTACGTTTAAATAGCTGAAATTATTTTTTTTTGCCAAGTTAGCTATGCTTCCAGTTTGGCTACTTTGGTCATACACCCTGTTATAAATTATTATGCAAATTCTATTTAAGTGTCACAAAGATTAAATATTTTGTTTTTCAGTTTAACTCGTGGATGGCATTGTGTCTCAGGGCTCTTTTGATGACTGAAAACAATCTCGGACACCTGTAATAATTAGATTGCCAGGTGAGCCCAAGTTAAGGAAAAACTACTAAAGGAGGGTGTTCCACATTATTAAGCAGAGCACCATTTTCATGCAATATGGGGAAGAAAAAGGATCTCTCCGCAACCGAAAAAAGTGAAATAGTTCAATGCCTTGGACGAGGTATGAAAACATTAGAAAGTTCACGAAAACTTAAGCGTGATCATCGCACTATAAAGAGATTTGTGGCTAATTCAGAGCACAGACGGGTTTGTGCAGATAAAGGCACATTGAGGAAGATTTCTGCCAGGTCCATGCATCGGATCAAGAGAGCAGCTGCTAAAATACCATTACATGGCAGCAAACAGATATTTGAAGCTAATGGTGCCTTTGGAGTCCCACGGACATCAAGGTGTAGAGTCCTCCAGAGTCTTGCAATTGTGCATAAACCTTCTATTCGGCCACCACTAACCAATGCTCACAAGCAGAAATGGCTGCATTGTGCAGAAAAATACATGAAGACTAATTTTCTAACAGTCCTGTTCACTGATGAGTGCCGTGCAACCCTGGATGGTCCAGATGGATGGAGTAGTGGATGGTTGGTGGACGGCCACCCTGTTCCAACAAGGCTGCGACGTCAGCAAGACGGTGGTAGAGTCATGTTTTGGGCTGGAATAATGGGAAGAGAGCTGGTCGGCCCCTTTAGGGTCCCTGAAGGTGTAAAGATGACCTCTGCAAAGTATGTGGAGTTTCTGACTGACCACTTTCTTCCCTGGTACAGAAAGAAAGAACTATGCTTTCCGTAATAAAATCATCTTCATGCATGACAATGCACCATCTCATGCTGCAAAGAATACCTCTGCATCAATGGCTGCTATGGGGATAAAAGGAGAGAAAGTCATGGTGTGGCATCCATCCTCCCCTGACCTCAATCCTATTGAGAACCTTTGGAGCATCCTCAAGCAAAAGATCTATGAGGGTGGGAGGCAGTTTACATCCAAACAGCAGCTCTGGGAGGCTATTCTGACATCTTGCAAACAAATTCAAGCAGAAACTGTCCAAAAACTCCAATGGATGCAAGACTTGTGAAGCGGCTATCAAATAAGGGGTCCTATGTTAAAATGTAATGTGACCTGTTAAAATGTTTAAAAAGTTAAAATGTTGTTATAAGTTTGATTGAAATAGCTTTTGATTTCAGTAAATATGCTGCAAACAACAAATGACAGTTTTCAGTTCTTTACAACCTATAAAGTGTTTTGAAACTTACTGTGTGTAATAATTTGGAATAGTGCATTATAAGTTATATTTAAAAAAATAATACTGTTATCATTAGGAGGTTTGTTCAATAAAATTTGAATTGTACGCTTAATAGTTGATAACATGAGAATTATGCTGACTGTAATTTATATCAATTATTTAGGTAAATGAGAAAAATATCATTTGCATAATTTGGAACAGTGTGTAAAGGAACACTATGTGATTATAGTTAAGTGATATAACCTATCGCTCCTGTAAGTTTTCTTGTAATTGTCCTATTTATAGTAAAATCTCCCTCTTATAATATTGTAAAGCGCTACGGAATTTTTTGGCGCTATATAAATGGCAATAATAATAATAATAATAATAATAATAACAACAACAGCCCGTTCGCATAGTACGCTGATTCATGCTCTCCCGAAACCCAAGCAGGTTGTGGGAAAGTCAATCGCTTCATTGTTCGCATACCCAAACATCAGTCGAGACTTGATGAAGGGTACAACTGGAATGCTTTATTATGGCCAGATGGCCCACTTTTATACACAGACCCCCAGCATGGTGTCTCCAGCAAAAGTATAGTAAAACACACCCAGGAGTCTCTTTGTTTGGGAGATAATTGATTGTACTTTGCTTAAACTAATTATCTTCCAGGTACAGAATATAAAACATAAAAACACCCCAAAACGGGGGGCCGGGGCCTGGCTGCCCGAGCGGACCAGACACGCGCTGTTGCTGGCTCTCGCATTTGGCACGGATTAAACAACAAAATTGTCTAATTCAAGGCAAATCTTAAGGGCAGCTGGGCATGGTCTTAGCAGAGGGAGTCCCAGTGAACAAAATACCCAACGGTTCCACTGGCTCATAGGTAGCAATTGTTCCTCTAGTTCGTGTGTACCTTTTCACCGAATAGCGCTCTCCTGACTTGTCGGGAATAGAAGCAGGCGTTCGTAGAAAGTTATCTGTGTTCTCGGGGTCGAGTGTCCGACTTAGAGTTCCAGTCCAGACACTCGACGACGAAGTACCGCTGCCTGCTTTCCAGCCCACATGTTGTTCAGTTATATGAACAGCCGCTGCCCAGGGTGAGGTTTTCCCAGTTCCCATATCGGAGGGCTCGGGAAGTGTGGAGACCACGAGGCAGGGTGCTCCCGGGGCCAACCTGCTAAGATGGCGACGGTGCGGGGCACGACACCAGCAGCTCCCGCCCTATGAAGCCCCAGGGGAGAGAAACCGCACCACTTACCCAAACATGAAACCGCAAGATCAGCCCAGCGGTGAGTCCACTACTAATCTTCGCCGGGTGAACACAGCAAGCCCCCGGCTTACACAGGCACCAAGCCCGCCATGCCTCCCAACCAGGACAAGGGAAACCCTGCTACTGCCATGACTAGGATCGGCAGGCCCACACTAGACAGCCACCTCAGACCTGCAATACCACCTTCAGATGGATTTTAGGTTTCCAGAGACTACCTTACGGCACAATATGCCTTACAGAGCCCGCCAGGCCCCACACAGACGCCTGCAGGACCACAGCGGCTGGCTGACGACAGCGCAAACAGCGACCATCGCAGGGGCACCAAAGGATGGTCTGTAGGAATAACTAGAGGGGCTAGCTCAAGTCCCGACAACCCAGGAGCGCTTTACCTATACAGGACTCACTTGCCAAGCGGCATTGCAGATGACACTGGACCAGGCGACATAGCAGAAGAACACTACCCGGATATGTACTCTGCCTGTCTTGCTAGCATGCTAGGCTACTTAAAATGCAATCTTTCACTCTGCATAACACACTCTGCCCGAGACTCTACCACTCAGAGACCTCCCTCAACTATCACCACATGATAATCTTGCTCACAGTAGGAGAACTCATGATTAGCAATCTATACCTGATGCTAGCTTACATAGCCTGAGTACCCACCACTCACATAATGACCATATAACCATGTATGCATCGACTAGCTACTCTACAAAAGTTTCACTCAATTATTACAAGCCTGTTACCTTTCACAAAAATTAAATGTGCTGATAACTCTGCCATGATATTGTATGCCACTGAATAGCTTGTACTCGCTGTCGTGGCGCTACAAGCTTGTCTGTAATATTGTGCACAAGGAAAAACTTGGACTACTGTGGCACTTCGGCTGCATCCGAACTGCCAATTTAAAGTTGCAGAACTGCCCCAATATAACTTAAAGGGGCAGACAGTATTTAAAAATCCAATATGCCCAATTAAAGTGTTTAAAGGGCCATACATCCCAGAGACCATAGCCACATGGTAAAAGGCTAGCCATTAGCCCTCTCCAGAAACAAGTGGCGAAGGGCACTTCGTCACAGTAGCTGTGGAAGTCATGGAGATCGATACTCCCTACACCTTGAAATTTACAACAAGTTAAAGAATGCATCATGATTAATGCTCACGATACGCTATGTTACCAGTTTACCAGGAAGAAAAAAAAATTTACTTCTTCCTGTAACTTAGGGTAATTTACTGTTCAGCAAATTCTATTATGGGTAGCCTAAACTTTATAGTTACTAAGATGTAAATGTATAAACAAGAAATGTGACTTTGAACAACCAGAGTGAATATGTAATACAACCTCTGTACCAGACATTCCTCCCTCCCCACCTTTCTTCTTTCTGTACCCACCTTCATTTGTCAAAACTCAAATAAAAAAACTCAAATTACAAAAGATCCAAAGACACTGACGCAACCCTCCCCAAGAAGGGACACCATATCCTGGGAAAGACTTCATCCTGAAAGATCCCCAGTAACAAGGAATAGGGCAGCTAGAAAGCAGGGCTTTCAGGGATTGAAACCCCAGGCAGGACACACAGTTCCCAATGGAACAATCACACAATATTTTATTTTCCAGATATATCCATGGCAGCACTACGGATGGGTATAGCTCCTCCTAAATTGTACAGGAACCACCTCCTAATTGAATAATAAAAGAGAGAATCCCTCCCTTCAGTCTTTTTTCCTGTCCACTTGCCAAGGACATAGGATGTTTCACCTCTTTTTTTTTTGGGTTTTGTGGCTTACTCGGGTCTAATTGTAACCCAAGCGCATGGGGAGTTCAGCCTCTCTCCCCATGGAAGCCTCGGGACATGACGCCTCACCAAGGGCGACCACCTGGATGATTCTCCCCTCAGCGATCGGGGAGCTATGCTGCAGTGACCCTATAGGTATAAGTTGGATGTGCCAGATCCATTGGGGTGATAAATCCCGAGTAAGGGTACACCTACCTGCTGTACAGTCCTGGGGATCCTTGGCTTTCCCATTACCTGTGACTGTTCTGGATCCTGGTCAGTCTCTAGATCAAATTGTAAGTCCAGAGGAATTTCCTGTAGTTTTCTCCAAATGCAGGGGGACTCCTTCCTTCTTTTAAGCCCTTTTTCTAATTTTGCAAGAAGACCGAGTCATTCGCCGTACTGTTCCTGCCTTTCGTCCTAAAGAAGTATCCTCATTCCATATGGATCAGGACATCATTTTATGAAGAAGAGAAATGGAATTGTCTAGATCTGGTTTGTTGTTTGTCTACTTACCTGAACCATACTGCTGAAAGAAGAAAATCATCTAACTTCAGGGTACAAGGGTCAAGCTACTTCTTCTTGCATTGGCCGATGGATAATCTCAGCCATTTCTCAGACTTACAAAGCTTCTGGTGTTCCAGTCCCATCAGGTCTTCCAGCTCATTCCACAAGATCATTGGCCTCTTCATGGGCAGCTGCAGCTAATATTTCTCCGGACCGCATTTGTTCAGCAGCAACATGGTCCTCATTTAACACCTTTATTCATCACTATTGGCTGGATGTGACCAGGTCTTCTACCTCTGAATTTGGTAGAAGTGTCCTCTCTTTTTTTTCGACAATCTTTATTTTTCATTTTTCATAACGAGTTACAGAACATCAATATCAAAGAACATGTTTACGATATTACGTTTCGAATGTCAGTTAACAAATAATCGTAAGCAGTCCAAAGGCAAACATATTTAGAAGCGAAGTGTGCTAGTCTGAACAGTATTATCAACTTCCGTAATAGAGTAAATAAACCTGGATACATTGGGGGTGTCAGAAGTATAGTTGTACACATGTGGAAAACTACTGGGTTATATATAAGGCTGTCTAGCTTCTTGGTAGCAGTTTAGTGATATGATTTTATACATCTACACATCTGTGGGTAGTTTCCACCCGTCGTACTTCGTCTCCACTTTTCTCTCTACCTATCCCTCTCTTCTTGTTTTTGTGTTGACATTCTTTATTTTTGAAGTTGAATCACAGTAGCGTAACATACAGATTACGTGTACGCATTGGACATATGCGGTTGTGCATTTTAAACAGTTAGATGGTCGTTCCGTCCACCTCCCCTTCCCGCTCCTCCCCCTCCCCCCTGTGTGGTAGCATTCTGAATTAGGTCCGGTCTTTATCGTCATATTGTGTGTGAAACGCATCGTCGTGTTGGCTACCTGTTGTATGTATTTGTATGGGCAGGTAATTAGGTGTATATATTTTGTTTTCGTTTTTGTTTCGATATGTACGCGTATAGTGTAGGCTCGCGGGCAGCTCATGTAGCCGCGTATGTGGTGTTTGGGGAAGCGGTAAATGCTCCGGTTCGTGGTGTGACCCCGTATCAGGCTACTCTTAGTGTGAGTTTTGGTTAGTGGGGGGCATTTGTCGAGCTTTGGTGGTATAGCGTAGTCCCTGAACATGTAGCTAGGTGTAGGCGTGTACCTTTGGTTGGAGTATCATCTCAGGTGTCCGTCGTCTCGAAAGCTCGGGTTAGCATTGCTTTCAGTTGCCCTTGTTATTGCACGTTGGGTCTGGGTCTAGGGATAGGCTTCGTGTGCAGTGTCATCTACATCAGTCGTCTAGGTATCCCTGTAGGGTTGTGTATGTCGTCTAACTGGGTTTAGGGTGTTGTCCATTGCTTTACCACAGTCTGGTCGTCCCGTCATTCACCTTTCGCGATGTCCCGTACTCTTTTTCGCGTGGTGTCATGTTCCTAGTTGGGTGTGTGGAGTAAGCGTTTGTCGTGCTTGGCTGTCGGCGGATAGGGGGTAGATTTGTTTATAGGGTGCCTAAATTCGTCGTCTGCTTCAGGGTGTCTTGTAGCCCTATGACCCTGTGTGGGGTGGTGTTGTCTCTGTCGATATCTTTACCCCTAGTCCTGTTCCCTCTCGTATTTGGCAATGAGAGATCTAGGTCTGCTGGCCTTTGTACATTAGTCGTGTTGCCAGTTCATCTCTGGTCGCCTGACCCCTCTAGCCTTTAGCGACTGTCTGTTAGGGCCTAGCTGTATAGTCCGTGGGGTACCGCTAGTATGTGTCCTTGTGGCATTACCCCGAACCTCGGGTGGGGGGGTATATTCAGGTGTGCGAATCTGTTTGTTGTGGTCCTGCTCGTAGCTGTCCGTTGTCTTGTCGAGGAGCCCACGCCGCTGCAGTGGACACCCCGCTCCCCCCAATGCCAGCTCGTGTGGCCCTTATTGACACATAGTCCGTCCAGGGAAACCACGTCAGTGCACATTTGTGCGAGCGTCCCTGCAGTGAGGCCGTCATCACTTCGAGGTTGTAGATTGTTTCAACTCTATCCATTGTTGAAAGGTAGGGATAGTCGGGCTCTTCCACAGTGTTGGGATAAGCGTTTTTGCCGCCGTTAGCAAGTGGATGGTGAGGCCCCTTTTGTATTTCTTTGGAGGTACGTGTGTGTAATTCAGGAGCATCGGTAGCGGCTGTAGTGGGATTTCCATTCCCGTGACTTCGTTGATTGTTTGGTGTATCATTTGCCAGTATGGTACGATATGGGGGCATGTCCACCAAATGTGGAGCCCTGTGCCCTCATCCGCGCCGCATCTCCAGCATTCTCCTGATATCGATTCGTGTAAGTGTCTTAGTACATCTGTGGTCCTGTACCAGTGTGTCAGTATTTTATAGTTGCACTCTTGAAATTTAGTGCATATGGATCCTTTGTGAGTCAGCTGGAAAATGTTCCCCCATTCGAGGTCTGTCAGTTCAACCCCTGTCTCCCTTTCCCAGCGCTCTGTGAAGCCAAGTGGGCTCTTGTCCCCGTTGTGTTGCAGGACGGTGTATAGATGCGATACTCCGTGTGTGAGGTGTTGTCTGGTAGCGCAGATGTGTTCTAGTTGTTGGAGTGGGCGGTGTAGATGAGCTTTGCCTGTCAACGCGTTGACGTATGTTTTTATCTGGTGGTAAAGGAATTCATCTAGTCTGGTCGGTCTGCGGCCTTGTAGGAGTTCTTCCAGTGTCTTCATATTCGTTCCATTGCACCATTGGCGTATGTACACCCAGTCCGTCGCTCCGAAGTTTCGAAGATCTGCATGGTTTAGTCCTCCTGCAAGTGTCGGGTTATTAGTTATGGGCGTGAGCGGGTTGGGTGACGTCGTGAGATTCTTATTGTATCGTACTCTGCTCCAGACCCTCAGAGTGGCATCCATCATTGGATTCCCTGTTCGCATGTCTCCTAGTGTAGCTTCGCCAAACCATAGTAGTGCGGGGATCTTCCCCCGCGCTTGGTGTAGCTCCATTTGTACCCATAGTTTAGTGCTCGGGTTGGCGTGCCAATCGACTAGTCGATGGAGGTGTGTTGCTTGGTAGTATGTAATGATGGACGGCAGTCCCGTGCCACCCTCACTCTTAGGTCGCTCTAGGGTCGATCTACGTATGCGTGCTGGCTTCTGGTGCCATATGAATCGTCTGATGGCAGTTAACGTCTGGAAAAAGTCTTGTGGGATGATTGTGGGCAGTGTCTGGAATAGGTATAGGATACGGGGCATGACGTTCATCTTGATAGCATTTATTCGGCCGAACCACGAGATGTACTGTGTTGTCCATTTCTTTATGTCCTGTTGCAAGGTTACGAGGAGGGGCGCGAAGTTTAAATGGTACATCTGTGTGATGTTCTTTGGTAGCCAGATTCCCAGGTATCGTAGTTTGGTTGTGCATAGTTTGAATGGGTACTGTGTGCGCATGTGTTGTTGGAGGGCGGCATTTCGGGTGAGTGGCAACGCCTCCGACTTATCCAGGTTGAGTTTCAGGTTGGACACCTCGTTGTATTTCCGGAACGCCTCCAGCAGGTTAGGTGTCGAAATCCTGGGCTGTTCCAAGAAGAAGAGCATATCGTCGGCGTATGCCGCCACTCGGTGTTCCTGTCTGCCTATGCGGAGCCCCGAGATTCCTCCATCTCGCCGGACCGCTTCAAGAAAGGGTTCAAGGGTGAGCGCGAATAGCAGGGGTGACATGGGGCAGCCCTGGCGCGTCCTGTTGCGTATGTCAAAGGAGTCCGTTAGTGCTCCACTGACTCGTATCCGTGCCGATGGTGTGGTGTATAGCGCTGCAATCCAGGACCGCAGGTGCGGCCCAAAGCCCATGTGTCTCAGCGTCTCCGCAATGAAGGTCCAGTCTACCCGGTCGAATGCCTTTCAGCGTCGGTGGACAGCAACACCATGTCCCGGTCGTCAGCCATGGCCAGGTGGATGATGTTAAGGGCTCGGATGGTATTGTCCCTGGCTTCTCTCCCTGGTATGAATCCGACCTGGTCTGGGTGTACCAGTTCCGGGAGTACTAGGGTTAACAAAGGCCATAGCTTTGGCGAAGAGTTTTAAGTCCGCGTTCAGCAGTGAGATCGGCCGGTAGCTGGCACAGTTCGTCGGGTCTTTGTCGTCTTTAGGAATGATCGTGATTGTCGCCCTTAGGGTGTCGGTGTGGAATTGACCTCCGGTTCGTATGGAGTTGATGCCCGTCAGGAGTCTGGGCAGGAGGATGTCCTTGAAGGTGCGTATGTAGGAGACTGGGAGTCCATCTGGTCCCAGGGCTCTATGCGGTTTCGTGTGTTTCAGCGCTGCCGCTAGTTCTTCGAGCTCCAGGGGCAGTTCTAGATCAGCTTCCTGCTCTGGGGTGAGCTTGCGTTGAACATATTCCTCCAAGTATGAGGCTATCCGCTCCTGGTGTTGTCTTGCCGCCTGCCTTGTTCAGTTCTGTGACTGGTCATAGAGAGTCGTGTAGTAGTCCCGGAACGATTTTAATATACCCTTGGAGTCGTGTTATGCCATCCCCGGTCGTGCTGTGTTCTCCTTTTCTCCCTAAGCATCTTCGCTAGTAATCTGCCACTTTTATCAGAGTGTTCATAGTAGAATCTGGATGTTTTCCTTGCGGTGTGGAGCAGGTTTTGGGACAATATTCCCTCGAGTTCTCTGCGTTTCTCGGTGAGGCGGAGGAACGTGCCCTCGTCTACAGTATTCTTGTGGTCCCTCTCCAAGTCTGCTATTTGTTTCGTCAGGTCAGTGATGTGCGTCCTCCGATTTTTCTTGCGGGTGGTTCCCGCTGCAATAAGGTGTCCTCTGATGACACATTTGTGTGCCTCCCACAGAGTTAACGGTGGGGTATCTGGATTGTCATTAGTGGAGAAGTATTCAGTTAGGGTGTTAGTTACCGCGGTGGTGAGTTCCAGGTCATCTAGAAGGGATTCGTTCAGCTTCCACTGTCTTTCCCGGGGCTTGTAGAGTGGTGAGCTGGTGCGTATCAGGACTGGTGCGTGGTCGGAGAAGGCCATCAAACCTATATCTGCTGTAAGCAGTAAGTTGAGATATTCCTGGGCCATGAATATGTAATCTATACGACTGTAATGTGTGTGGACCGCTGAGTAGTGGGTAGTCTCGAGCGTCCGGGTGGTATGCCCTCCAACAGTCCACGAGTCCCGACTTGTGTAGGGAGCGTTGTACGGCACGTAGACAGTGTGAGGGGATCGCGCTCTGGCCCCTGGAGGTATCCACTCGGGGCTCCATGGGAATGTTTAGGTCCCCGGCCACCACCAGCAGGCCTTCCCTGAACCTCTCGAGCTTGGTCAGGGTCCGGCTCAGGAAGACGTGCTGTTTTTTATTTGGTCCGTATAGGCATGCAAAGGTGTATATGCGGTCCGCTATCGTACCCTTGAGGAAGAGGTATCGTCCGTTGGGGTCTGTCAGGGTGTCCGTGCATTGGAATGGGGTTGTGTGAGCGAAAAGGATCGCAACCCCAGCTCTCTTGGCTTCGGCATGATTTGCGTAGAATCCCAGTGGGAAGCGTCGATTTTCCAGTTTGGGTGCGTCTCGGCCTCTGAGGTGGGTCTCCTGCAGGAACGCCACGGATGCTCTCGCTGTCCATAGTCGCCGGTGCAAGTGCGAGCGCTTTTCTGGCGTGTTGAGTCCCTGGACGTTGTTGGACCAATATGTCAACTGCGCTGGGGTAAAACCCTGTCCGGCTACCATCTCGAGGAAGGAGCGGGGTGCCCCCTGCGCTGCTACTCCAACTGGAAAAGAGAAGGGAGAGGGAAGGGCGGGGGGGGGAGGGGGGAGTAGTTGTCGTCACGTCTGTAAGGGTCTAGGGGGGAGTTAAGGTAGTTCGGTTCTAGAGTAGGTTGTCGTGTGGGTGGTGTTATGGGTGTGACTGCGACCCTGTACCGGGTGTCTTCGTTCCTGGGGTCAGTGGTGTGCCTGTCCCGTGGAACCCCGGTCGTAATTACAGTATGGGTCTGTCCCAGTGAGGTCAGTGGTGTTACCTTCGGTAGTGTGGTGTTCTCGTCCTGTGGTCAGGTGTCTCCCTGTCCGTCCGTCGGCGCCCAACCTGTGAGGTGTACATTGTAGCTGCAACGGTGGCTGCTAAGTTGGGGGTGTAGTCCGGTATCCTTTCACCTTAGTCCCTATTGTCGTCGTTTGGCTCGGTTGCGGATCATCATGTCGTCGTGTGTTGTTGCGTTCCTCTCGGTTGTCTCCCAACTCAGGCGTCACCCACGGTCCTCTAAGGCTGCGCACCTCTAGAGTAGTCTGGTGTCGGCTAAGCCGGAGTCATTCTGGTCACTGTCTTCCATTCCTGTGACCCCTCCCAAGGTCTGTCCCATGGGGTTCTGTACGTTATGCGTCAGTGTTTCCATTCGTCGTGGCTTTTGTGGAGGTCCGTGGGGGGGGCCCTGCCCGTGGCTAGTTTGTGGCCACTGTTTAGGGTGTGTCTTTCTATAGCGGGGTGCCTGGTATGCGGGGTCTAGCGTTTACGCAGCGGGTTTTTTATTGGGATGTCGGTGTAAGCGGTCAGTATCATTCTCAGTGGTTCTACTCCTGTCTGAAGCCCTAAATGTGTAGTGTGCGCTGCTGTGGTTAATGTAGCGCGGGTGGCCGATGGTCCCGGTGTGTGCTCCTTGCTCTCTAGCGGAATAGGGTGTGTGTAGGTAGGGGGCGCACGTCCACTGGGTATTCTCCATATGTTGCGTTGCACCACCCGCACCTTGTTGGCTATGTTCTCTCACATTCAGTCACTGTTTGGGAACCTGTCTATATTATCCCTTGTCAATGTCCCAGTTGGGCCCGCCCTCTGAGTCCCTTGTAGTCCAAGTCCCCCACCCAGCCCAGGGTTTAGGCCGTCGGTTCCTTGTCTGTGTACGTAGCGTGTGTGTGTATCGAATGTGTGTGGGCCGTAGGGGGGCACTCTCACCCATATGGTCACCTCACTTGGATAACATCAATAAACAAATTAAATAAACTATGTACAGCAAGGTGGCCCAGTATGGCACTCAATTCCACAGCCCGACCCTCCACAGCCCGACCCTCCTCGGCCCCTTTCCCCCCCCCCACTTACCCCACCGCCCCCAGAGTCCAATTTCCCCCAGAACAGTCCACAGGTGTTATCGTGGTTCACAGGATAGTGGCTGTGAGCGGTCATCCGTAGCAGGCCTATAGGGCAGTGGCCAGAAACGTCCTGGTCCCCCCCTCAACCACAACTCCTCCCAACCTCGGGTGGCTCCCTTGTCCTCTTTAGGTGTAATAGGGGAACTCCTGGTGGGCCTCAACTACCTCAGGTGCCCCCGCCATGCTGACCTTCCCCCCCACCTATCCAGTTCCCCTCCAGGCTGTGTGACTAAGCATCTCGGGCAGATTGTTGGGAACTTATAAACCCCAGTCCCGGCCTACCGTTACATTGTCTGAGTCTGTGGGTCGGCAGATCTCCAAAGGGTCATGGTCTTTGAGTGTGAGGGGTGGGACCGGTTCGGTGGTCAGGGCCTCCCAGCCTACTCCTCGGGGTTCTCTGGGCCTCCTCTGCGGCGCTGTGGGACCGGGTCCATTCGAAGATTATGTGCCACCTCCGTTGGTCCTGTTGCTCGGGCGGGAGGTCCTTCCAGGATCCAATTCGGGATCTGCACTGCGGGTAAGTTGACTGCGGTCAGGAAGCGGGGCACATCATTTCGGGGCATCAACTCTTGCTTGCAGGCTGAATGGGAACCCCCACTTGTAGGGAATCCTCCTCTCCTGCAGCATCCGTGTCAGTGGTCTCAGGGCCCGGCGTGCATCCAGTGTAATGGTGGACAGGTCCTGATAGAGTGAGATCTGGGAATCTAAATAGGAGATCCGTTGCTGCGTCCTCGGCGCTTGCATCAGGGTTTCTTTAAGTGGAAAGGACGTTAGGGAACAGACGACGTCCCTTGGTAAGCCATCTCTCCTAGGGGCCCGCAGGGCTCAGTGTGCTCTCTCGATGCCAAAGTCATTGGGGGCTGTGTCCCCTAGGAGGTGCGTGAACAGGCCCACAAGGACCTCGTGGGGGTCCTCACCTTCAGCTTCAGGGAGGCCCCGGATTCTGATGTTCCTCCTGCGGCCTCTGTTATCGAGGTCTTCGACCTGTCTGCGCAGGTCTAGGAGCATATTGCCTTGCCTCCCTGCCGCCAGGTCCGTTGTTTGCCGGTATTGGGCATTCTGGAGGCGGTCCTCCTCCAGTTCATCCACGCGGTGTTCTAGCGCCGTTAGATCTAGCGCCATGATTTCCTCCTTGACGGCAGCTCTCAGCTCCGCGACCATTTCCACCTTGTCTTTTCGAGTGAGCATGTTTGCAGTTATTTTCGCTAGGTCCGCCGATATTTGGGCTAACGTGGAGGTCGCTGGGGAGGTCTGGCTGGAATGCGCCGTGTTGGGGCTCGGTGAGGACGGTGTATTGGAGGCGGCGTCGTCTGTGCCATAGAGGCCCTGCGGTAATGTGAGGAAGTCATCCATCGGGCCGGGGTTTTGCCTCGCTGGGGTTGCACCGGAGGTACCTGCCGTGCCTATTCGTTTGGTTTTCCCCATTTTTAGGGGTTAAAGGATCGCTTTGTATCGGGGTGTATCAGGTTGGGGCCTAGGAGCTCAGGTCGAGTCCGTCTCACTCCATCGGCAGTGAGCCACGCCCCAGAAGTGTCCTTTCTACTGCCTTACAATTAATTTGTAAATAAAGAGTTTTTCTTTGCATTAAATTTGACGTTTTGGTTTTCTTTCCCTCCGTTGTACATTTCAGCTTGGGAATAACCTGTCTGTAGTGCTGCCATAGATATATCCGGCAAAACAGAAAATTTATACCATACTCACCGATATTTTCGTTTCCCGGATATAGGCTATGGCAGAACTATGGTCCCACCCTTTAAAAAAAATTTGTTTGTAGTTTTTAAGACCGAGGGGACAGGGGAGGGAGTCTGCCTTTTATTATTTAATTAGGAGGTGGTTCCTGTCCAATTGAGGAGTAGGAGAAACTATACACATCGTAGTGCTGCCATGGCCTATATCCGAGAAATGTAAATATCGGTGAGTATGCTGTAAATTTTCTGTTTTCCACTCAGGACTAGCCACTGGTGACCTCCCCTTAAGCATGTGGTGAAAAGCATTAAAGGGAAACTCCAGTGCCAGGAAAACGATCCTTTTTTGCTGGCACTGGAGGGTCCCTCTCCCTCCCACCCCCCAATCCCCAGTTGCTGAAGGGGTGAAAACCCCTTCAGTGACTTACCAGAGGCAGCGACAGGTCCCACATCGCTGCTTCCTCCTCCCCCGCCGCTCCTCGTTCTGCTTACGTCGGCCGGAGGGCAAGACTGATCTCGCCCACCGGCCGAGGAGACCTAATGCGCATGCGCAGCAATGCCGCGCATGCGCATTGGCGCACCCCATAGGAAAGCATTGAAAATGAATTTCAATGCTTCCCTATGGGGAATAGAGCGACGCTGGAGGTCCTCACACAGCGTGAGGACGTCCAGCGACGCTCTAGCACAGAAAACCTGTGCTATAGAGCAGGAAGTGTCCTCTAGTGGCGGTCTAATAGACAGCCACTAGGGGAGGACTTAACCCTGCAAGGTAATTATTGCAGTTTAAAAAAAACTGGAATAATTACACTTGCAAGGTTACGGGTAGTGGGAGTTGGCACCCAGACCACTCCAATGAGCAGAAGTGGTCTGGGTGCCTGGAGTGTCCCTTTAAACACAAGCATAAATAACACTGGAGATTGTGTCCAATATGGACATAATTAAAGGACCACTCTAGTGCCAGGAAAACATACTCGTTTTCCTGGCACTATTTCCTGGCACTAGAGTGCCCTGAGGGTGCCCCCACCCTCAGGGACCCCCTCCCGCCCGGCTCTGGAAAGGGGGAAAGGGGAAAAGGGGTAAAACTTACCTTTTTCCAGCGGTGGGCGGAGAGCTCTCCTCCTCCGATCCTCCTCTTCTCCTCCCCGTCGGCTGAATGCGCACGCGCGGCAAGAGCTGCGCGCGCATTCAGCCGGTCACATAGGAAAGCATTCATTGATTTTCACAGTGAGAATCACGCAAGCGCCTCTAGCGGCTGTCAATGAGACAGCCACTAGAGGATTAGGGGGAAGGCTTAACCCATTCACAAACATAGCAGTTTCTTTGAAACTGCTATGTTTATGAAAAAATGGGTTAACCCTAGAAGGACCTGGCACCCAGACCACTTCATTAAGCTGAAGTGGTCTGGGTGCCTAGAGTGGTCCTTTAATATAAGTTATCTTGGAGGACTCATTCCAGGCTGGGTAATGACACTGCCAGAGATGGAGTTACACTACATTTAAGAGTGGTTCCTACAATGTGACTAGAGAGACCGACAGAGACAGGAATTCAAACAAATTTTCATGGTGGAGGCCAAAAAGGCAAATTCTTTATAACAGCTACATTTCCTCTTCAGATAACGAGCCTACTCATAATGCATGCGTAGTTACGAGACTTGAAGACACCAAGGGAACGGCCTCTAGATGCGTTTTCTTGATATCAGACAATCGGTATAGATCAGGGTAGATATTAGATAACCTTTGGCACTCCAAATGTTGTGGACTACATTTCCCATAATGCTCTTACAGCCATAATGCTGGCAAAGCTGAAGAAGCGACCACAACATCCAGAGAACCGAAGGTTGCCTACCCCTAGTAAAGACTCAATTCCGGTTGTTTAATTGGGGAGAAGGGGCACTATTTTCATACCGTTTTATCTTAAAATAAATACATTAAATTGGAAGCATAGCGGATTGAATCCATCCTCGGGTGTCGAATGTAATGACCTCCATTACTTTCCTATTTATATGTCTGTATTTAAAAAAAATAAAAATATATATATATATATATATATATATATATGAGCGCAATAAGCCAATAATAATGATAATAATATTAATACTCAATAGTACTAGAAAGCCGCAAGATGCAATAAAAACCTTCCTAAGTTTTAACATTTAGTACATGCAAAAACAAGAACAGCGCTGATATTACGTGTGTTTTTACATGTCTATTTGTTGCCGTCTCTAGATATAAAATTGTACAACACTGCGGACTATGTTGGTGCCATAAGATGGATAATAATAATAATAATAACTGCACTCAGTACCTGTCCCAGCAGCTTCCAGCGAGCTTTCGCGACCTCTGCTTTGTTTTTGCCCGCTGTAACATCCATCCTGCCCCTCTCCATGTCTCCGGTCCCCCAGCACGCTCCCTACAACTCTATGAGACTCTCGCCGGCTCTCACATGCACCTGTCACTCGCTGCCCGGCAGCACTTCCGTAAACAACTGGCACGCGAGCACGCCACGCCCCCCACAGGCTCCCCAATAACCAATAGGCATCCGCTGCCTGCTCTGACCGCTGCCCGCGCGCCACGGTTCCAAACGCTCGAGATCACACGGCGCAAGGCTGGTACAAAGTGACTATGGTCCCACCCAGTGCGTGTTCACAGTTAAGCGGGAAGCCATTTTGCCGGCGATCAAAACACAGTCGCTTTTAATGCGCGGACGTCACCAAAATGGCTCCTCTCACGAGGACAGCTTAGAAGCTGAGTGCTCTGCTCTTAGCTGTTGGCGTCAGAGTTCTGCGACCAGTCACCTCCTCACATGTTGATTTCTGAGCAGCTTAGACCCACATGCATGGTGGCAGTGTGAATGTGGTCATTTTATGGAAAATAGCTCATATGGCAGTATCTGGCTCTGCATGTTAAATACTGAGAGCTGCCCCCTGTGATCATGGGGGTCATAAAAACATTAGGATTATTTATTTACAGAAGTACAATGCAGACTAAGACTGTCACCCACACTCTGTTTACCTCTCCCTGGAGGTATCATAATAATATACTCACAGGCTGCTCCACACATTCAAGGGACAGCTTGTTCAGAGGATTCAGCTCTTGGCAGGTATGAATATGTCTTAGTTATTTCGTTTGTATGGGAATTTATTAACCCGGTTATTGACCAAATTGAGAAATCAAAAGGAATTTCAAATGTAAGGCCGAAATGCCTGAACTGGGAAAAAAAAAAAAAGAAAAATCTCTTATTTAGTATAGCAATGGTTTGGCTATTTGGACATTAAATTTGAAATTCACTTCGACTCCTCGCTTCATCGAATAACTCTATAACTCACCTCCGAATTGTAGGGAATTGAAAACCAAAATAGTTGACGTGCATGCGCAAAATGTTATTAAAACTGTAAACGTAACTACCTTAGTATTGGCATATATGGTACATCCACAGGTTTTAACAAATCATTCTGAAAGCAATGAAAAAATAAAACATAAATGGTGCAGACTGATAATAAAGTGTAATAGTGCTCTGAATCGCTCAGGTTTTTGATAATCGTAGTCAGGCTCTAGGTTCAAATGAGTGCCTCGTGTCAGACAGAAGTGCATCTGCCCTCCCCAGACAGCCAGGAAAAAATGTCAGATTCTCTCAATAAATAAATTATTAGGGTATAGGTCTTTAAAATTATTGTGAATAAATTAAAATACTGAGGCCACACATAAGCCAGTTAAGTGATGCTCAAAAGAAAACATAGAGAAAAACATAAATCCCTCGCCAACAGTTTACAAACAGTCGGAACAAACTGTACGTTCAGTCTTCTCTGTACTCTAAGCAGCAAAACAACTTGGCTCAAGGATGCAGATTTAGTGCTTCTAACAGAATGTGCCCTCTGGTAGACAGCCACTAGAGGTGGTGTTAACCCTGCCAGGTATTTTATCCAGGGTTGAGGGACTTAGGACACTGCACCCACACCAATTAATACATAAGGTTGTGAGCCTAATGTGCTAGAAAAAAATCTCTGGAGTAATAGGGGGGTAACCCTAATTTTTAGCAAAACTCAAACATAGAGAGGAATACTGATCCCGATAATAGGTAGTAGGTGAATAAAGCGTAACTGTTATTGCTTTATCATACTAAAATAGATCACACAAAATCCAAAATGCTACATACAAAAATATATAAAGAAATAAATTAAGTGAAAAGAAAATATTTATCTCTATCAGTGAACAGTAAGAGCAGCACACTCTTACTGTTCACCGGTCAGGCTCTGAACTGTACTCAACTTGTAGTGATGTGCTGATGTTCTGATTCCTGCACAATTTAAAGGGACACTCCAGGCACCCAGACCACTTCTGCCCATTGGAGTGATCTGGGTGCCAACTCCTATCACCCTTAAACCTGTAAGTGTAATTATTGCAGTTTTTATAAACTGCAATAATTACCTTGCAGGGTTAAGTCCTCTTCTAGTGGCTGTGTATCAGACAGCCACTAAAGGATGTCAGTATATTTATATCGGCAGACATTTTGTGCTAAGACAGAAATTAAAAGTGTATGTTGCCAGTCACACTCAGAACATAGGTGACTCCATATTGGAATTTCCAGGCTAAGAAAGACACAGAATTTTTCTCTGTAACTCTATTCATTCAAGTCTGAGCTAAGGAATGCGTTATGTAAACAAGATAAGGCATGGTGTCTCACAAGGATGGGGGAAGGAATGCTAACCCAAAGACAAATAAATATATATATATATATATATATATATATATATATATATTATCCACTTATATCTTACTATTTTATATTATCACATATAATGAGTATCATGTTAATAATATAGACTATTGATGAAGAAATATCATATTAATATATCATATTAATAATATTAGTGGAATATTTATTTATAAAATATTTTACCAGGAAAGATACATTGAGATTTCTCTCGTTTTCAAGTATGTCCTGGGTCCACAAATCATTGCATTGTTACAGTTAGTGTACAATAAAATACAAAAACAATATTAATATACAATATATACAAAATGTAACATAGAACAGGTAGGAAATATATAATCAACCATGACCGGTGCATTCTTTTTTGAGGTATGTAGAGTGGGATCTCTTAAAGGACTTTAAGCTTAGGGAAGATTTTAATTTGTGCGGGAGGTAGTTCAACAAATGCGGTGCTCTGTAGGAGAAGGAGGATCGGGCTGCTTTCTTTTTGTATTGAGGTAGACTAAGTAAAGTGTTGGTACTGGATCGGAAGTTATAGGAAGTGGGAACAGCCGGGGAAAGCATTGCGTTCAGGTAGGGTGGGAGTTTCCCAGAAAAGCTCTTAAACACAAGGCTGGAAAGATGAAGGGTGCGTCTGGATTCCAGTGACAGCCAGTTTAGTTCTTTTAGCATGTCACAATGGTGGGTCCTGTAATTACATTGTAGCACAAATCGGCAGAACGAGTTATACAATGTGTTGAGTTTATTAATGTGGGATTGCGATGCAGATGCATATACTACATCTCCATAATCAATGATTGGCATCAGCATTTGCTGTACAATCTTTTCCTTTACTGAAGGGCTTAGGCAGGATTTGTTTCTGTACAGGGCACCTAGTTTTGGATAAAGTTTAGATGCAAGCTTTTCTATGTGCAGGCCAAAAGATAGATTGGGGTCTAACATCATACCCAAGTATTTGAAAGAGTGGACTGCGGTCAGTGTGCCATTTGAAATTGTTTTGATGGATAGGTGGGAATTGTGTAATTTGTGTAATTTAGGTACTGTTCCAAATATCATTGTGACAGTTTTGTCAGTGTTCAGGAACAGTTTGTTTTAATATAAATAATCTTACACACAGCTTCACACAAGAAGACCAGAAAGTCAGACACCAATGACAGATAACACTTAGTAATTACTTTTTACTTTCTAAAATGGAATCTTACAATGTCCCATTGTAAGTAAAAAGGCGAAATTAAGGTTAGGAGGTGTCAATTCTAAATTACGATTGGAATTGCCGACGCTCTGTCCGGGACAAAGCCTTTGAAATTGGCAGGAATTTAGATTTATAGTAGCCATATAGATAAGCCAAAATTACGTCAAAATCATCATCGATTTAAGTTATTCCATACTGCATAGTGGCAAATGGACCCCATGACAAGAAATTTTGGTGATGTAATTGCGCCATCTACAGACCAAAATCTAGATGATAGTCTGTAGGGAAGACACACCTACAGTTCCCTATTGGTCCTATCAATTAATGACGTGTAGAGAGTTTGGCCCTTTAAAAAGTAAGGACAAGGGAAGAGAGAGACATTCAAAGATTCATACATTCGGACATTTTTGGGACACTCATACTCTTTGAACCACACTCAAACTCTCTTTGAAACACTTGGACTATACTTAAGAAACTATCAACTCTCTCTTAAACATACCTAATTATTAATAATTTCTATTGCATACAATCACAATCATACTTGCATACAAATTCCTGGGACCTATCTACACATCTGATAAGAATATCTACACATCTGAGAGAAAATCTACAACCTAACTGGTAATTATGCTGGTTTTATTTAATTCAATTAGATTAATTAAAATTTTACTAATAGCAGGAATATATATTTGGATACATCTCGGTCAGATTTCAATCATTAGAAATCTTAGTTAGCTAAGAATATATGGTTATAAAAATTCCATTCCTGCAGGTGGAATAAAGATAATATATTAAAGGTAAATTTACCAACAAGTTAGCATACCGATGTTTTTATCCAGATGTATTGATTTGTTCTGAGATAAGATAGTGTTTCTTATGTAGAAAAGTTAAAATTCGACTAATGTAAAATCTGGCAGAATTATTCTTATTGGATGGTTCCAGGAATGGTTAATGATCTGGTACGAACATTACTTTAATCGTAAACAAGTTATGATATAACAGGATATTATATGCCTAGGAGGATTATAGCCAGCAGTGGAAGAGTTAATCAGTGTGATCTAACTGCCAAGTTTTATTGCTTTAGGCTGCTCTGTGAGTTTTGTGTTCTGTGTGAAGTCAGTTTCTAAGTGAAGTAGCCTATCATAAATCTTCTTAACTTGTTGACAACTGGTTTGCTTTTAGCTGCTGTATTGTGTTTAAACCATTGCCTATGTCATACTAAATATTCACTGATTATTGTCACGCATGTTACATTTTAATTTTATTATTATTGTCACAATAAATTATATTTTTATAAAGAAATTGTGATCATTGTGTGAAGTAAAATCCTCTGATGAACGTTCTCTAGAATCTAAGACAATTAGATAGTGGGTAATTCTCAGCATTATTATATTATTAATTTTGGGGAACAGTGCCATTATATCAATTTTGATATAATAAAAATTATTTCATAAAATGTTTGATACATTTTATTAAAATATTATTTTTAATATTTATCACCCTATAAATATCCTCACAAAGACTTCCGGCTTCTTAAAACATGAAAATTATTTTAAACAACGCTTGATGTCCTCACGCTACGCATGAGGACCTCCAGCGTCGCCAGGATCCCAAAAGGAAAGCATTGAATAATGCATTCCTATGGGAAGGCCTAATGTTTGTGCCCGCGGCCATTTCAGCACATTCGCATTAGGGTCTCCCCTGCCGGCGGGGGAGGTGCGTGGGCAGAGCCTGACCCAGCGCCGAGAGACATCGGCGCTGAATTCAGGTAAGTCACTGAAGGGGGTTTAAAGGACCACTATAGGCACCCAGACCACTTCAGCTCAATGAAGTGGTCTGGGTGCCAGGTCCATCTAGGGTTAACCCTGCAGCTGTAAACATAGCAGTTTCAGAGAAACTGCTATGTTTACCTTAGGGTTAATCCTGTCTCTAGTGGACTGATTAAATGCGTGCGCGGTTTGCCGCGCATGCACATTTGGCGGATGACGTCGGAAGAGGTAGGAGAGTCCCCAGCACCGAGGGAGCCCGGCACTGGAGAAAGGTAAGAATTTAACCCATTCCTCCCCCTTCAGCCCGGCAGTAGTGGGACCATGAGGGTGAGGGGGGACCCAGAGATCCTATAGAGCCAGGAAAACGAGTTTGTTTTCTTGGCACTATAGTGGTCCTTTAACCCCTTCAGCAATAATGGGGGATGGGAGAGAGGGGGGCACTGCAAGAGGATGTCTAACTACAAGCTGCTGTCAGTTCTGCTGATAGCACTAGATAGCAAGCTAGATTAGTCTTTATCCACGACAGTATATGTGCCCTCGAAGGCACACACTAGCTACAGGCTTACCTGGTGATTGTTCTACCTGATCTGTGTCAAATCAGCTATCTAGTATTTCAGTAAAGTTGCAGCCTTTCACTAGATCTCTTTTTAGTTAATCTTATTTTTGACAATTTAGTTGATATGCCCTCTTTCTTCTCGTTGTTACATACAATTCTAGATAGGTTGTCTCTGTCATATTGCAAGATTTCACCTTCAAGGGATATTGGAGACAAGTATTGTCACTTTAGGCATTGCTTTGAGACCTGTTGGCTGTTTATACATAGGCTGCTTTAGGCACCATGCTATTATTGAGATCGTTTAGATAGCAAAGTGTTACACTGTATCTAACTTCTGTTAACACTTTGGATAGCACTCTAAAACATTGTATAACATTCCTGTATATAGCTCATAGTGTACTGTTCACTGATAGAGTGGATCTATTTATTCTCATATTTTTGTCTCTATATATTTTCTTTCCACTTATTTTATTTGTTTATATATTTTTTTGTATATAGCATTTTGGATTTTGTGTGATCTATTTTATTATGATAAAGCAATAAAAGTTACGTTTTCTTCACCTACTACCTATAATCTGGATCAGTATTCATCTCTCTGTTTTTGTACTGCACCCAGACCACTTCAATGATCTGAAGTGGTCTGGGTACCTATAGTGTACCTTTAAGTCACTTAGCCACCCCCCCCGTCTTGCTCAACCTCCATGGAAAAATGTGTCTCATTGTCAACACGATCTTACAGCACAATGTGTTTACTGTAGAAGTTATTATCTTCTGCAGAGACCTCAGAAGATGACAGATCCATTTAAAACATTTTGAAACTGTCATTCCATCATTATTTAATACTTGCCAGGTCATTTTATGTGCATTTACCTTTTTGTAATAGTTTTTGACGTTATGTTTTATTATTTCCCACATTGATAAGCATCTGTAGGTCTGCAAATTACATATGTAATTTGCAGGAATTAGGTGATCATAATGGATGTATCAGAGGTTTAAAATGTCTTATTGATAATGAGGCTGACTGCAACTCTATTTCAATGTTTATTTTTGGAAAGAAATATATAGCAGCCCCCCTTTAATCCATTCAATACCAAAATCAAGTTGAAATGTTTTTATTTTCATGTACTTTGCTTCATAAAAACTAGTTCATAAAGTCTCATTCATACTCTAGTTATGATTGTCAGCCTGTAGAGCAGGGGTTCTCAACCTTGTCCTCAATGACCCCCTACCAGTCCAGGGTTTAGGTATTACCTGGGTGTGTCTAAAGTGTTTGCACAAACAATGTCCCTTCTCCCTCAGATGCCATTGGAGGAATTTGCACTTTCTCCTGTGTTGTCCGAATGTTAGCTCACTTGGGGGACATGCCATGCAAGCCCTACGTTCTTTCTCCAGCTCTACTGCACTGATGCTTTTTGACCTGGGAGAGTGCTATGCATAATCCAATTCATTTAACTGTGAATGGAACTGCCGGTTGACTGATAGGAGCGGCGGTATGGCTCTCGGACAACCAAATGGAAACCACGACAGGACAAACTAGGTTTAAAAAGCTAAAGGTGTTTCCTGATATGCTGTAGGGAAACATGTGACCAAGCTTATGTGTGTAACACACCCATACTAAATAAATTGATCTGGCCATTTAAGGGTTAAACAGGAAACCCTTAAATTATTCACGTTTGCAGCGGCCGGTGGCTTTAATGATACAGAGCCGGCCCCTGAGAGAGGAGAGGTCACCACCGGTGAGTGTTTGGCGGTATTCCCCTTAGTTTGTGGGAATACTGCGGTAGCGATACGCGCCTGCCGGGACCCATGCTGCCCTCTGACAGTAGCAGCGCCGGCGGTTGGCGTGACAGTAATTTAATTTAGAAAGATACTCATATTTGAAAATCTTGCACTTTCTTAAGAACTGCAAGCTGTGCGTCATTTGCAATGAGCTCTCAACAAACAAAGAAGTGATTGACGCATACTATATATTCTATAGCACAAAGTGACCGTTTCACAAAAAACAGTTTTTCATGCGCACAATAAGGGTTGAGGGGAGTTGAAGTTCAACTTAGCATTTTGCTGTAGAAAACAAAACTGAACTAAACCTCTTAGAAACCGGTTAAAAAAAAAAAACTCACTGCAGGACGGAAAGAGGGGGGGAAGAAAGGAGCAAAACTAATTAGACCTAATCGAGAGAGAAAAAATAACTAAAGAAGATTAAGAACAAACAAAGCACCCAGCATAGCTCACTCTAACCTAACCTACATATTGCACCAAACATGCGGGTGCCTGGATTACCTCCTCAGTGCTTCCTCTTTAAAGGCATAATTATTATTTTTTTTTTCCTTAATACCTTTTTATGTAGAACTAGTATATTCAATCAAACGTTAGATTCAGTAATTGTGACAATCTGATCAATACTAGTATGATATATCTATAGCTGATCAAACAAACCCACGGAAACACAAACACATTCTGTTTCTTAAACTTCGTTCTATATTTAGTATTGCGCTTACATTGAGTACCCCTTGCAGTGCATGGCGCTAGCTGTGCTGTACTGCACAAAATCTTAGATACGTTTAAATCGCCCATCATTTCCTGTTGCTAGAGCAACAGGAGTTTTTAGAACATATTGCTCTCTTGTGTACTTCACAAGATGCAGCAATACCTACATAATAGAAGCTCTGCGGGACCCAATGTATATATTTTACACGTGAAATCTAAATAGGATGGTGTTTCTAAATAAAATAATAATTGTACAAATTACTATTATGAAAAGAATGGTGGCTACTAATTTTAATCAAAATCCTTGTTTCACACACCTGTGAGCTATCCATGAAATGAGACTACACCTTTATCTCAACGAATGGTATTGAAACAATTCATGTCTGATTAGAGAGGATGAGAAATGTTAAAAGAATGATCATGCTGGCATGTGTAGACCATTTACTGGTTGTAGTCTTAGGTCTAAAGCTTTTTTTTGTTGGGCATCCATCCAATCAAGATTGGAAAAAATTATGCATATGTCCATGGGGGGGTGGGGGGGGAGGGCATAATTGTAATGACATGCATGCTTGGCCCCTTTTTGACAGTGTCATGAAGGGGAGAGGCATAGTCATTTTCATATAAAGCCAGGGTGAATAGCGTTTTCGCAATTATGGTGTCAGCAATACATGTTTGTATTCTTGACACTATAGCGTTCCTTTAATCAAATTAAAGTGACATTCTGGTCATCATAACAACTTCATCTAAATGAAAATGCTATAATGCCAGTAGGCCCTTTTTCCTTCAAGGAGTTAAACTGCTCTCAAATGGCTTAACCCCAAAGGCTTCCTCCAGCTCCAGATCTCCAGGTCGCTCAGTGGTATTCAACTTCTGAAATGGAGTGTTAGGAAGTGCAGATTGACATCAGGCATGGGTGCCACTAATTGACTAGAGTGTTCAGCTGACGCTCTATGCCAATCGCTAGTTCCCGTTTCATAAAAATGTTTAACTTTTTTATGAATCGGGAGCTACTGTTTGGTTTAGAGTGCCAATTAAACAGAAAGCTATTACATTAAGTTGAAGCAGTTTTGGTGCTTAGTCTGTCCTTTAACTCTCAGCGACAATGTTTTCAACAATACCACATTGGGCTTAGCTTCCAGACTCTACATTCATGAATTTAAATTCCCTATATTGACCTCCATAACTTTGCCCTTTTTTCTGAGTGTGCCATAAGTAAAGAGTATTAATGATTGCACTGTAGCAGAAATAGGATGTGGGAGATTTTTTTTCTATTTACGGGAAGAAACTTAAAATTAAAATAAAGACAAAAAACAGTACACCAGAAAATAGCATTGATTATGGTGGGTTTTCTCATTCCTCTAATTTTGTCTATATGTTAAAGGGACAATTGAAGCATGAAAAACACTACATCTTAAAGTAGTGGTTTTTGTGTATAGATGCGGTCTCTTTTCTCTGGCAATGTCTGTGAACACTGGCCACCACTGGCAGCATTACTCCGTAAAGGGGCACTATTGTCGCCAGAATAATTACAGCTTATTGTACTTGTTCTGGTGAGTATAGTCAGACCCTGTAGGCTCTTTTACATTACAGCCTAGGGACACATCCAGTTGCCAGTCCTCCTATCGCTACTAGAGGTGCTTTCATAATGTGCAGCACTGACATTCAGTGTTTCCACCTTTGCATGGAGACACTGAACTTTCCTCATAGAAATGCATTGATTCAATGCATCTCTATGAGGAGATGCTGATTGGCCAGGGTGGTGTTTGGCCCCACCCTCTGCCCACCTTCTTGGCAATCTCAACCAATCCATTGCTTTCCTATAGGAACACATTGTGATTGGTTCAGATCATCACTTCTGATGATGTCAGCCAAGGACGCAGATCGTGGGCAGAGCCAGCACCAACTGGAATAAAGGTAAAATGTAACTATATTTAGAGTGAACAATAGGCGGGGGCTAGATAGTAATTTTAACACTACAGAGTCAGGAATACATGTTCCTTTAAGATCATAACATTTTCGAAGGAAGGGGGACCATGAATCCAAAATCATCAGGAATACATCTAACTTTAAAAATAATTAAGAGTGTTCCTTTGAAAAGTAATATTGTTTATTGCTAGAAAATGTCTGTGCAATGTAATGTCATCCTCTGATCTATAAATAAAAAGCAATCTGTACATAATCACAGTTAGAAATCCTGTTTTTAAAAAAGGGTCTTCTAGAATGTGAACGAAAACATTGGCAAAAATTGTCTGGGAAATACCGTCCTTTATCAGCGGCGTTGAAAAAGCAATTAAACATAATGCACGAAAAGTACCCTAACAGATCAGAAAGAGATGTGGTGAGTAAGGAATGATTTTAACCAGAATGTAACATTTTTAAAACGGACATAATCATAATGTATTTAAGTTGCTTCTGCTTAACTGCTGTTATCTGTGTAGTGTAATAACAGTACGAATTGTTATTGATACATTCTATGTGACAAAACATTATGTACAGAGTGTATGTACAGTTGCAATCAAAATTATTCATTGAAAACCAGGGGAAATTTACAGACCTCAGCTGTTTGCAATGGACAAATCAAACAAAAGCATTTGAAATTGCTCCACACAACGAATGCTTCTAGTGGTTTCCCCAAATTCAACTAAAAATGCAACTAATAATGATTTAAACAGTCTCAAAAATATTCAACCCCTTCATGATTAGCATCTTTAGTACTTAGTAGAGCCTCCTTTTGCTGTTTTGACCTGCTGCGAACGAGATGCATAGCCAGTCGCTAGCTTCTGGCAGCGTTCCTGAGGAATCTTCGCCCATTGTTCATGAGCAATGGCCTCCATTTCAGTAATATTCTTGGGTTTGCATGTTGCAACCGCCTTCTTCAAATCCCACCAGAGATTCTCTATGGGGTTCAAGTCTAGTGACTGTGATGGCCACTGTAGATTTGTCCATGACATTTTCTGCAGCTAAGCCATAGTGGAATTTGAGGTATGTTTGGGATTATTACGTATTTTGTTGAAACGTCCAATGCCATTCAGTAAATCCATGTTGCCTTCCAGACTCTGCAGGTTTCCAGTGCCAGAGCATGCAAAGCAGCCCCAAAGCATAACCAAGCCACCTCCATGCTTAATTGTAGGCAGAGTGATCTTTTTAGCATACAGGTGATACTCGAAAACTTAGAATATTGTGCAAAAGTTCATTTATTTCAGTAATGCAGCGTAAAAGGGGGAACTAATATGTAAGATAGACTCATTACATGCAAAGCAAGATAGTTCAAGCCGTGATTTGTCATAAGTGCGATGATTATGGCTTACAGCTCATGAAATCCAATCTCAGTATATTAGAATATTGTGAAAAGGTGCAAAATTCTAGGCTCACAGTGTCCCACTCTAATCAGCCAAGTGCAGGCTCGTTGCCTAGGTGTTCTCTTTGACTCCGACCTCTCCTTCAAGCCTCATGTTCACTCTATCGACAAATCCTGTCATTTCCATCTCAAAAACATTGCGCGCATCCGCCCCTACTTAACACCAGATGCGACTAAGGTGTTGGTCCATTACACTGTACTTTCTCGCCTTGACTACTGTAATCCGCTTCTCAGTGGTCTTACGTGCTCCCAACTTGCGCCGTTACAGTCCATAATGAATGCGGCGGTGAGGCTCATCTTCCTGTCCGCCCGCACCTCCCATGCCTCACCCTTCTGTCAGTCCCTACATTGGCTTCCTATAAAATATAGAGCTCAATTTAACATTCTGGTTCTTGCTTTCAAATGTCTACATAATGCTGCTCACACCTATTTATCCTCCTTTATACACATGTATGTCCCGCAAGGCCCTTACGATCTGCTGAAGACTTACGTCTATCTTCTGTCCGTACTCCCACCTCTGATGCTCGCCTTCGAGACTTCTCGAGGGCTGCACCGTTCCTGTGGAACTCGCTTCCCTCCTCCGTTAGATGCTCACCCAGTCTCCACTCTTTCAAAAAATCATTAAAAACCACTTCTTCATAAAAGCGTATCAATTAAACTCTTAATAGCTCCCAACTGATTCCTCTTCTGCAACTGTCACTAGTCTAATACTATCCTTACCTTTTGTGTCATTTTACCCCACTCCCTCTAGCATGTAAGCTCATTGAGCAGGGCCCTCAACCCCTTTGTTCCTGTGTGTCCAACTTGTCTAGTTACAACTACATGTCTGTTCGTCCACCCATTGTAAAGCGCTGCGGAATTTGACGGCGCTCTATAAATAATATAATAATAATAATAACACCTGCAAAGGGTTTCTGAGCCTTTAAATGGTCTCTCAGTCTGGTTCAGTAGGAATCACAATCATGGGGAAGACTGCTGACCTGACAGTTGTGCAGAAAACCATCATTGACACCCTCCATAAGGAGGTAAAGCCTCAAAAGATAATTGCAAAGGAAGTTGGATGTTCCCAAAGTGCTGTATTAATGCACATTAATAGAAAGTTATGTGGAAGGGAAAAGTGTGGAAGAAAAAGGTGCACAAGCAGCAGGGATGACCGCAGCCTGGAGAGGATTGTCAGGAAAAGGCCATTCAAAAGTGTTGGGGGCTTTCACAAGGAGTGGACTGAGGCTGGAGTCAGTGCTTCAAGAGCCACCACACAGAGACGGATTCTGGACACGGGCTTCAGATGTCGTATTCCTCTTGTTAAGCCGCTCCTGAACAACAAACAACGTCAGAAGCGTCTTACCTGTCCTAAAGAAAAACAGACCTGGTCTGTTGCTCAGTGGTCCAAAGTTCTCTTTTCTGATGAGAGCAACTTTTGCATCTCATTTGGAAACCAAGGACCCAGAGTCTGGAGGAAGAATGGAGAGGCACACACTGCAAGATGCTTGAAGTCCAGTGTGAAGTTTCCACAGTCTGTGTTGATTTGGGGAGCCATGTCATCTGCTGGTGTTGGTCCACTGTGCTTCATTAAGTCCAGGGTCAACGCAGACGTCTACCAGGAGATTTTGGAGCACTTCATGCTTCCTTCTGCAGATGAGCTTTATGGGGATGCTGATTTCATTTTCCAGCAGGACTTGGCACCTGCCCACACTTCCAAAAGCACCAAAGCCTGGTTCAATGACTGTGGGATTACTGTGCTTGATTGGCCAGCAAACTCGCCTGACCTGAACCCCATCGAGAATCTATGGGGCATTGCCAAGAGAAAGATGAGACATGAGACCAAACAATGCAGAAGAACTGAAGGCCGCTATTGAAGCATCCTGGTCTTCCATGAAACCTCAGCAGTGCCACAGGCTGATAGCTGATAGCTTCCATGCCAGGCCGCATTGAGGCAGTAATTGCTGCAAAAGGGGCCCAAACCAAGTACTGAGTCCATATGCATGCTTATACTTTTCAGAGGTCCGATATTTATCTATGTACATGTTTTATTGATTGCATGTTATATTCTAATTTACTGAGATTGTGGATTTGTGGTTTTCATGAGCTGTAAGCCATAATCATCGCACTTATGACAAATCACGGCTTGAACTATCTTGCTTTGCATGTAATGCGTCTATCTCATATATTAGTTTCCCCTTTTACGTTGCATTACTGAAATAAATGAACTTTTGCACGATATTCTAATTTTTCGAGTATCACCTGTATGCTTCATCTTTCTTCCTCCAGACATACTGCTGATCCATTTGGCTGAAAAGTTCCAGTTTTATTTTATCGTTCCCCAGAACAGAATCCCAATACTTATGTGGCTTATTTATATTATTTTGAGCATTTTGGAGCTGACTTTTCTTGTGCTTTTGGGTCAATAGTGGTGAATGTCTTGAATTTCTGTCATGGAAATCTTCTGCTTTTAGTACGCACCTTACTGTGCTCAATAAAACCACAGTGCCTGTTGCCACCAAGTCTTGCTACAGGTCTTTTGTACTTTCTCTGAAATCTGAGTAACCACTGTTCCTTTAGCTTTGAACTTGTGAACTATGCTTCCAACAGTATCTCTAGGAACATTCAGTGCCTTCTCTATCTTTTTGTATCCTGTTCCTTATTTGTGAAGGGCCATGATCTTTTCTCTTAGCTTTGTGGACCATTCTTTTGTCTTAGCCACTCAAAAAAAAAAAACCTTGCCAGTTCATGTATTTCAAGTGTTCCAGCTCAAGTACATCTGGTCCAACTAATGAAGAAGTGTGCTTGAGACTGGCTTGGAAAGAAACGTATCTTTCTCAAGGTAGTTTAATGAATGGTGAGTGACTGACTGGCTGAGATTGCCAGCTGAACGCTCTCCACCAATCAGCGGTGCCCCTGACCAGCAGCACTCCGCGCTTTCTGAATCTGAAAATTCTGAAGTTGGATGCCGGCAGGGGTGGAGCTGACAACAGCGCTGGAGGCAACTTCAGGGGGTACGAGTGCTTTCAATGGACTCCTGGTACCATAACAACTTCATTTAGATGAAGTTGTGTTGGTGCCTGGAGTGTTCCTTTAAGAACCAGTCATCTAAGTATGGAACAATAAAAATTCCCTTTTCTCTAAAAACTGCCACTACAGGAGAAAGAATCTAACATACATTAACTGTTAATTTTTTATTTTTAAATTAGCTGTAGTTGCCTAAATTTGCCATTTATGTTTTCAAATTAATAAATTACACCCTTTATTTTACAATTCATGTGACAGGTTTATTTCAAAACAGTTTAATGACAGAAAGAATAAATAATTTGATGATGGATAAAGGTTTACTTTAACCACCATAACCACTTCTTCTTTTAGAAGTGGTCATGGTGACACAGGTCTGTTTGTGCAGCACTGTTGCTTAAAAAACTGCACATCTGGGACCCTCCATCCTTGAGCAACGCACACCAATCCACCCAACACGCTCCCGCCATCGCCAGAAGGGACGCAAGTAACCTAATAACCCAAATACTGCAGCAAGGGAATGTGATATTAAATGGTATACCTGTAGTCCCGCTAGTTCGACAACTTATTCCAATGTTGAACATTTACTCACATAATGTAAGGGGAATGAACACCCCTTTAAATGCAGGATGCTACTCAGAGATGCAAAAATAGCCCAAGCTGACATCGTGTGCCTCCAAGAGACACACTTCGTCAAAACTAAAGTCCCCACTTTTGGCACTAAGGACTATCCAATACAATACCACGCAATGCACACATCGAAAGCCAGAGGCGTGACAATACTAGTGCACAAATCAGGCATTTGAACTACTCAAATTGGTGACAGATAGCCAGGGAAGATATGTTATACTGGTATGCAACATAAACAGCACTGCGTACACCATAGCAAATATATACAGACCTAACACAAACCAAAGGAACTTCCTACACAAGGTGCTCACGAAACTAGAACCCCTTCGTTCCCCAACGCTCATTGTCTGTGGAGACATTAACCGTATTTTCGACCAAGAAATTGACACATCAGCAACCCCGCTATTACACAGAAGCAAAACATTACACACACAATGCATGTCCATAGCTAAATTGCTGACTGAATTCAGCATATATGACTCGTGGCAAACACTCCACCCAGGAGAAAGGACCTATTCCCACTACTCTTAGGTCCAGAAGACCCACTCTAGGATAGATCATATACTAATATCAGCCCCGACACTACTCAAGACATTAAAGTGCCACATAGGAGACATAGTGTGGTCGGACCACGCCCTACTAACTCTGCAATTGACTGACACATTCCCCTCGAGAGGTAAGGCCCCATGGAATCTCAATGAGTCGTTACTAGCGGATGAACAATTCAAATTGGCAGTAGAAAAGGACCTGCAGGCGTACTTTGCAACCAATCACACACCAGACAGCACAGCACTGACTCAATGGCTTGCCCTTAAATCAGTAATAAGGGGTATCTTCATAAGCCGCGGAGCACATGTTAAAAGAACGTCCCAAACTCAACTCCTGACACTACTGAGGCGACTGAGAGACACCACAGAACTTTATCTCCCCGACTCCAACCCTGCAAACCACCATAGACCAAACACAACAATTGATTAATGAGTGGCACTTAAGCAAAACCATGTACATGCAGCAGAAACTTAGAACAAGAGAATACTCCCAGGGCAACAAAGCTGGGAAGCTGCTGGCATCAAGGATTAGACCGCAACAGCAGGCCCAAAAAATCCCTTATTTCCTGCAAACAGATGGCACGAAAATATATAACCCACAACACATAGCTGACGAATTGGCAAAATACTATTCTACACTATACAATCTTAAACACGACACGACAGTATACCAGCCGACAGGTAGACATTAGCGACTTCCTATCACGTATGCAACTCCCGAGTCTCTCCCCAAGCCAACAACGAACACTTCAGACTCCCATTACGGTAGATGAAATTATTTCAAGAATTGAAGCACTGCCATCCAGCAAATCACCAGGGCCGGACGGACTCCCAAATGTATACTACAGAACCTACTCCAAAACATTAGGGCACCCCTTACACAACGTGTTCCAAGCCATGTTACAAACTGGAGATACGCCACAAGAAATGCTGATGGCGCATATAGCGGCATTACCAAAACTAGGAAACCCCCCCCCCCCCCCCCCATCAAGGGCCCAAACCTCCGACCCATATTATTACTGAACACTGAATGCTGCGTTTTTCACAAAAAATTTCGCCAACAGACTGGCAACAATCATACCAATCATAGTGCACGACGACCAGGTGGGATTTGTTAGGGGCCGACAGGGAGCGGATGGTACCAGGAAAGTGCTGGACCTGATGCACTGCCTCCGAGGAGGAAGGAGCAGTGTGTTCCTGTCCCTAGATGCAGAAAAAGCGTTTGACAGGCTGAACTGGTCCTTCCTCCTCGGGGTGCTGCACAAGTTTTGCTTCCCGACCCAGTTCTTGGCCGCAATGACGACACTCTATAGCAACCCATCCGCAAGAGTTACCACAAGCGGATTTCTCTCCCACCCATTTGGCATTTTTCAACGGGTCAAGACAGGTTTGCCCCCTGCCCCCCCTACTATACATTCTAGCGCTGGAACCCCTCACCACCCTAATCCGTAACCACCCACATATACAGGGCATACGAGTGCAACAAAAGGAATATAAACTTGCACTGTTTGCCGATGATATCCTGCTCACCTTATCTAACCCTAAACTCTCCTTACAATCGTACACAACCACGTTGGCAGCCTATAGTAGATGCTCCTACTACAATCTAAATGTGTGCAAGACGCAAGCCATGAGCCTTAACATGCCCAGTGAGAGTACAAAAGCTCTAAAGTCAGAATTCCAATATGATTGGCGGACAGACCACCATACCTTCTTAGGAATCAAATTGACCCCCTCAGTAACGCAACTATTTAAGGCAAATTACTCGAAGTTACAGATCCAGGTGCAAACACTCCTCCAGGGATGGCACAAAAAAAATATTTCATGGTCCGGCCGAGTGGCCATGGTGAAAATTTTTATTCTCCTCAAATATCAATACCTATTTAGGACTCTCCCAATCCGACTACCGCCCTCCTACTGTGCAGGGAACCAACAATTACTAAACCAGTTTATCTGGGCACACAAGAAACCAAGGATAACCAGCAGTAGAGTCAGCAACCTCCCCATGGCACCAATTCTTATCGATCATGTGGATCCCACCCCTCCTTAAGCCTAAAGACATAAAGATGCTACCTACTACGGCCCTGACAAAACACATATGGGAAGCCCATAGAGCCACCTGTATGACTAAAGCCTATTCCTCAGCGATGACGATCTCCACATTACAATCATTGAGTCCTGACTTTAACTCCCGCATGTGGGAGAGGCACCATGTAACAAACATTGCACAAATACTGCAGGAAGACACTATCATGCCCTTCCCAAAACTACAGCAACAGTTTAACTTGCCGAATACGTCTGAGTTTGCATACTTCCAACTGGGGGCATGGCTAATTAAATACTATATGCCAGCAATGAAAAATGTAAATGAACAGCGGTTGTCGACCTTCGAACGGGCACTAACTGCGCAAATACCAGCAAAAAAAATGATTTCACTACTATACAATAGCCTAAATGAGGGCATAAATTGTAAAAAACTACCCTTTGTGCAAAGCTGGGAATGGAACTTACACCTCAACCTCCCAGACTTGGCATGGGAGAGGCTATGCTTTACCCACAAAATATTGACCCTGTGCTCCTCCCATATTGAATTAACCAAGAAAATTTTATATAGGTGGTACTTAGTACCGACGAGACTACACCGCATGCACCCCACAGTATCTGATTGCTGCTGGAGGTGTCAAGATGCCAAAGACGATATGCTCCACCAAGATGCCAAAGGCGATATGCTGTCCACGACTATCAAAATATTGGAAAGACGTAACACGTCTAGTGGCATCAGTAACGGGCCTGAAACTCCCAGACACCCCGGAGACCTACCTCCTACATAAATATCCCCCCAAAATTGGGGCAACTATGGCATATCTCAACTATCACATTACCATAGCTGCATTAACATTAGTTAGTAGGAAATGGCGTGCCAAGGAAGTCCCAGCAAAACAGGACTGTATCCACTTAATAGAACAAAACAAAACCTACGAATGCGCAGCAAGACAGGCGGCTAATCAAAAAAACAAAATATGGAAGAGAGCCTGGGAGCCCTGGAATGTGGCCATGGAGAGCCATAAATCACACTCAGAAAGTCCCTAAGCCCTTGAAGAGTGGACAGCGGTGCTCATGTAAGTGTTCATGTAAATACCCATGTGACTAAAACACCAAAGGTTGCCATACTACTACTAATGTAATAACTAAAGTACCAATTAGGATCAAGGCATAAAGGACATTACGCACATTTGCGCCACACTAGTGGCTACAGATTAACCTAAGGATGGATAACAAACCCCCTTTCCCCCTCCTGTTTCCTCCTTCACTGTTAGTTCAATGCAAAAAGACTTCACAGCACGTGCTGACATCTAAGCGTGAAAACAATTGTATCTCACATATATCTATGTTTGATGTACCAATGCAACTGATAGTGATTATATGTCAATTTATACTGAACTTATATATGTAAAACTTACTGCAACATGTCATGCATGTCTGTGAATAAAAAACTGTTCAATAAAAAAAAAAAAAAAAAACTGCACATACTGAAATTTTTGCACTTTTGCGCCAGAAGCAAGTTGCAGCCCCAGCACACAAGACAGGTCAGTTCTCTGCAAAACAAATTACATCTGTCGTCAACGTGCACCACGTGCTGGCAACAACTGTAATGAACCTCACCCTTGCAGGCAGTGAACATGGGAAGAATTAGTAGCTGACTCCAGTTTGGTGTGTGTTTAGATATGTTAAAGGTTACCATCAATGTTACGCAGCCTTGATATGTATATCATAGCATAATCCAGTAAATGTTACATCTGTATATGTGCTGTTAACACTTTTTGTCTGCAAAATATGTATTTAATAAATATCTCTGTTTCACATATTACAGATAAGACATGGAGATCACGTATATTTTGAAGATGATGGCTGCATTTGTCGTTTACATGTTGGTAAATGTTACTAAATCAAAAAGTAGTTGCTGCGATTGTTGATGTATAGTGTGTATGTCCCATTATTGATGGGTGTTGCAGCATTTGGAAATTAATTTGGGGGAGATTCTTGAAAATGAGAGAAACATCAGTGCTTTGTAAAGTGAAAGTGACACTGATTTAAAACCACAATTTATCTCCTCTATGTAAATGTCTTGCGTATACAATTTGAAATCATAGGACAATAGCATGCACAACTGTTACTGTGTATGAACTTAAAAACAGCCTCCATTATTTTTAAGGCAACCAATTGCGTTAAGCTATTGCTTGTAAAACTCTTTGTACATGCCTCATTTCTAGTTCTTAAATATATATTTTTGTCTCTCAAAACCTCACAATTCTCACACTAATGTTGGAGCAAAGTGTCATCAGGCGCCGTCTGCATGGTGAGTATCAAGCCAGGGCTTCTCAGACTCCCAGTTTTGATGGTTAACCCAGCACTTTCAGCCTATTAATGCCAACCCCAAGTTGAACTGGTAACATGAAATATCACTTCTTTGGGAGATGGTCTTTAAGTTCTGGGAGAGTCCTGTTTTTTTATAAAACTGCTTGGAAATGGTTTGGCACTAATCAGGGAGAAGGTGCCTGAAGACTCTTCCACCTTAAGCAATACAATGAGCTTTAGTGGTTGTGATGCTTAGAATGCCGTTTTAATTGGTGTTTGCAAGTTACAGGTGAAGAGAGTCTTGAAGTTTTGCTGGGTCCAGATGATTTTGGACTCCCATACTACCAAATCCAACAAATCAGAATTTCACCAAATCACAACTTCCTGGCTGTTAAATTCAAATGCACTGATGGGGAAGAATCTACATGTATCATTCTAAAGCTTGGAACCTTGCCACAAGTAACGCACTGTCTACAAAATGTGCGCAGTTTTGGTAAGAATAATACTTTTATCTAAAAAGGTTGCAAATTCAGATTTCTAAGTGTCTTCTGATCTTGGCAATAGTTTAACCCCTTAAGGACACATGACATGTGTGACATGTCATGATTCCCTTTTATACCAAAAGTTTGGTCCTTAAGGGGTTAAAGGACCACTATAGGCACCAGACCACTTCAGCTCAATGAAGTGGTCTGGGTGCCAGATCCCCCTAGTTTTAACCCTGCAGCTGAAAACATAGCAGCTTCAGAGAAACTGCTATGTTTACACTGCAGGGTTAAATATAGCCGTTGCTCATGAAATATCGTTGCTCATGAAATCAGACCTCCCGCCATTCTACATTTGGACCACGAGAGAACACAGAGCACTCCCGAGAATCCATCACCAACTCCATCCAATTATGGGACAAGTGTGCCCTTAAATACGAATTACCATCCACGTCTTCCCCCTAACCCCTATATACCGCAACAGGGCCTTCATGCCAGGCATGAGACCCAGGGACTTCAGGGGCCTTGAGCGAGCCAGCCTCCAGAGAATCCACCAACTATATATAGGCGACACCGTAATCTCCTTCCCAGATCTGCAATCTAGAGCAACCTTAACCCCACTTCGCTTCTTAAGATACCTCCAACTTAGAAACTACGCCACCCTAACGACGGTGAAAAAGGCCGCCAAAACCAAACCGACCTTCTTCGAACAAATCTGCCAAATCTACCTCTGTTCCACCACACGGGAATGGGGCGGCCTTCACTAAACTGACAAATGGGAAACTGACTTGGGGGAAACATTAGAAGGCATCGACTGGCAGGACATATGGGAGGCCAACACTAAAACCTTTATCTGTGTCACAATGCAGGAACAGTCGTGCAAAACAATGTTCCGGGGGTATACCACACCGGTCCAATTATACCATATGAAAAAGACACCTACCGACCTCTGCTGGCTAAGCTGTGGAGAAAAAGGGATCCACATGTGGCGGCACTGCCCTAAAGTTAAACTTTTTTGGAATGATATTCAAATGCTAACATCCCAGATTCTAGCCAGACCGGTAGAACTGAACCCATGGACATTCCTGCTGGCCAAACCCCTCGACAACTGGCACAGACCAGCACAACAGCTGCTTAACAAAATAGCCTTAGCAGCCAGAAGGGCCCTGACCCAATCCTGGCTACGACCCACCACTCCCCCAGTGACCACGGTGCTCAACAAAATTAAAGAATGTCACCTCATGGACAAACTGACGGTGGGCACTCCCGACTGTTTCCATAGGGAGGGGATCAGGGATCTGGCTGCAGTAAGTAGGTGTTTAGTGAGGGGTTTCTTGTATGTCGATATGTTTGTGTGGTTCGGGAGCATTGGGAATGCCTGGAGGGGGAGATCTGAGTCCACTATTTTGTGAATCGTGATGTGCACCATTTCCCATAAAGGTGTTATCCGTGGGCAGGTCCACCATATGTGTATTCCAGTCCCCTTGTCCATCCCGCATCTCCAGCAGGTCTCCGAGATGTCGCTGTTCATGCGGTGTAGGACATTGGGCGTTCTCTACCATCACGTTAATAGTTTGAAATTAGTCTTTTGGTGTTTCTGGCTGGTCGAGTTTTTTTGTGTCAGTGTATATATCTTTTCCCATTCTGCTCTGTGAGGTTAATCTCCATTTCTTCCTCCCATCGGGCGATTCATTTTTTTTTTGGGGGGGGGGGGGGGCTCTGTCTGTTCCCAACAGTAGCATGTTGTAAAGCGTGGATACTCCATGCTCGAGGTGTTTCCTATTCACGCAGATCGCTTCAAATTGTGTTCGTTGACGGTGTATTAGGGGCTTAGACCTGATGGATGCGTAGTAGATGTGCAGTTGGTAGTAATGGAAGAGGTCGATGCCTCTGGAGGTGTCTCTCACGTTTGTCTGGTAGAGGCTTTAGTTTCCAGTTGGTACACCAGGTTTGCAAACCAGTCCAGTTGGTGACTTGGAAACCCTCCAGATCCTGGGGTTTGAACCCTCCCGCAAAACTCGGGTTGTGTAGTACCGGCAGGAGGGGACTGGGATTGGTGGTCAGCTGGAGTGTGTAGCACACGGCATGCCAGGTCTGGAGGGTTGCGTCTATCATTGGGTTATTGGTTTTCACCTGTGCGAGCATCACCTCCCCCAACCAGAGTTGGGATGTGAGTCTGCCCCCTGCCTGTCCCAGCTTCAGACTCGCCTACCGTTTCTCAGTTGGGCGGGTGTTCCAGTCCACCAGCCTGTTTAAGTGTGATTCTTGGTGGTATAGTCAAATCGCGGGCAGTTCCACACCGCCGGACGTCTTAGGCAGCTCCAGCTGGCTCTGCCGGACCCGTATATTCCCCCCAGTCCAGATGAATCTCCTCAGCACCGATGACAGTGATGTGAAGAAGGCTCTCGGGAGAGCCACGGAATCTCCGCTGAATAGGTACAGGAGATGGGGGAGTATATTCATTTTTACGTTAATGCGGCCGAGCCATGAGACATACAGGTCCTTCCAGCGGTGTAGGTCTTTTTGCACCTCTGATAATATCGGTAAAAAGTATGGTATAGGTTTTTCAGTTTCACGGGCAGCCAGATTCCGAGGTAGCGGATTTTATGTGTTCACCATGTAAAGGGGAACTGTCCCCTCAGGTGTTCGTTGGCATTCGCGGGAATGATGTGATTTATGGCCTCTGATTTGTCCATATTCAGTTTGAAGTTGGATATCATCCCATAGGTCCTGAATAGTCTGAGAAGGTTAGGTAATAAGACCAAAGGTATCTCCAGGAAAAAAGAGCAGGTCGTCCGCGTAGGCCGCAACTCTATGCTCCTGTTGTCCACTGGTGAGACTCGCAATTCCCCCATCCCATCTGACCGCCTCTAGAAATGGTTCCAGAGAGAGGGCAAACACGAGGGGGGACAGGGGACACCGCTGTCATGTTTCTAATTATTTTTAATACGTTTTGGGGGTATTTCCTTTAGAAGTGCTGTTGTTTCAAGGATTTTTTTCATACAACTAATTTTTATTTATTTTTTTCTACAGAATGGGTTACAGATAACATCTTGTTTCACACAAGGCAGGAGAACCTTCGTTGCCACCATGTATATCTCACAGATTTTACAAATACCTGTGCTACCAAATTGGTTTATGCTGAACAAGATTCAAGGTATGTGCATGCACTCTCTAAAGTAGCTCTGTCTCCTAAAAACCTTTCTGCAAAAATAATTTTAACAAAATAGCATACCTCCCAACTGTCCTTAATCTAACAAGGTAGTCCCATATAGGGAAAGCAAACCCACAGTCTCAGATTACTCCTCTACTGTTGCTCTTCTCTGGGACACCATAGAAAATCTTACAAATATGCGGCTTGAGCGTGCTATGGAGAGAGTTCAAGTCTGCTTGAAAATAGCCACAACCTGTGTGAGCACTTCTCTAGCTTTCTGCACAAGTGCAGGTGCCAGGTTCGCTGACTAGCTGTGAAATTTTGTGTACCACCCCACTTATAAGATGTCCATTGACTAGCAGTGTTGTTGTGATCATGATGATTACTGTCCAAAATTCATAGAAGCTAAACTTTAGAGGTATGCATTACTTCAGAGTATTTAATATGTTCATCTGACCATTCTGTGTTGAATTAATTATCACTTGAGATCGCATCACACTTTTTCATTATTGTTTAAAACATTTTTTAGCTGTTAAAATTTGCTTCCATGATAACATTAACCAGTCTGAACCCAAACTAAACAGTGATGTTTATCTTCCAGCATTCCACTGGATTTGTAAGTGCGTATTATGTATTTACAGGTTTTCTATATTTATTTACAGGTTTTTTGTGGATATATACATGACCAGAGATAAGCGCTTTTTAACAATAAATAGTAACTCTAAAAGCACTTCTGAAGTCTGGTTGGTTGACTGCAATCATCTTCTGGAAACTCCTGTTCTTGTTCAACAGCGCATCCCCGGAATGATTTACCATATTGAACACAAAGATGGGTTTCTCTATATCCTTACAACTCGTGGAGAGTCATCAGAATACAAGGTAATTATGTTCACATTTTTACTTTACCAAATGTAGACCGCAATGAATTGGCAAGTTGTGCATGCTGATAATCTCAGCATTAAAGTAGCGCTGCCATTTTCTGGGAACTTAGCATTATTTGAAAAAAAACCTTCTGTGAAATCACCGCTGGGGATCCAGTGGCTGGAGAACAGCAAAGCTGAGTTTACTTACCGGAACCTGTTCCACAAGGGCACTGCCATCCTCTTCCGACCGGTCCTCTTCTGCTCCTGAAGCTTCACCTTTCCGGTACCGATAGCACTGCTGATTTCTCACACATGCACAAGAGTGCAGCAAAAAAGGTCTATGGAAGATACCGTGAGACTGCGATACAGCTAATTTCCCTGCAGCTGTCACTGGTGACTCCTGGGAAATTGTTACTTCTTGATGGCAGTAGCTCCACCCAGTGTCAAGAAATGTCAGGCGTAGGAAAAATACTGAAACAAAATAGTTCCTACTTTGTCTAAGTATATCTTTTTACTGAGTTGGAATTTCAGTAAAATAGTTTAAATGTGCTAACAACAAACAAGTTGAGGAGATCTTAATGGTGGGCCTCTGCATACTTTGGGCCATAGTAGGAGAGTTAATTGGCCAAAAGGTAGCATGTCAGTCAGCAATGTCCATGCACAGAGCACTCTCATTTGGGCAGAATATTTGAGTTAATGAGTACAGTGCAAGGATGTGTAATTACACTTTTTAAAAACGTGTCTGGTGTCCCCTGAAGTGGGAGCAAAGCTGAAAAGAATGTTAGGGACCCAGGATTGGAATGTTGAAATTGATGAACCTGTGAAGGAGAGGCAGACAAAGGTTTCATACTTGCTAAGTAAGTAGTTAATTCTTATTAGTCTACTGCCTCTCATTTATTGATAATAATCATAACAGCAGACAATATGTAAAACAATTTTAGCCAATTTCTCCTCTCACTTTTTTGGTCTAGCTAATGAAAGCGCCTGTTTCCGGTCATATTGATGATTGGAGATTGGTTTATGAGACAAAACCTGAAGTAAAGCTTGTGGACATGGAACTGTTAAAGGATCATTGTATCATGTTCCTGAAGTGTAAAAATCGTCTATACTTCGAAGTGATATCTCTTTCCACTGACAGAGTTATTCAGTCCATCAAGGTAAAGACAAAAATGGAAAATACTGTTATCATGTATGCCTGGGAAAAATACAAAATATAAATTTCAAACTATAACAATTTTATAATTAATCATACTGCCTCCAGGGCAGAGTATTTCTAGGCTGTACTCATATGATGCAGAAAAAGGGCATTGATAGGTTGATGGATGTTGCTACCTTAGCAGCATGAAATGTTTTGAAAGGTTTGTGTTGTTTTTAGTTGTTTCGTGATTCTGTAAATAATAAACTGACAGCTCTGCTTAATCTTCTTTATTATTATTGGTTTTTATGTAAAACCAACATATTCCATATTTTTTACTTTTAATATGGACATATAACAGAAAACTTGTTATAACAAGCGGTTATGCAGGATCTAGCTTACCATTTGGCGAAATATCGTACTACAAATTAAACGAGTCTAAGTCTCAGGCCCTTCCATTTCATTTAAAAAATTCGGAAACTATTGCCCTTAAGAAATTATATTTATTTGATTGGAGAGCTGACTACATGGAATATCTTGGCATTAATTTATGTAAAAATTTGGTAAATATGCATAATCACAACTTGAGGAAAGCATGGTCGGACCTACAAAAGGAGATGGAGAGATGGGGCGGAATGGAACTTTCATGGCTGGGGAGGGTCGCATCTGTTAAGATGACGATACTTCCAAAAATTCTATATTTTTTTAGGACCATCCCTTTGTCCATCCCATTATCATTTTTTAATAAAGTTCATTCGACAATTATGAAGTTCATCTGGGGGAATAGGCCTGCTCGAGTGAAGCTCACTTCCCTGCAGCACCACAAATCGAATGGCGGTATCGGTGTTCCCGATTTCCGCAAATATTATTTCGCCACTAACGCTGCAGTGGCTGTGAGCTTTGGCAATCAGGTTGATAAACCCAGATGGATGGAAATAGAAGAATCCAGAATTTTACCGGTTAGACTGTCGGAATTACCCTGGTTAAACTCTAAGAAAAGACCTGGAATTACAAAGTTATTTTTATCTACCAAGACTACACTTAAGGCCTGGGATATTGTTTTTAAAAATGATCATTCTCCCAGCCTATATAGAGCAATGCCTATTGAATTATTGAAAGATTATATTCCATCCTTAAAAATAGAACTGTTGAAGGAATGCTCTATAACTAATCTTGACAATTTTTTCCACGGCAATGCTATTCTTTCTTTGGAAAAATTGAAACTTAAGTATGGATTAACGAATGTATGTGAGTTGGAATGTAAGGTAATCATTGACAAATTGAAAGAACAATATAAAGTACCTGAAACGGATAAAAACTATAAAACGCTTGAGATGTCTCCATTAGAGAAAGCTTTTTTATGCAGCCCCACTAGTAAAGGCACGATATCCTTATGCTACTCGTTTTATAACGCCAAGCCCCTAGTTAAATTAAAACACATGTTGTCATGGGAGACGGAGTTGGGTGCCCAGTACGATCTAGAAGAATGGTTCGGTTTTTTTAAAGCTTTAAAAGGTATTTCGTATTGCACCGACCACTTTGAAAATCATTATAAAATTTTATATCGTTGGTACCTAGCCCCGTCTAGATTGCACAACATGAACAATATGTATTCTGACCGGTGTTGGAGGGATTGTGGGGGTGTGGGCAATATGGCCCATATTTGGTGGTTCTGTCCTAAATTAACTAAATATTGGAAATTGATTCACGACCTAATTATTAAAGTGAACAGGACCATTAGCATTTTAACCTCGGAACTAGCCTTATTTAAAAAACTCCCGGAATCCATTAATAGAACAGACAAAATAATCATAGGTCACATTTTGATCGCTGCTACATCCTGTTTACCTAGACATTGGAAGTCCCAAGATGTGCCATCTCTCAGGGAAGTTTTTAATTTGATTCTAGAAAACAAGGCACACGAATTATCACATAGAGCTCATATGCGTGGTTTCCCAATATTAAAATATAATTGGGACAAGTGGGAAGAAAAAATCAAAACAGCATATGGTCTTTGACATATTTGTTATTAAAGTGCATTGATGTAAAAACATATTATTTTTATTTTTGCCATATACACTGTTATGCCTATTGTAATACTGGATGGTTATTCTTTTCCATTTCCAAGTTTCCCTTCCCTTCCTACCCCCAAATACAATGTTTATATTCCTGTTGTTATACAAATATGTAAAACTTTAATAAAAATTATTTGAAAAGGATCTAGCTTACCAACCTTACAATCTAGAAGAGGTATAAATACCCAGGAATGGGATAAGATCAACAGGTGAGTCTGCGGGAGAGCAATAGATTTGGAAAGAGAGTGAGGTCGACTGTGGAGCCACAAATGAAAAGAGGAGGCAGACAGTTTAAGGAATGAAAAATACCCAGGTAGACTACAGATTTTCCTAAAGTGGTGAGTTTTAATTTTGTCTTACTTCTTAAAGTCTTCTATTCATTTTGAAACCAAAAGTCATTCACATCTCTTTCCATTCATTTTATTGGAATGGTATTCATTATCAGCTCATCTGAACCTCACTCAAGCATGTTTAGCAATAAAATCCCATAAAAATCATTAGGAGGACCCAGAATGACTCGAATGTCCCAGCCATACATTGAATGGTGTTAGGAGCAAATCAGAGTCTTAGAATTGCCGTGGACCTGCTGTTAGTACACTCTGGAGAGGCTCTTTAACCTACAGTCGTTCAATACTTTGTCTAGGGGTCAGTCTTTAACTAAAAGTGCTGCCCACATAATCCTTCTGTAGATGCCTTTTTAGAGGTAGAGGTGGAGAAAGCGTGCATTGCATGTATATACAGTGATACATGTTCTGGCATATTCTCCTGTACAATATATTTTAAATCTATACCTACCCAGATGTGGATGACTGATATCTTGAATGATATCTTCAACATTAAAATAAATCTGTTATTTAAACATTATACACCTGCTGCGAGTAATAAAAGGGATCCTATAGTGCCAGGAAAACAAACCCTGCACTATAGGCTCCTGAAGGGGCTAAATACCCTTTCAGCCACTTACCTGAATCGACCATCGATGTCCCTTGGCGTTGGGTCAGGCTCCGCCCATGCTCCTCCCCTGCAGGCTGACGTCCTCCCCATTGGAAAGCATCATTAATTTTTTTCCTATGGGGAAAATCTAACGTTGGAGGTCTGTGAGGACGTCCAGCGTCAGATAACAGACCAAAAGTCGTTTTGGATTCCGGAAGCCCTTTAGTGGCTGTCTGAGAGTCACAGAGGGCGGACTTAGAGTAGCAATGTAAACATTGCAGTTCTCTGGAACTGCAGTGTTTTACATTGCAGCACTATGTGCAAAAAGGTCACAGCACCCAGACTACTTCAATTAGCTGACGTGGTCTGGTTGCCTACAGTGTCCCTTTAAGTGGCACCGCGAAAGTGCATGCCCTAACTGGATAGCCTTAGGACTTGATAATTCAGGGGACTCACTGATAGCGTTGGTACGACTTGACAGAAGACACTGGGCCTTGACACTCAGAGAACACCCCACAATGGAATCCACTTTATGAATGTGGAGTACTCTCCTTTTTAAAATAGATCTCACAACAATCACGGGCCCAATGCTTCTGATAACACAAACCCTTAGGCACTGGAGGTCTGTCCCCGTGGAGGGTGGATAGAGGCGGGTGAGGGAAACCATTGCTACTGAGAGACGTTTGCCAAGTAGATTACCTAAAATTGATAGAATCCCTTTTGGAGGGGAGAGAGAGCCCATCTTATTAGAACCGTTCAGATATCTTAAGTTACAACACTACTATACGGCCCTGACCCTAACACACAACTTACATAGTGAACTCACAGGCTTCGAGCTGTCGTGCCAGGCAGGTGAACACTTAGAGGCATCTCGACTCCTACAAACGTCTCTTGGATGTGGTTTCCATGGCTAGAACATTCAAGAACATTTCTCAGTAGTGTCTTTAAATGTTGTGAGAGTCTCCATTGTGTGTATTATTTCCACACCAGCCTGCCACTGCTGTAGGATGGGTATTACTTGCTGCTTCAAAAAAAAAAAATTAGGATTAGGGCTTTCACTGCTTTGAGTAAATGTCTGGTAATACATTGGATTTAAAGGGCACTACTGAGAAGTGTTCTCGTTTGTGGCTTCCATGGCTAGAATATATGACACACCAAAGTAAAGCAGGGGACCAGGATACACAGGCAGTGTCAATCACATATCACATGCTAAGATTCTAAAGCAGTAGAACCAATGGACGATCTCTGATTAGTCATGCAAGAGGCTAGGTGGGAAACTCCCTTATATACACTCTCAAATTCTTTTATATAACCCTCTCTTCCCCACTTTTTTGTTTCGCTCTCTACACTTCTCACTCCTATTCTCCCTCCTTACCAAACACCCTCTTCATTACAATCACATATTCCTTCAGGTAAACAGATATCAGCCTAGAGCAGACTTCTTATAGAAACTGAGAGTTTTCCTTTTACACAGTGGAAAGAACACTACCAGCCTGTGACTGCATATTAAGCAATCTAAATCATGATTTCCAACTATGTGTACCCCTACTTTCCAATTTGAACCTAGGTCATTATATACAGTCATAAAAAATCGTGATACATTTTGTCCCAAAAAAAAAGGGAAATCCCTAGAACTACACATATTGCGTTCCACCTCGCGATCCCAAATTCAGCGAAAGTACGAAGCTATTGCCTTACGCGCCTTTTGTAAATGAAGATTCATTTCCTCAGAGGTATAAAATATGTAGATTATATATATTTTTTTTTTATTTTACGTTTTATTTAATATAGCCTATAAGGAGTGGCAACCTGTAGTGAAGAAAATGTTTTGCATTTGTTTACACAGACTTTCATATGTTTACATAGAAATCAATATGACCTAAAGCGGGCATGTCAAACGTTCCTGTATATATTGAGTGATGTACAATAGTGATAGAGAGCACAGCTGGGTTACAGCTTTGTTTTCTTTCTTGTCTACCTCTGCGTTTCACGACCTATGGTGTGTGTGTGTGTGTGTGTGTGTGTATATAATAAATATATCCCAGGGGGCACTTCAATACCTTTTTCATTTAACAAACTAATGGATTTTTTTTTTCTTCCCATTTTATTAAATTAATGATTTTATTTTATACTGATTTACGTTCATGTTGAATGTCAATTAGAATAAAAAAAAAAAAAAAAAGAATTAACTGTCCAGCCCTATTGGGGACAATAGTTGCTGCAAAGCTCATTGGAGTTAATGGAAAGGATGTATTTGTGGTAAAAATGTTGCCTAAGGACCAAAAATGGCATTTCATCGTATCAGTCAGCAGTTATAAAATGCTGAGTTGGCATTTGTGATATTCTGCAGAAAGAGAATTATTAAAAAATGGTCACCTTTACTGCTTCTTTAGTGAGTTAACTCCCCATTGCCTCATTTTGCTAGAAATCATTGATAAAACAATACAGTCCCTACTTCTAATTTCTAACTGTGTTGACATTTCATTAACATTCTGCCTTAGCTTTTATCTGTTTTTTCATGAAGGATCACTCTATAAACATGGAAAAGTGACGTTGCTGCTTTAATTTTCTTCAGGATTTATTAGTAAGGAGTGTGTGAAGGATATCAAAGGAAGGCAGCAACAGGGTCATGTTTGTCATTGAGGGTAATGTAAAATGATATATACCCAGAAAACAAATAAACAAGACGTAAATAATCTTAGGCTGATGGTAAGATGCACAGAATGAGTCAAGTAATTATTTTATGGTAAAGGTAGAGATAAAAAAACAGTTTGCGCCAATGTTGGTGTAGAGATGTTAAACAACACTAATAATAAAAAGTAGTAAAACAGTATTTACAAAATAGTCCCAAATTCGATTAATAGCAGAATTCACAAGAAAAATAAAAGTAGCAAGAAATCCAATCGTGTAAATCAATAAAACAGCTAAAGGGTAAATTAAAAGAAGATAAAAATACACTCACTAACAGAGAGCTTCCAATTCAGCTCTTAGTCAAAGCATGCAGCAGTATAATCCCCGCTCACGGATATTCCTTTTGTTGAGCATTCTTCGTATTTATTCATTATACATATAGTAAAAATAGAAATACAAAAAATAGTGCTCTCTAAAGTGGAAATATGGCTTAAAAATGTCAATGAAATGCACTTACATTTAAAGGAGCATATACATGCTCGGTGGTAACAGCGTGGATGGTGCAATTCCCACCTGGGATATGTAAAGACTAGTGGATAAGGTGTAGTAATGCCAGCTCTTTTTTTTTTTTTCAGGATGATTTAGGATAAAATAAAATTAAAAGCAGGACTAAAATAAAATATGAAATTAATAAATAAAAATAAATTGAATGGTAAACATTTTTTTTTTTAATTCTTTATTTTTGGTTTCAAACCACATACAAGAAATATCATAATTAAAATAGCAGTGTTTAAATGCAAGGTCATACTTAGATAGCAAGTACAGTTTGCAGTTCTAACTTACAGCTAAACTCATGCTGTGTGATGAAGTTTTTTTAATTTTCTAATGGTAAGGAGTGCATTCATCGCTTATAATTAAGTGCATCCTTGTTAACATTATCGTCATTGGTCACCATTAATACTACATAATACAAGGTAAATTGAAATTACCTAGAGTGAAACGGGGGGTGCTTGGTCATAACATTAATTATTAAGTCATAATATTTCTACACCTATAGGATGCTAGCTCAAATTTTGTTACACATAGGGGTATTAGTCAGTTGTTTAAACCAGTCAGGCTGAGGGTTATAGGTGCTATTGTTTATTATTGTTTGTGTTCTCCCGTGGTGGTTTCCTGCACTCTCAGCTAGCTTCGAGGACTACCGCCTTCTCTCTGTCACTCTAAAATTGGACTTTTAGGTCTTGTGGTGCAGCGGCTGGGGCCTTAGGTGGTTTGGGTATACGGAATAGTCTCTCCGGCCTCACAGCTTTGCCTTGTCTCTGGCCTAGGAGTGCAGCTATCAGGCGTTGTAAAAAAGTGCTGGAATGTCCTCGCTTATGCCGTGTATTTTCACATTCTTTCTATGTCTTGGGTCCTCCAGCGCAGCAAAGCGATGGTCGTAGGACTCGTTATGTTTCTGTAAGCCGATTATCGCCTGCTGTAGGGAGGCAATTTATTGTTTGTGTTCTCCCGTGGTGGTTTCCTGCACTCTCAGCTTGCCCAACAGGCCTTTGATGTGCGGATCACTGCCAGATCCAACAGTATGTTGGTTTGAAGTTCCGCCAGGAGTGACTTGAGCACCTTGGTGGTAACTGGTGCGGTGTCCGAGCCTCGCGGCACCAGGTCTGGCGGCTTAAATATTGGTGGGGCATCCATATCCTCCTCGGGGGAGATCTCGTCGGAGAACTCCGTGTAGGCCTCGGGATACGCGGCCATTTTGAGTCCTGCTGTGCTGTTTGCTTGGTGCAGGAGGTCTCCAATGTGTAGGCCTGGACACGTTTTGTCCAGTTTACATTTTTTGTTTTTTCAGCCCGTATCGGTGTTAGTGTACCAGGTAAGTCCTCTGGGATAACAAATTTGAAGTTTTGGGCTCTCCAGTGGGTAACAAGAAAACCAATTACTCGAGCTCTCATGCAATGTGGCTACTCAGCTCAGTTGCTTGGCTCCGCCCCCTAATTACCAAATAAGCAATTAAAGATATAGTACAATCTCAAATCACAACGCGTTTTACCTCTTGTCCTGTCTTAAGTGACAGCAATTACTTTATAGTGTTAGGAGACAATAATCAAGGTGAGGGCAGAGCCAGGCATATCAAGATTACTCAATGTGTAAAAATGTATTGGACATTTAGTGCTGCCAATTTTTGTTGTCGGCCAATAAATTCATTGCACAATAATAATAATGTAGAAAAGTAATGCACAATTATCTCAAATATTGAATTTTCTAATTGGTATATATAAGGGTCTGCTTGCTGTTGGTCTCAGTAGAAAAAGTTCTTTCATTAAAAAAAAAAAAAAACCCTATGCAAAACAAGAAGCAATTACATAGTGTAACACTGACCATTTCCCTCCTGTGAGAAGGTATTTTTCTTGATGTTGTAGAAAAATGTCCATTACTCTGCAATGTGCATCTATCTCGGGGTGATCTTTCCCTATTTGCCATTGACCGTAAAATAACTTAAGGTTTACCAGTAAAAGAATGTCAGTTAATTATAAAACCCACATAAAAGCACTTTAACACGGCCTAAAAGGTAGTGTCTCCATTTTTCCAGCTCAGGATGTGGAGTTTTGTCGGATGTTTAAGCACTTCTGACTCTGTCCTTTTTGTGCACTTCACATGTTGCTTGGTTTCCTTACATTTGCGTGATTGGGTATTGTTCCAGCATATTCCTATGTTTGTTGTCTTAGGATTTCTCCTAGTCGTATGTAAATAGTTATATTTTCAAGTTCCAACGCAACTCCTAGCAATATCTGTAAACAATGCAAGGGGAAATAAAGGAATTTTGCTAGCAGATACACATATTTGTGTCTGTCTATATAAATACCATTTTGGTTAGCTTTTATTTATTTATTTTGTTTTTGTATTTTGTTTAATGACTAACTCTATTCTCGAGTCACATACTTTCAAGAGATGTGGGTGATGCCGTTTCTTACCCTTAACAATTGTTCATTTTTGTGTCTGCACTGGAGCCGTTGCAGTCTGCCCGTAGTAATCTCCTTCTATCCATTATATCCATTAAATAATTTTTGGCAAAAGACAGCTTTTCAAATGTGTATACAGAGCTAACCGGACAAAGAGGACCTAAAACAACAATTCCATCTGCCCTCTTTGAATTTTTATCCTAAATTCCTTACAAAATTGTCTTGTTTTTTTTGTTTTTTTTTCAAAAATGAGTGCAATTAATTCTCTAAAATATAATTCTGTGCTTTTTCGACCTGTTTGGATTTTCTGCCCAGGGATGCAGAGGACAGCAGCTATTCAATTACTAGCTGCACCTTACTTGGCTACTTATCAACATCTCTCATGTATTAAGGCTTTTCTTTCCCTCTCTTAACTTCTTTGCCCTTGTCTGCAACATGTAAAGAGGCGATGTCTGAGATGAAAGAAATAGGATGTAATCAAAACATGAATGTGTTTGCAGCAGTGCAGTTACTAATTTTTTATTGCGTTGTGTTCAATTGTTATGTTTAGAAGCAGGGGAAGAATAAAGGTTATGGCCTTTCAGAGGCTTACAGAGAATGAATACTGATTTCTTTCTTTCTTCTTGTGCCGGGAATCCTACACATAATAGCTGCTAACCACCAACTGTAGATGTGCCAAGAAAAGGGTTATTGTTTTGCTCGATAGTTTTCTGTAGCACTCTGTTTCAAGGCACCAATTTCAAGTGACTAAATACTATAGAACGACCGTAGTGCAGGATCAGTAGCTGAAATCAAACTGGTTAGATTACCAGAACAAGTTGGCCGAGGGCAGATAATATAGGAGAGAGAGAGGGGAATAAGAGCAGTGAATAGAATTACTTACTGAATATAACATGTTATTCATCCCAAAGGGATTTTCATTGGGGGTTTTTCATAACTGCTTTGAACAACAATCTTCGTAGCACTTTGAACCTAGCACAAAATAATAGCAGTCTTCTTTGCAGTCGATCCGAGACCTACACACTTACGTTGAAATACATAGCAGAATAATATAAACTCAGCTTTGAGATAAAATACATTGCTCCCTAATTTTTCCTTGATAAAAGTTAGTGATTGCCAGTACAATTGAGCGATTTGCAGCCTGTGTTTTTACAAAACCCTGTGGTTCTTCAGGAGCAGACAAGAAACATCTAGTTATAGCATGGAAGCATTATTTTACACTTTTATTGAAAATATCTCTATATGTTACAGTCATTAAACCATAGTCTTGTATGTTTTTTTTAGTAGATTTTCGAGGTGCCCCGCAGTAATTTGTTTATATTGTATGTGAATAAAAGTGGGATGAAGTCTCAGAAACAAGGTTGAGAATAATTACCTATACAAAATATGCAATGTCTTCCTGCCAAATCTCTCTTTGATTTTCTTGGCATACAGCCACTTCATAAGCAATAATTCAACCTGATGAGAATGGTTCTAGGCCAAGAGATTTACTAACTGTGCTCAGTGTTTCATTTTTGCTTTATTGTAGTATGCTTATATGTTTTTTTTTTTTTTTTATGTCTACTCGATAACAACACATTTTAACGCTATTGTTGTTTTTTTTATGTTTTCATTTAATTGGTTCTCAAATATTATGTATCAGGGAACCTCATATATTTATCAGTAAAATATATAAACATAGAATTTGACAGCAGGGAAGTGTTTGACCCATTTAGTTGGTACAGGTTTATTGAGAGAATGGCAAAAAGTAACGAGATAATGCAAAGACTTTGCAACCCATACGCAGTTCGCTGAAATAAAAATGCATATTCAGAGTCAGATTTCCCGTAGAACAGGTTGTCTAAATGTTTCTTCTGGACTAGAGTAGCTATAAAATTGAAATCAGCAGAGTCAAAGCTGCCAAGAAGTCCTGTGGGGAGGTCCTGACCTCTGAATGGATAATTAATGTTTTGGGCAGAGGAACTGGAAAAAGAGTTGGATAATATGCTTTTCTCAAAATGTACTTTGTCCACAGAGAACTCTTTAATTAAAATGCATATTGAAAGGGACAGACATCCCTAAGATCAAGTTATCCAAGACTTTCTTCTGGACTGGGCAGATAAAAAAACAAAATCAGCACAGCCCCAGTGCCAAGAGATCCTGGGGGTTCCTCTGGCTAATTAACTGCAATGTTTTCGATAGAGAAATAGGAAAAGGAGATTGGTCTTTTGAGTCTAAAATGATACCCTTGAATTTGACTTGGAGTTGTTTACCTTTCCATCACCTGCCCCCATGTGTCATTACCCAAGGTTTGTGCAACCATTAGTTTTGAATGGTATTAGCAAGTGCAACTGATCCCCTATGCTCCAGCTGAGTATATCCGCTGTAGTTCTCCCAAATCCCCAGTGAAGCAGTGATTATAGCTCCCAATTCCCCAATCATCAGCCTAGACTTGATGAAGGATATAAACAAGTGTGTTTAATCATGGCCAAATGGCCCACTTATATACAAAACAAGGATGCAGTAAAACACGCCCAGAACACTCCCACAAAATGTCCACAACTTTCTGTGTCAGAGTGACTCTGCATAAAATCTCAAAATACATACAAAACAAATAGGAATCCCCACAAATTATATATTGTTACATATCCCTGATATGCAGATCCCTGCAGTCTAGGGGAAATGCCACCGTGTGGAAGTTCTGACCGGCCGCACACATGGTCCTATAAAACCAGTTCCAGGGCGTTTGGTGCTTTTGCCGGTCAACTTTCGGGAGCTCTTGCGGCCGCGATATGTGATGCTCCGGCTGGTTCTTAGGTAGCGTTTTGTTCCCTTTATTCTCAGGCACCTTCCCTCCAAAAAGTGCTCGCCTGGCAGATTTCAAAGTGGTTTAAAACCAAGTTGTCCAGGAACTGCACGGTCACCTCCTGCCGAAAACAGTTCCATAACATTCGTGGCTAAGTCCCGCTGAGGTGAGCGGGAACCCACAAAGTCCTCATGCCGAAATTAGTTCCATAGCAGTTGCGGCTAAGTACCGCTGGGACTATTCGTGGGTTGGTTCCTGCGAACGGCCACCAGAGAGCTAGCATTCGATTCCATTCGCATGAAGGGAAAGTGCCGATCCAGGTACACCCAGGGCAAGCCACTAATGGCGGTTGGGGAGATTTAACTTTCGGACAGGGTCTTGGAATATGGTCCATAGTCCTGGGGCAGGAGGCTAGCTAGCAGGCTCCTATAGGAGCTCCTGGCAAACGTCCAGGGTAAGGAGCGTTTGTCACAACAAGCTTCTCTAGAAACCTCTTACAACAAAACTACATACAGATTACAATAGATAAATGGGCACCAACCAGTCACATAAGGACTGCAAAGCTACCGATAATGAAGAGGCATGGCCAGGAGTAATTGTAGCAAGTATGTCCGGGTAGTCAGCAGAAAAACTAGACCAGGAACTTGGGGACTTCTCAGCATTGCAGATATTCCTCTTCTTTTTTTGTACAACTTTATCGATAAAACAGTGTTGTGTCCTGTAATGTTAAGACAGATGAAAGACAAGATCCCAGCACAGACTGAGTCAAGGGCAGCCGAAAACAAAAGGATAAGGTCAACCGTAATCTGTAGTGGAAAACTTGGCATCTCAGCGCAATGCTGAAACCTGTTCAGATTCAGGAGCTAGAAGGGCAAACGCATTTCCTTTCGTTGATGAAAATTTGACTTTAAATAACACTTCATAGACCAAATTTAATTTGACAAGAAAATCATGACCTGTTTCATAGTTTGCTTTTTAATTGAAATTGTGATTGAATTTCATTATAGTGTTTAAAAAAAGGTTATTAACAAGCAAAGTGCAGCGAACCATTGAAAGCTTTACCACTGTCAGCAAGTGTTTTGTTCTGTTTTTTTTTAATGCTTTCTTTTCTCTGATATCCGTATATATAATTATCCTATGAATTGGGGTGAAACAGCTTTTCAGATTAAAATCTGTCATACATATGCAGAGATTTTGAGAGATGTAGAAAAAAAAAAAAAGCATTAATAGAAATCGGACTGTTCACAACTGATAAAAATGTATTTATTTTACTACCAGTTACCTGCTTGGGCCTGTGCCTTTGAATCTCACCATTGTCCAGAGTACCGGACTAGCAACTTTAGATTTTACCTGGAATCTCCAATACAGGAGCCAGTATTGTTTGATTACTCCATGCTGGAAAACAGGCTATTGGTGGACGACACCTACAAATCTACAGACCAAGTTTATCGTACCGAGAGATTGCAAGCTGAAAGCAAGGTTTGTTCAAATACTAACATTTTAACCTTTGGTAATTGTAAGGCATTTCGTAATTGTATTACTGTATCGTGATCTGTCTATCTGTCTGTTGTAGCTACTTGCAGTGTGTATTGATTTTGCAATTTCTGCAAAGTTTTATTGTGCAATGACTGAAGGTTAAAGGGACACTACAAGCAAATAACCACTACAGCTTAATGTTGTGGTTCTGGTATCTATAGCCTGGCCTTGCAGACTTTTCAATGTAAACGCTGCATGTTCAGAGAAAAACGCTGCAAAAAAGAAAAAGGTGAGTAAAATCACTTTTTCACTCCACCCTAAGGGGGTCTGGAGACATTAACAGCCACTCCAGGACTATAGTGTTAGGAATACATCATTGTATTCCTAACACTGTAGTGTTCCTTCATAGTGAACCTGTCTAGTGCACCTGTTTTGAACTGTAAAGATCATCTTACTTTAAAAGAGTTACTCTAAAACTTGCTTTTAAATATTACATTTTTATGGATGTGGGCCCTATTGGGCACTTTTTGTTTTATGTTTTTGTTTTTTTAAACTATCAATAAAAACATTTAAAACATTCCTGGCTGTTAGCGCCAGGCCAAGTCTTCCATGATCGTATCCCCGTCTTCTTCTTCGTCACTCTGCATTATCCTCTTCGTGTATGTGGCCCAATGAATGTAACCAATGTTCGCGTTTAAAAGCGGCAAGATTAACTAAGTGACAGTAACTAAGTGACAGCTCATCTTATGGCTACAGCCTACCTTCCTCTCAGTCACGAAAGAAAGAGGGAAAGGCTGTATAGATTGATACCACCATAACCACTTTGAGATGCCGAAATGGTCAGAGTGGTTAGAGTTACTCTTCAAGTTCTTGCATTTGCTGCAAATCCCAAGGTTTTAAGCATATGCCATCCACTTAGCCCAGACCAAGAAGTAAGTTGGATTAAGTGATTGGACAGCCATAGACCATTTGAGTTGGGGAAGGCTGCAGACAAGAGAGCTACAACACTTTCAAACTGTTTTTAGATATACAGAAAAAAGGCAGCAACAAGTGCATACATGTTTTCATTGGGGTCATGTCTATTAAATGTATTATTATTTTTTTTATTTGGGCAGTGGAGTATCACTTTAAACTGCTCCAAGTGAAAATATCTGACATGTGGCTTTCTTTTTCTCAGGATGGCAACTTGGTGCCCATCACACTGTTTTATAAGTCATCTAATGAAGAATTCAGACACAAACCTCTTTTGATTCATGTCTATGGTGCTTATGGAATGGATTTAAACATGAGTTTCAAAGCCGAAAAACGAATGCTGGTTGAAGATGGTTGGTTACTGGCCTATTGCCACGTTAGGTATATCTGGGATATCTATGTGAAATTCAAATCAGTCCCACAATGATGAAAAAAAAACACGTTTTGTGTGTGTCTGTGTGTGTGTGTGTGTGTGTGTGTCTCAATTTGAATGTGCGTAAGGCTGTTATGCAAACACCTCACTGTTAAACCGTTTTTGACTTAACAGCTTATCCCCTCCATATTGCTTTTGCTAATGAAAACAATAGGTGATGTTGATTGGCCAAGAGTGTCAGCTGATCACTTTCAGCCTATCTCTACCCCCAATTACTGGTATGAATTGATATGGCTAAGGAAATGTCTCTCCCTTAAGCATACCTCAAGTATGGACAGGGCTCTAAGCAGTTTGGGATGATCAACCATTGTTAAACTGTTCACAAATTGAGGCAAAGCACCAAAGGACACTATGACCAATTCAATTAGTTGTAATGGTTAAAGCTCCTACTGTGTCCCTTTAATAGTAGAATTTAACTCAATCCAAATTACACAATCTGCCATTTATTTGTTGTGATTATGATGTCCCATACTACACAGTGAGAAGAGTCATGCTGCGCTTTAATATTTATTTTTATATATATAATAAAAATTAAAGGATGAGGACACTCACTTTTATCCTGTTTCTTCGTAGAAAGATCATCTCCAAATGGAATGTATTGCCTTGGTGCACCATGCTGGAACCCAATATATAACCAGATATTTAAACAAGAAAGTGGGCACTCATAGGTCTTAGTTAATTGAAAAAAATATATAGTTTTTTTTTTTTATTCGTGTAGTCTCAACGTTTCAGACCTGCTTTTCGATCCTTTCTCAAGACTTGAGAAAGGATCAAAAAGCAGGTCCGAAACGTTGACACTACATGAATAAAAAAAAAACCTTAACAGTAAATGTAAAAATTCATGTAGTATAAAATATGTGTGTATGTATACACTTACAATAGTAAAGTAATGCTATCTCGGGATTTTGAAGAAGTCAATATACCACTCAACCTTTATCCTTGTGTTTAATATGATGTATTTTAATGGGATTGTTTTCCCATAATCGGCACTTTATTGTTCTGTATCTATGTGTCTAAATAGAGATGTCTCTCTGTAGATATTGATAGAACATACACAAATGCGAGATAAAGAAATATTATGCTTTATTTAAAAAAGAAAAGCTCTTCTCGCACCATAATGCAAACTGTGTATTGAGATTTAGTTATTTCTGCACTTTGCCCTGGGCAGGCTGGACTTGTTAATGAAACACAATAATTTATTTTTGACTTTAGAAATCTGCCCTTTATGCAATTTATCCAATTGTTCTTTATGTTGCAGAGGTGGCGGTGAGTTAGGGCGCAGCTGGCATAAAGAGGGCATTCTGGATAAAAAGCAGAATGGGCTTGAGGACCTCCGTGCTTGTATTACACGTCTCCATGAAGGAGGTTTCTCTCAGTCTCGGTACACCGCAATAGAAGCATCCAGTGGGGGAGGAGCTCTGGCTGGGGCTCTGTATAACTCCAATCCAGAACTTTTTAATGCAATGGTTCTAGAGGTAAAACACCTAATCACACAGAATACATTTAGGGATCTGCAATAGATGTAATCACATTTAAGAAGTAAATACAGTGGTCCTCATTTTACGACCTACCAGGTTTACAACGGCTCGCACTTACGACCAGCTCTCTATTGTGTGGGTAAGTGTGAGCCGTTGTCTGGATTAAAGGGATTCCTTGCTCTGCTGCGTTCGACTATGTTGGGGAAAATTTCCCCGAACATAGACAAGCGAACCAGAGCAGGGAATCCCTCAACTCCTCACTTACTGACCAATTATTTCTACAACCAGGTTGTAAGAACGGAACCCGGTCGGTAAGTGAGAAGTACCTGTAGTGCATACATGTGTATTGTCTCTTTCTTTTGTTTAAACATGCATTTTGTAATATTTTCTAATGAAATTAGAAAAAAGTAATGCCAAGCAATCTTCGTTCTTTGCATCAGAAAATTATTTTCTAGTTCTATTTAGTTTTGTTTTTTCTTAGTTCCATATCCTCATTACTGTCTAAACATAAATGTATTTGCTTCAGGTACTGCAGGCAGTCTAAAAAAATAATAATAATTAGCACCCACTGCATAAACCCTCTTCTTTTATCTTACAACACCCAAGGTGTAATGTTAGTGTTATCTGACCGTTCGGTATAAACATGGAAAGGTATAAACAGGAAGAAAAGCCCATAAGATAAAATATATACTAACGGCAATGGTTTAAAAATAATCAGTGCAAACAAAACTACAACTGGGTAATTACTATGGTGAGAATTGTTTAGAATAAAAGTGAATTTCAAATTTTACGCAAAGATAGCTAAACTGGAAGGTTGTTTCTAATTCGGCTATTTTGGCCTTAGAGGGACACACTAGTGACCAGAACCACTACAGATTAATGAAGCAGTTCTGGTGTCTTGAGCCAGTCCTTGCAATATTAGCACTGTAACCACTAGCTTTTCAGAGAAATGGCAGTGTTTACATTGCTGGCTAGTTACACCTCTAGTCACAGTCACTCAGACTGCCACTAGAGGTGCTTCCTGTGTCAGTGCTGCTAAATTCCAGTGCGCCCGGATAGAGGTGCTGAATGTTCCTCATAGAGGTGCATTGATTCAATGTATCTCTGTGAGGAGATGCCGAGTTGTGTAGCACATTGTTTTGTCACGTATGTGCAATAGACTCCCAGTTCTTTTTGATTGGTTTAGATCAGACCTGCACAACTTGGCAGTAGGAAGGGGCCAAAACTAAAATAGGTTAAACTTCTTTGGGTCGCAGATAGGCTTTTAGCGCCTCACTTTCCAAATAAAGGTATACATTCGCATAAAAAATTAAGATACACACACTGACAGACGTACAAATGGACAGACGTACAGATACACAGACAAATGGACAGACATACAGATACCACACATGGACAGACATACAGATACAGTACACACACTGACAGACATAGAAATACACACACGGACACACACTTGCATACATACACACCCACACACAGATTCATACATAATGACAAGAAGACAGACACACACACACACACACACACATACAGATACACACTGACAGACCTACAGATACACACTGACAGACCTACAGATACATACTGACAGATCTACAGATACATACTGACAGACCTATAGATACACATAATGACAGACCTATAGATACACATAATGACAGACCTATAGATACACATAATGACAGACCTATAGATACACATACTGACAGACCTACAGATACACATACTGACAGACATACAGATACACACCACACATGAACAGATCTACAGATACACACAGACTGACAACCCTACGGATACACACCGATTGAAAGACATACAGATACACACTCACAGACATACAGACAAACATACAGATTTATGCATACTGACAGACAGACATACATACATATACACATTTAGTAAAAAAGGATTTCTAGCGCTTCCTATAAGGTTAGTAGGCAGCTAGGACAATCCAAGCCAGAGTCTCTTCTTTCTGGTAGTAGGTAAGATGCAAGATGAAGAAAGAGGGTCGCAGCACCTTGTGAGTGTCTTCTGATCCAGATGGTGCTCAGTGCATGTAAAAAGCAGAAGACACAATATAGTGTAGTAGGTACTTATACTTGAAGAAAATAAGGGCATTTCTATGTTGCCTGTGGAGTATCTATAACAGAGTATGTTGGGTCTTTATTAGTTAAATATAACAGCTATGGTACATACATAATATTCTGTTTTGCAGGCTCCATTTCTGGATATACTGAACACAATGATGAACACATCATTACCACTGACAATCGAAGAACAGGAAGAATGGGGTGATCCAGTGTCTGACCACAAATACAGAGAGTATATAAGAACGTACTGCCCTTACCAGAATATTAAGCCACAGGTAGAAAGATGTGATACTTTCTGGAAAATTAAATTCAAATTCGAATGAAAGAAAGAAAGAATGTAGTTCCAATTACAAATACAGGTGGTCTTCGTTTTGCGACCTACCTGTTTCACGACGGCTCGCACTTATGACCAGTTCTCTCGTTGGGCGGTAAGTGTGAGCCGTCATGGTAATTTCAGGGATTCCCTGGTCTGCTGCATTCGTCTATGATTTGGGACCTTTCCCTGAACATAGACGAATGCAACAGAGCAGGGAATCCCTCTAATTTATGGAAATTTCCCCGAGCATAGATTAGAGGGATTCCCTCTCTTGTGCGTTCGTCTATGCTCAAGAAAATGTCCCTGAACATATACAAGCGCACCAGAGCAGGGAATCTCTTAACTCCTCACTTACCGACCAATTTGTTCTACGACCGGGTCATAGGAACGGAACCCGGTCGGTAAGTGAGGAGTTCCTCTATGAACGTGTGAATACTTAAAGTACAATATAAGCACCAAAACAAACGTTTAGCTTACTGGAGTGGCCTGGATACCCCTGCAGTCTAACTACTCAATTCTCTGTCATTTAAGAGGTAAATCACTTTGTTTCTGTGCTTCCCTAGCCATATAAAAGGGGTGAGGGGTGCTCAGAAACAAAGCGCTCCCACCCGGTCTCCCGGCTAAAGACTTCAGAAACATTGAGAACACGGGCATACAGAGGTATCATCAGCTTTACCACGCGGGCACACTCCGATCCTTTGACTACCTAAAAACGTTAGCCCCTTTAAACACGAAAGACTATTTTAGGTATATCCAACTTAGGGATTTCGCCAGAAAACCACACATTCACATAGCAGCTATGGCCAGACCGACTTTTTATGAAACACTGTGCGCAAGGGAAGCACCACGGGCCGGCCTCATAACGCTCCCTTTTAGTATAAAATGCACAGCATGACTTGATCACTAAAGACATGGAAAATGTGAAGAAAGGCATGTACCATATAGCTACTATATGGACACCCGCTCCACTGAGGAGCATGACCACCTCTTGAAACTTGTGACATCCGTAATGTATCAGGCACTTCTTATGTTTAGATTTATGTTTTTATGAACTACAAAACTGTGACATAGTCTAGAATGTACTTGCTGTATAAGTCAAGCAAAATGTTACTATGCCAATTTTGGCTTCTGCGTAAGCCTTACATACATGAGACAAATATGCTATGAACTATGTCACGGCCTAAATAAAGAATTAAAAAAAAAAAAAGGGGTGAGGGGAGTTTTACTTGTCCACTTAAAAGTATTTTGATTTTAAAAATATATAGTCTTTGTTAGTTCAGGAAGTTTAGTGTTTACTGTTTTTGGTAGCTCCTTTTGTATCTAGAACAATTGTTTCGTTTTGTCTTTCAGAATTACCCTTCAGTACTAATTACAGCATATGAAAATGACCTGCGCGTTCCACTCCTGGGATTAATAAGGTACACGAAGAAGCTTAGGGAAGCAGTTGACAGCTACTGCAATTACACAAATGATCCAGGTATTATTGGTTTAAATGATATCTAGTCTCTTCTCATTTTAGTGATTTAATGCACAATGTTTGTGCCTTTTTCTTTCTGATATTGTATATTATTACTGTTGCTGTAAAGAATTTTACTGTACTTATTTTTTTCTTGTAATAAAGAAATACGCTCATGGAATTTAAATTGTGGTAACTTGGAAGAAGGTCTCCAGCGATATATTTTACAATACAACTTAATGATTATCCATTCATATTTAGTAGAAAATTACCTTTTATCAAGGCATAATACAGTGCAGGCCAGCCAGGCAGCAAATAATGGCTGAACTAGACAACTATTATAGCACTCTATTTAAAGACCCCATGCCCAATTGTAAATGCCACATTTAGGTAACACACGCATATAGTGGGTAAATCACCTCTCCAGATCCTCTGGGATATACGTAGGGTGGACAGAGGAGCAGGTGCAGGGCGAATGCAGCAACAGGCTTGATGTTGTGAATTCTTACCAGTGCAGCTAAAATGGTGCAATAAAGACAAGAGCCTCAAGATAGTAATCCATTAATGGCCAAAAAGCCTGGCAGTACATAGCGGGAAACCTAAAAAAGGTCAGCCCCTCTGTATCCTTCTTGCATGCTTTTTGATCAAGCACTCTTGGGGTAAAAATTCCCTTGACAGGTGACCTTGATTGAAGTAGAACATAATTACTCTTGCAGTACCCCAAGTTCAGCCACCTCTAGAAGAGGAAAAACCATAGCTGAGGGATTTCTCACGGAGGAGCAGGAAGTGGCTCAATGTTTTTTTGGTTTAATTCTACCTTGTCATTTGGGAAAAGGAATATCCTTCAAGCAGCAACCTATTTTGGCCTAGGTGTAAGGTGGCACAACAGATACTTTTCTCCTAAGTAGAAAGTTGTTTCTTCTCGCAGCCACCTGATTAATCAGATCCAGACATCACCAGTACAGACAGCAGATGACTAGTGATATTGCGGCGCCCGTTGCATTTTAGAATGCCACCTGGGGAAACAGGATTCTGTGCAAGCAATCTGCACAGCTCCTCTACTTTCCCACCACTAGGCACCAGGACTGTTTGCCATAAATCCAGCATCCTCTCCACAACCCAGGGCCATCCTATAGGTAAACTGCTGGGTAAAGAGAGGGGTTTTAAATGTATGTAACTGTGTGTAATCATGGGACTGTATGTGTGTAAATATGTGTGTATGTATGTAACTGTATGCATGTGTGTGTGATTACACGTTTACATATGAATGTGAGTGCATGTTTTTGTATGTATGAATGTTACTAGGTGAATGACTAGTTATACATGTATGGGCAGAAAGAGGTAGATAATCTTGACTGGCCTAGGCAGCCACAAAGTTAAATATACAGCTGTCTACAAGTAACAGACCCTGACTCTCCCGAAGTCTTGGACCGTGACCAAATTAAGAAGAAAAAATTTCTTAACCCAGTCTACAATTGTGTTCTCATATTTAAATATAATATGGATAGGACAATCCAGGTCATATGCAAAGACAACACTCTGTTCTTAGAATGAACTTTCATTGTTTCTTTTTATTCTGCATATCTCAGTACTGCTGACTTTGTTTTTTATTTTTTTTTATGCGTTCTCTTTAGGACCATTTGTCCTCACACACAGAATAACTTTAGATTCAGATCTGCCTTGAACATTGGGCAGATTTATTTGCTAAACTTTACACTAATTCATTGCAAATGGAAAAATTGACAAGAAAACAGATCCCGAAATATTCTCTACCGCAGTGATAGTCACAATTTTTTGCCTCAAATTTAACTTGTGAAAATTGGGAGTTTAGCGAATAACCCCTAAACGCTTCCCTCTCTGCACACCCCTCCCCATTGAGTGTGCATTTATGTGATGTTGGCTAGCTGTGTGTAATGTGTGTGTGATGTTCGCTTTCTGTATGTTATGTGTGATGTTTGCTTGTTGTGTGGTTTGTGCAATTTATTTATATCCTGTGTTTTGTCCCCTCCTGCTTATCATTTTGCAGGTCTTTGGGGGTTAAAAAGTCCCTGATGCTCCAGTGTGGGAGCTTGTGGTCTGAACCTCTGGGGGTTGCAGACCATTGTAATCTCTCCCTCACTGTCAGGCACTCACAAAGTCTGAGTGCATGCTTGGAATCCCAGAAGCTGTGCTCTGACTCCTTAGTGAGTACTGAAGGCAATTTACTATGGTCTGCACCCACCAAAGTGTGAAGACCACACGCTTCCTGTACCAGCACTACCTTCCCCCCCATGTCTCTTCTAACAGCTCAGCTACCTGCCCAGCGCCTGGGATTAAATGTCCTCGGTTTTTGGCGGTAGGAGTTCCGCACCCCTATGATTTCATGGATATATTTAGCTTTTAAAAAACTCTAAGCGGAAAAATAATGGCCATTGGCCATCCTATTGTATAGAAAGTATATATAAACATAGATTGAGATTATATATAAGATCCAATCTGATCATCATCAAATCTCCATATTTTATTTGTTTACTCTTCATGATTGCTTTATGGATTTTGTGAACATTCTTTAATTCCTTTATTGTGTTTTCATTCCACATCTAATGGAAAGCTAATCCAACTATTGTATATGTCCCAGCATTTTTGTCTCTTGTTTATGGTAAATATTTGTTTGAAAAGCTGGTGGCTGCAGAGGACCATAAAAGGATGGTAATGCAGAATATTTATTTATTTTCAGTGAATAAAAGGCCCACTATATTGCTTGATGTTCAGCCTGGTGGTAGTCATTGCGACTCATTGTCTTGGGATGAATCACTGCAGAAGGTATGCTAAGGGGTAACATTCACTTTGTATCAGCAATAGTTATCAGTAGGTTAGTAACTGCATGAACTATATTCAACGTAATGGACAATAATGTTTTGAATGTTACTAAGTCATGCACAATGTTACAATTATGATCAAATGATAGGTTGGAGAATCCTAAAAATATATACAAATAGTGAAGTATGGGTGTGCTCCTAGATGTCCCCTGATTTTACCCTCACGGATGGGTAGGAAAGAGGTCCCTCTAGGTCAAGTAGGAGAAACTTTATTTCCTAGTTTAAATACCCTAACCACTACAGTGCACTCTAGTGGTTGTATTGCAAGGAGTCTCTAGGCTCCATCGGAAGGGAGTCTGTCACATTGTTTAGTGTGTAAATGCCTGTTGGCTTTGCATCCTCCATAATGAGCTCTGCCCAGAACAGTAAGTGGTCATATGATCAGTCATCGATCAATCATGATGTATGAATAAATGCATGCCAGGCTGACTGTGACAGCTTGTCTGGCTGGCCCTACTTTTGGCAGTATATGTGCAGAGTGCTCTGGGCATGGGCTTAATGCCCTGATTTTACATAGTACAAACACACCTTCTGAGACCTAATAAAATGTGAGGCTAACTAAAGTGCTAATTAACTGGTGCAAAAGTGTAGATTAGCAGCAGACACTCCATATAAACAGATGTGCTTAAATCAGAAGTGCATCATAATCAGTGTTACAATTTATCAAATCAGGTATAACACCATTGCGGGCCCCTTGGTTCTCTTTTTTGTTTTATTGCTGTAGCATATTTATCTTAAACGGGCATGTTGGGTGTTTACCCCTCTCCCTACAAGCAATATTTACCCAGAGCGTGGGAATAGGCTCTGGTAAATGTGAGTTATCTTTTTGGGGGATTAGAAGATGTATTTTAATTATACAATGCACACTATGTTTATTTTTAGGACATAAAGATTTGTGATACCATTGTATGTAAGTTTGGATTATTTAATATACACTAGTGTATACACTTGACTTGATACAGTTTACCCCGGTTTAGGATGCACTTTAATTATCAGTAAGCACAACACTATGTGAGACATCTTTCGAGACACTTGCACTATACTGATTCTAGACAATCCATGGGATCTATGTCCCTCGGAATCTAGGAACGTTGGGAGGTATGCAGCAGACGTTTACGGGAGCTTCCTTTCATTTGAACTACAACCATAATAAAATGACGGTCAGTGTCTCACAAGAATACTGCTAAGTGATGACATCATGTACATTTGTATTGTAGGAGAAAAAAAGGGAAATTGTGCTGGTTCCAAGCAAAACTCAATTGTTTTTATTAATGCATTTATTTTAGTTTAATTTAGAAACAAAAACAAAAAAGAAACATTAGCAGAACTGTTGTCTCTCATTGACATTGTGATCAATATTTGGGATGAATACCTGGAAGAATGTGTCTTTAGTGTGTACCTGTTTGGATTTTTTTTTATTTTTTTTAGGTGGCAGTACATCTTGCTTTTTTATACAAAGAGCTTAAGATTGATGACAGAAAATTTCTAAAAAGGAAATTTTGAAGTGACTGAGCCGCTTGAACATCTTTGTTTTCCAAAATGGTAAAACACAATCCACAGACATCGACAGGAGTCTCTCAGTCCACTGTAACTTTATTGCCTTATGTAAATGTTACAACACAAACTGCTGTTTTTTGGGGGTTTTTTACTTTATTTTCCAAATGAAGGATTTTATATTTGTCGGTCCATAGTACAGCAGCAAATCCATTGCAGTTGTGTAATTATGTAAATTCCAATTATTTTTAAATAATATAGACTATACTGCAAGTATATTGTGTATATAATTAAAAAAATATGACAATTTGTATTTTTGTTTTGCTAGTTTTCTACTTTATTTTATTATTATTATTATTATTATTATTATTATTATTATTATGATTACTAATTTAATTTATAAATCTTTTTCAATATATCCCACTCACCTTTATTTTGAATCACACTCTAGAAATGATGGGAATTGCCAAAGATAATACTGATGACTGACTAGATCTTTTACTGAATCCTTTAAATATATCTTCTAAAAAAAACTGAGTAAATCCGTGCAGTGTTGATACATTTCATTTGGTAGATGAATGGATCCTTATTCAGGCAGCTGCAGAAAAGCCACTATGGGCCAGTTTATATTTTCAGAACCAGATTCTGTACTCTTGTGCAAATTCCTTGCAGTGTAACCTGTTGGGGTAAATCCTAACCTAGAGATTGCGATACCAAGTTATTTCTCCACAACTCAACTCAAATATTGTCCTGAGCTCGATATTTGTATTCCTCATATCTCAAATAAATCGGAAGCAAACATTTGTTTACCACATTATTGATTGTTGTATGATATTTTTTTCCCGAGTATCCATTCAATGAAATGACAAAACACAATATTTTCTTGTCTTTATTTTTATAAATGTAATTTGATGCGAAGATATATATTTCATTCATTGGTTTTCAAGGTGCCCATAATCATTGTTTCTTCAATAATGTTTCTATAGCTTTAAAAAAATATGTAGCTGTTTAGAGGTGCATTTAAATAAGATATTGCACACAGCAGGTATTGTAAGAGTAGCCGTATTGCCTAAAGTTCCATGAACTCAAGATCAAATGCAGTAAGATCTCCCCTGCTTAGTTAGTGGTTATGGAGTTGAAATATCTGCAATGTAATTTGGCTCTTGCAAATCAGATAATGTCTTGGTGCAGGTCTCATATAATAGCATTACCCCTATTAACCCATTAACTAGCACACATTTTCTGAGTATTTTTGCTGGCTTAGAGGCGAAGCCATAAATATATATTCTGTCTATGTTTGTAAAACATTATCACAGAAATTGTAGTTTTTTTTGTGGGTTTTTTCACTTTATTACAAGACTAAAGACGTTTAGCAGTTTTTATAAAGCAAATTGAAGGCACTGGAATAACATGCCTTTTCTGATATAAAGCACCGATCCTTAAAACTATCCATCAGATGCAGATGTTTGCTTGTTCTGTATTCCAATATTATGCCTTCACCTTGTTGTGTTTGAATGCTATTTGTATTTATTGATTTCCCGCTATTAGCAGGTAATGTACTTAATCTAATTTTTGCTTGATTTGGAATGTCTTGGATTTCTTGTTGTATATTTATGGTTGATCCCCTCCCAAAATTGAGGACTATCATAAACACTTTATTTAAACCGTCCAATTCCCTCACGTAGGCAAACACATTCTCGTCTGTCCACACATAACAGAGCCACCCTCTGTGAATTGGTAACTCATTATTACGCAGCATATTTATCTCCCGGTATAAATTTAGCGTTGAATCTGGTTTGGTCATTTGAATCTGTTTAAAAAAAAAAAAATGTATTTATTTAATGAGACAAAAGAAATGCCATTTCATTGGTGTAAAGAATATTAATATATTAAAAATATATATTTAGTGTATATAGTGTTTTTCATATGTAAACAGGACGTCACCTCCTCTATCCTTGAAAGCAGTGGTGCTTATAAGTTTTAAAGCAACTACCAATTTCTTTAGATTTTTCTAGAAGTAATGGAGCCTCTAGACAACTGGCTACAGTAATTCAAATGTCAAAAACTTTTATTTATTTTTTTGCTTTTTGTTTGCTTTCTAGAGGTGTGCAATGAGATGCCAATCTCTTAAGCAATGTAAGAGGGAGTGTAGACACAATATCTACTACTTGCCATTAGGCTGTTGGCGGTGTTCCCTTGTTCTTGGTGAAACTGCTTAGACAGCTGTCTCCTAGGCACCACAGCCTTGCTTCCACTCACCAAAATTGCTAATGCTGAACTTCTGCAGCATTATCTGGATCAATGTTGTCCATATTTTAGAGCCATTCACTGACTAAACACTTCAGCTGACACAACCAATACTTAGCTGTACGGTATGGATGAAATTAAAGTGGAACTTACACGGTGGCAAAAGGGAAGCAGAGAGTTTGGCCACGGTGCCTAAGGGACCCCTGGCATGTGTAGTACTTGTGGTGTCTTGACTGACTTGTTAATGTGACTTCTTCTTTTTTTTTTTTATTATAAAATCTGAAAACTCGAACACAGCTAATTTGGACTTTTGACATATGCAATTTCTTGGTGATTTACCGATAATTTACAATATTTACAAAAAGTGAATAATCCGGATGGGATTACATTTTAGGGGTAATTAAAATGAGGAGGTGAATTATGCCAGAAAGCAGTTGATCCTAGGATCTAAATCATGGGTAGGCAACCTTTTTTTTTTTAACAGCACTAAAAAATAAAAATAAGTCCTTGGCGTGCCGGTCCTACTTTTTAAAATAATTACCTGGTGTGTATGATGCATGTGTTAAATATGGGTGCTGCGGCTGTATTGTAGGGTTGTATTTGTGCGTATGTGGGCTGTATTATATGTGCTTGAGCAGTTTGTTATTTTGTGGTACCTCTCCAAAGCACATTACCACACACTGCTAGACTTACACACAATGTTCATCACACACAACCACACTGCTAGACTCAAAAATAAAATAAAAATGTTTGGGGGGGGCAGGGGTTCTGTTTTTTTGTTTTGTTTTTTTTACTCACCCTCCTTTTTGATTATCATTTAGAAGCAGGAAGATGCCCCACTAGGGTTCAGTGGGCAATGGGCCAGCCAGTTACAGGGCAGGTGTTTCAGTGGGCTGCCCTTGTTTTGAATGATTTCTCCTTCACAACCGCAGAGAGGAGTGAATTGAGATCTGCTGCTCACCACTCGCTTCAGTCGAGCACAAGCAGATATCTGAAGAAGTCCTACTGGGACATCTGTCAGACCAGGTCCAGGGGAGATATTCAGATCTCCACAGCCTGTTTGGGCCTAGCAGCCTCACGTGTAATAAGATGCTGACCCCTAATCTAGATCATGGTGGGAAACCGTGCCGAATACAAAAGAGGAAAAGGAAGAAGTATTTATTCAGGAAACCGTAGACTCGTTAACATACAAGATAATTAATTTATCTGTTTTTACGGTCTCTTCTGATCTGGATGGCAAATTCTTAATTCTTATTGAGAAATCTCAATGTGTCCCTCCTAGTAAAATATTTTGTAAATAAATATGGTGAGACAACCATGGTTTTGGAAAAAAGGATTCTTGGTTTATCAAGATGACACCAGGCTTTTGACAAATCCATTTTTCTGAGCATAGCCCATCTAATGAAAATGATTTTTAGTGTATATTTATGGTTGTTCACTTCCAAAAGTTGAGGACTATGATAAACACTTTATTAAAACCATCCGTTTCCGGTTTAATGGACGGCAAACACATTTTTAAATGAAGGACGTTTGTGCATTTGGGAGGCCAGTGTTAGATTCCATGTCATTGGACAAGGCAATTAGTCAAATAAATAGAACATTTGAAAGCAGTTTGCAGTTAATTATTATGATCTTATTAAACACAGCAGTGTAAATCAATTATTGGAGAACAGAACTATGAATATTTTACTATCCAAAGATCAATACTTATTTACACTGTTGCTTAAAATAAAAGTAATTGCTAATGAATATAACTCTATCTGATGCAAGGTGTTAAGGATGTCAGCATGACTCAAATAATCTATAATGTAGCACATAAAGACAGGAAAATACTTCCAGATATTAACACTTACTTCCACGTTTAACTCTTCATAATTGGGGTCAACAGGAAGCCATGTTGAGTTGGCCTCACTGAAGCCAGAATTTGTACTTGAATCCCACAGCATTGGTGTCTTTTCTGGAACTTCATTCTGTACACAGAGAGTAGGGAAAGAAGTTAAGCTGTCTGCCTTTATTTGGCACAATGGCTTTTTATTGATTTTGTTTGAATCACATAAGATACAGTGTCCAAAAGACATTTGCAGAAAAGCAGAACATGCAGAGGGAATCTACACACAGGACACATCCAAACTTTATACATTTTAAGTCAGTTTTGTAAAACATTCCAATAATAAGACTATAGTCATTCAATAGTGGGTTTAGGCAAGGCCGAATATAGATATAAAAAGAAAAATCATTACCCCACTATCGGTCCATTATCCTAAACATCTGAAGCAAGGCAACTAGTAAACTTTTCTGTAAAGTTTCTCAGGTCTTACTTTCCAACGGATGAGATTCAGGGTTATTAACAAAAGTGAAAATTAAAAGTGAATTTCAAATTTAAAGTCAAAATAGCTGTATCGCAAGGCTTCAACCTTGACTACGCTGTCCTTAAATTTCCAAATCACTGTGAAATTACTCTTTAATAAATAGCCCTGTCAGTCATGGTACAAATTCACTGAATAACAATTGTGTTTTACAGAATATACAAACCAATATCCTATTTTGCACCCAAATCATATTCTAAACACATACGTAATTTCATGGTACAAACATTCCGCAGGACACCCTGCACTCACTCCCAATGCACCTATAGAGTGACTATTATTTATACCTCAACACCTTGATGCTCATTGTGCATATATTAATCATCTCCATGGCTGAGACATTAATTACCGATCAGAATTCTGAACAGTCACATACACTACCAATATGTCACACACTTGGTGCCCATAAGTAGCCGCGTGTCATGGTGTGCCAATTAGATTTCTTTAATTTCAGTTTTCCCCAGACACAATCTGCTGACTCCTATTGCACATGACGCTCCCTATTTTTGATGGTTTTGTCACAGTCTATAACTTCCCTACATAGTAGTAAAGCTGGCCACTAATCAAGCAAATTAAATGTAAAAAACAAATCTTTATTAATGCGGCACCCAGAAGCCCTTGCTGTGTCACATTCTAGGTATTGAATAATCCTGATTTGATGGATTGGGTGCCAATGCTAAGCTACCTTCCTTCCGTCTTACAAACTGCAAACAAGACAATAGCCATACATTTCAAAGAACACATTTGTACAGATTAATGTGCTAAAATTGCTTGATGTATCATTGCCTACCCATACACTACGGGATCAATAAAACTGAACCCCATACACACACATCGATGTGCCTGTAAACTGAAATGAGTTAGTCTTTCATTGAGTATACATTACTCGGGTATGGACAATTATTGCACTCCAACATATTTTCTGGCTGATCAGGATATGAGTTGTAGAAGCAAGATTGAGAAAGGTCAACTATTGATCTGGTTGTCACTTACTTCAATGTATTCTCCAGAAAGGTTTGCATTTCCCGTAATAGATCCATCCACCATACCCAGTTCTTCCCCGTAGTAAAGTGTAGGGGTGCCAGGGAGGGTTAAAAGGAGCATATTCAAGACATTAACATATTCTTTACCAACCCGTGATGCAATACGAGAATTGCTGGGGCTTCCAACCTAAATGAGTTATCAGGAATACAAATAAATTTTAGACAAAGCAACAATTAGAATGCTGAATACAACTTATTTTGTGTACATCATTTTTCTTGCACAGTAAATTACCATTAATAAGACCGCATGCACAGTCTCTGCTACCCCTAAACTGGGACCGCACACCCAATCTCTGCTACCCCTAAACTGGGACCGCACACAAAATCTCTGCTACCTCTAAACTGGGACCGCACACACACACACAATCTCTGCTACCCCTAAACTGGGACCATGCACACAATCTCTGCTACTCCTAAACTGGGAACACATTACATAGAAAACATAGAAACATATTACCTCCACTACCCCTCAACTGAGACCGCATGCACAATCTCTGCTACCCCTAAACTGGGACCGTACAAACAATCACTGCTACCCTTAAACTGGGACCGCACACACAATCTCTGCTACCCCTAAACTGGGAACAGACTACCTCCACTACCCCTCAACTGGGACTGTGCACACAATATCTGCTACCTCTAAACTGGGACCGCACACACAATCTCTGCCACCCCTAAATTGGGAACACACTACACACTGTCTCCACTACACCAAAACTGGGATTGCGCACACAATCTCTGCTACACCTAAACTAGGAACACACTACATACTATCTCCACTCAGGCCATGCACACAATCTCTGCTACCCCTAAACTGGGGCTGGGCACACAATCTCCACTGCCCCTCAACTGGGAACACACTACCTTCACTACCCCTCAACTGGGTCTAGCTAAAAATTGGAGAGCTGGTATGAGAGCTCAACATGATGAAGTAGAAATGTTAAAATTCCGTCTCACAACTCACCTGCTGAGTAGTTAATATGAATAGATGTCTTTGTCTCACAGGGATAGTTTTATTTTCCATTTACCTGCCATTTAACTGCTAACGGTGCACACTAATAATCAAATACAACTTGCTTTTTTTATATCTTGCCAAACAGAGAGAAGGTTTATGCTTCTAGAATCCCTTTATATTGTATGTCTTGGTTAGGAGAAAGAAAAACCTGCTTAAATTTCCTTTTAATTTTTTTCCTTTACACTGCTGTTACCCATCACACATGGTAGGTGAGGCAACCTTTAGTTAGACTATAACTCTTATAATCATCATCATTCTAATGGTTTAGTGTTTACGGTTTATTATCAGTGTTTTCCAACCTAGTCCTCATGGACCACCAACAGTCCATGTTTTGTCAGTATCTCCATTGGTATAAAACAGGGAAATACATAAATCCTGGACTGTTGGTGCTCCATGAGGACAGGGTTGGAGAACCCTGGTTTATATCGTTTGTGAAATGTTGAGGTATTATGACAGTTCCTTCAACATTTACATTCAGCAAAGCATAACTGGAACAATTCTTGGAGATACATTTGCAATAATTATATATAAACATTCTACTAGTTTCCATGGTGATTGCTCCAAATGTAGCTTTGGCCCAGAATAACATTGATAAATACGACCCTTAGAGTTAGTCATTGTAAATTAGTAATTTTATTAAACATTTTACCGTCCACTGGGGCCACTTTCCCTTTGGCATTGATTTCATCCATAGATCCACTTTTTCCGATACAGACGTTCCAGAAATGTCTTTATTTAACTTAAACAAGTAGAAATTAAGTGGAAAGTCGGCTTCTTGTGTAAAAGAATTTCCATAATAGATCATTGTTTTCTGCACATCATTTTCATCATTGGATTCTGTGCCTAAAAACCTTTTTTAATGAATACACAAAAACATAGGTCAAAAATTTCAAATCTGGGTATGGCAATTAAAATGCATGTGAACAATTGCATACATAAAGCCTTGTTAACGAAGTAAACTGAATGTATCCAAATCCTAAACTCCCCTCACTGTTGGGAGTCTTTTTTTATTGTTAATTTTTTTTAAAGAAAGACAAAACAAAAAAGTAGTAAAACCCCCCTAATACATAAAATATAGCTGGTTTTGTCCACCAACAAATGTATCTTACATTTAGCCTCCGGAAATGTGTTTTATTACCAAAACAAAATAATACAAGTAAAAATTATTCCTGTTACCACAAAGGACTCGAAATTTGCCTCTCATAAAAAAAAAGTAGCAAGTTTCTCATAGAACCGTACATTAAATTGGATTTTTGTTCCATGGCAGGACTGACCCTGGGCCCATAATTACCTGCAGGGCCTTAGACAGATGCCTAGATTGTATCACTGGTAGTTCGGCTTTGGATTTGCACTAACAGGATCCCCACAGCTCACATCCACAGTATTTAAATTTGATTATTAACATTACATGGGAGTTCTTATGTTATGAAAATTGTACAGTAAAATTCACCAATGTAAAGTTGTGTTTAATTGAAATGTTTCTTTTACCTGTATCTCCCTGGTTCTCTGCTATACTCGTTCATAGTTTGGCGGAAGTTACGAATGATGTCATGCATTCCAACTTGAGTGGTTGTAAAGTCATGATAAAGATCTGCGTAGTTTGAAACATCATTCTAAAATGATATGGACAATAAAAGACTTTAGTTTTCACATGAAAACATAGACGTTTCATGACAAATCGATAACGCAGAGCAATGAATATCATATCATAAATATTAACCAATGTTAATGTGAATCCAAAAACTGTTGGCTGTCATTTCCTTTTGTTTAAATAAAAAAAATTATAAATTATTTAAAAAAAAATAAAAATATGTTCAATATTTCAACATTAGGATACATTAACTCTGGTGCTGTGAAACTAAGTATAACTTCGTAATGGAAATTGATCAATCAACAATAAACCAGATAAATGATCTTTGTTACTAGCAACGCTGGGTCATTATCTGCCTTATTGACAACAATAAGGAAACGAGAATATCCTTTTAAACAATACGGCTGGGCCAGTATCTGCCGTAATGTCAACATCAAATCAGCCACAGAGACAGAAATCCACTCTACAGAAATCAAGGAAAATTGGAAGATAACACATGACCAGGTAATGGCGAAGACTGAACTATTATCAGAACTATTATTGGCCTGGGATGCACCTACTTAACCGGGAAAATCTACAACACCCCCCATGATCAGTAGCATATAGAGTCTTTTTGTATATGTCAACAAGATACTTACTGGATTTCCAGACTTGTTGACCTGTTGTTCGTCTCTTAGACTACTTGCTTCTAAAAGAAACTTTGCAGCATTGATTGTAAATCCATCCACACCTTTCTCTAGCCAGAACTTTATAATGTCCTGTGCAATGGAAAAAAATCACATTTAAATACATTTCTTGAAAACTCTATAGCTACACATTGATTGCCTTTATGTGGATGGGGATTTTAATTCAACCTTAAAATTCTCAGGTTTATTTGCTAATGTGAGAATTGACGGAATTTAGATAAATTCTTCGAGTCAATTTTGTGTTCAGTTTGGGTTTTTTGGCCATACATTTAAAGTGGCTCGGTCACCATTAGGAGTCTTTGCACAATTTGCAAAGACCCCCGACAGCAATGTTGCCGCTGGGAGTCTGGTGGTAATGGGGTCAGGGGAAGGTAAGTTTCACTTACTTGATAAAGTAAGCATTGATAAAGTATCGTTACAGACGTGAAACGCTCTCATCCCCTTATGGTGTCTTTCCATTCAGCTTATCTGCATTTTGTCTGCATTTTATGCCATTTTTATGTTATTGGATATACCAAGTTACCTCTATAATGTGGAGTCTGTGAGATGATTTTGTCTGCTAAATGTTGCTTTATATTATTATTTTTGTGCAATAATCCTGTGCTTTCATGGTCACTTCTTGTGCTATTGAATTGAGACATCTGTCTGTGCGGTATCCTGAGATATTATGGGCCTATTCACTTACTTGAACCAGTCCCTCGCGGGCACCACCATCCACTCTTCTTCAGCTCCTGAAGCTTCCGCTGCCAGGAGCAGTCATCAGCTCTGTAATCTCGCACATGCACAAGAGCACAGCTTTGAGGTTTATAAAGGTCTCCCCATGTCTAAGTATGTCTTTGGGCTGCGTTTCAGTGAAGTTCCAACACAGTCAATGTGAGTCAGTATTTATTTTTGATATGGGGGTGACAGTGCCACTTTACAATTTATTAGGGCATGTTTTATATAAATCATTTTTTTAATTTATATTTATTATTTCATTCTGGACACCAATATACCATGCACACTTAATCAATGCAGCCTGAATTCTACAGTTCCAAAAGTGCCTCTAATTAAAATCATAAATTGGCAAACTTATTTGCTAGGAATCTTGCTCTAATCCTTCATTACCCAAACACATCATTTTCTAAACATTTTTATTTCAAGGAGATAAAGCATAATTTGCTGAACAGGCAATTTGTGTCAGTCATAAAATTATGTTAATTTTCATGTATCTAAGACGTGTTCATTGATTCAAAGGTTTCTTGGACAACCTGTCAGCAATGCAGAAGTATACAGCGTGCAATAAAGTTTCTAATTACCGCTTAATGTGAAAACCGTCAGGTGTAAATGTTCAACAACTTAATAAGTTAGTGGTGCACTAATTAACAGGCTTTGTAAAGTTATTAACCAATCTCATATTGTCAATCTATAGAATGCTGATGGCATGCAAAAACAGAAAACAAAAGACCCACCATATCACTATGCTGAAACTAAACATCTCAGCCTTAAAGGAACACTATAGGCACTCAGACCACTTCAGCTCATTGAAGTGGTCTGGGTGCAGTGTCCCTGTCTCCCTTAGTCCTACAATGTAAAACACTGCAGTTTTAGAGAAACTGCAATGATTACATTACAGGACTAAGACTGCCTCTAACAGCTGTCAATCAGACAGCCACTAGAAGCACTTCCTGGTGGCTAGCCGACTGACGCTGGACATTCTAACATTATGCATGAGGACATCCAGCGTCACCCGAAACTCCACAAGAAAGCATTGCATGGGGAGGGGGAGCCACGTCGGAGGGAGCATTATAGGGAGTTATAGTTCAAGAAAACCAACATGTTTTCCTGGCACTATAGTTTCCCTTTAGAAATTGACAAATTATGTTCCATTGGGGATAATTATAAAAACCAGACATGGGTGTATGGGAATCTGTTTATGGATCACCAAGCAGTAATGGCCAACCTAGACACTGCATATCTTTGTAAACTACATTTCCCAGCATTCTCAGCTAACCCCTCGTCCTAGGTCGTATTTATGCAAAATAATTGTTGAATCCTAGTTATATAAGTTTTTTGAAATAGAACAATTGAATGGTCATAGGTCACATAATTAGTCTGATTGTTACCCTGTTGACTATGAAGGACTATAAAACATAGTGTTCAGTATCATGATTGTTTCAGCAATAAATATAAATATATACATAAATACAGTTGTGTGTCAACTTCCTGCCCTTAGTGAACCTACGAAGATAAATTGTAATAATGTGCAATGATTAGATTAGAAATGGAATTTGAAGATAGAGACTACCTTTGGCCCTAGTTAAATATTAATGGTTTTCTTAAAAGACCCATCAATCTATGACTTTGCTATTTAGCCTGTTAGTTCCAAACGTTTCCACCTTTATTAACACATACATGTGTGCGGCCCATTATCTTCTATATATTTGGATTCCACTCTGCTAAAACATACCTCGATTTCTGTTAAGACATCTGGATTATTGAGATTTAAATCTGGTTGCTCTTTCCTGAACTGGTGGAAATAACATTGTTTTCGGGTGTCGTCATACTCCCATGCAGAATTTCCATATACACTGACCTGAGAATAATATAAAGAATGGTGATACATTATACCGTATTGGGGGCGCAATGTGCCTCGTGCTCCTCACATTTACATTTAGTAATACGCATTTATTTCATTCCAAAAGAAGTGTAAGAGTTATTCCTTCAGGAATTCAAAGTAAATGTTAAATATTAGGGCACAGTAGCTAAACTGAAAATGTATCACTCTTGCTATGCTTTCAATTCAGCTATATTGACCTTAATGTTGAAATTCATGTTGAATTCCTAACAATTCACACCTTCGTGTAAACAGTTAATAACCATTTTAGCTCTGTTCAATAGATAAAACCCTAAACAAGTTTAACTAGCAAACAGCAAACTGCATAAGTGAGTATATATACGAAGTCTGTCCTGAGAAACTCCAGCCATTGTTAATATTATGAGACTGGTTTGCTGGACATCGAAGTAATCTGGCAGCCAAAGAGAGTTGACTGGAATGCACATGCATGAACAATGACGAATTCACCGTACTAGTCAGTGGGGGGACGTCGTTAAGTGAACATGGGCAATGTGTGGCCATAGCATTCAAAATACCTAAGCGAGTAGAGCAACGAATCTGCATCACATTTTGCTTTAACGGGACACTGTAGGCACACAGACCACTTCAGCTCATTGAAGTGGTCTGGGTGCCAACTCCCATCACACTTAACCCTACAAGTGTAATTAGTGCAGTTTTTATAAACTGCTATAATCACCTTGCAGGGTTAAGTCCTCCTCTAGTGGCTGTCTTCCGGCTCCTTAGATGACTTTTGCATGAGGACCTCCAGCGTCGCCGGAATTCCCATGGGAAAGCATTAAATAATGCTTTCCTTTGGAGAGGTCTAATGCGTGTGCGCGGCCACCATTGCGTGGCGGAGCCTAACCCAGCGCCGAGAGACATTGGTGTTGGATCTACTTAAGTGTCTGAAGGGGTTTTAACTCCTTCAGCAATGTGGGATGGAGGGCAGGAGGGAGGGGGGCACTCCAGGATCCTCTAGTGCCAGGAAAACGGGTTTGTTTTCCTGGCACTGGAGAATCCCTTTTTTTTGTAAATTACTTTTTATTCAAAATTTTCGTCCTTACAAAAAGAAGAAGGTCAGGTGGTTAGTACAGTGAAACACGCTGGTTTCAGTTTTCGTATCCAACATTCATTGACTTGAGATACGCAGATCTCGCATTGTGTATCGTTATCTCCTTTTTCGGTGGTCGTGCTTGCGTTTATCTGATATTCTAGGGTTTTTTCTCCTTCCGGCAGAATATATTTCCTTTTTCTAGTCTCAGTGGAGTATCTGTATGCTACGCTTTTCTCTTTTAATTCAGTGCTTCTCGCTGTATCTAAACATAATAAACTTGCCTCCATCATCACCTACAAGTCCCTTATCGGGTAGTGAACTCGGCTGTTTGGCGTGCGGGTCCGTTTGGCGAGGGGTGTGGTATGCAAGTGTGTGTTGCGTGTCTTAGTTGGGCATGATTGCCCTCCCTCTATGGCTGGACATTCCCCAGACTGTTGCCCTCTGTTCTGTGGTATTTCTTCCCTCTTCCTCCCCCTATGTTGTTTGCTGCTTGTCCGTCACTCTCCCCTCGGCCCTCACCGGCATGTCAGTTGGTCTCATGTCTTGTTAACTCCTGTTTGTCATTGTCTCGGTTGTCCTGTCTGTCCGTCATGCGTCAGAGTGGTAGTTTCTTAGCAGTTTATAAGTGTCTGGAAGTCGGGGCGTGTGGTAGTGAGGATCCAGTGTGTCCATGTCGTCATGTATGTCTGTGTTCTCCCCTCTGCGTGTAAGAAGAGCTCCTCCATCGCCCGAAGCTCCTCCATGTGCTGAAACCAGAGGGTTAGTGGGGGTGCAGTCTGTTTCTTCCAGTGTAACGGGATCAGACTTTTAGCTACGTTAAGTATCCTGATCGTCAGTGATTTTTTGTAGTCTGAGTTGCATGTAGTGGTGTGGTGTAGGAGAAAAACTGCCGGGTCCAGTTGTGGTGGTTTGTCAGAGAACCTTGCGACGATTGCGTGTATCACCGCCCAGTATGGCTGGATCCGTGGGCATTCCCACCACAGGTGGATGAAGGTGCCCTGTTCCTTCCCACATCTCCAGCATTTGTCTATGTCGGGGTCGTATGTGTGGGTGAGGTGTGGGGTGAGGTACCAGCGTGCCAGTATTTTGTACGCCGTTTCTTGTGTTCCGCTGGATGTTGCGCAATGTAGAGAGAGGGTGCACATTTTATCCCATTGTGCCGATGTGAATGTGGTACCTAAGTCCGCTTCCCATCTCCCCATGTAGCTCGGTTGTGGTATTCTCCTCATTCTCATTAGTAACCCATATGGTGTGGACAGTCCCCTTACCAATGGGTCGGGGTCTTGGCAGAGTGTTTCGAATTCTGTTACAGGTCTGGAGGTGCAGTTGCCCTTGGTTACTGATAGCATGAATTCTACTAATTGATTGTATCTGAAGCGCGTCATGAACGTTAGTCGTTCAGTCTGCACCATGGATTCCAATGGTCTCATCCTGCCATTGTCTATAGCATGGCAGATTCTGGGTGTTTCCTGTCCCACCAGGCGTTTAAGTGGGCCTGCCTCCAACCCTGGTGGGAAGGCATCGTTGTGGGTCAGGGGGAGTAGTGGGGATGGTGGGGTGGTGAGCGATGAGGGTGTCGCCAGTCTGTGCCAGATCTGTAGGGTCACTTTAATGAGGGGGTGGCCAGCTGTCTGCCCTGCTGGTAGTCCAGCCACAGGAGGACCGCTATCGGTCTGCCTATATGTGTTGACTCTATCTCCTTCCATAGCTTGTCCACACCCACCTTGGTCCATTCCACTATCCTCTGTATATGTGTGGCTCTGTGATATACTCGAAAATCCGGGAGGGCTAAGCCCCCCTTTGCCTTAGGAGAAATCCCTTTTAGCTTTAACATTCAGATGATTCAAAAGGCTATCGGGTATGATGCAATGAGTGCAGCAAAAACAATAGCTTCAAAGATGGTCAAGAGTCTCTTGAAAGATTCAGGTAAAATTCAGGTAAATACGACGAGGCAGATGATGGCGATTCCAACAAAGGATTTTGCAGAGTGTTTTGAAGTATTTTGTATATATCTGTACCCTAGTAATTATATTGATTTAGATTTTAATTTTTTCTTTACATACACATTTTTCCTCTACATATTACATTATTATGTTTTCTACTATTGACACATACCTAGTGTGTCCATGACTCACACTTGTTACTGACATTATTCTTTTAAACAGATAAAATAAAAGTGAAGTTTTAGACAATAAACATTGGTCAGGGATTTTTCTCTAAGTTCATCTCAATATTTCATTGGGTTCATGCCCACATTTATCCCCTTGACTATTTTACGTTAAACTCCCACCCTTCCCAATTGTGTTTTGAACAGTGGAAGAGATGCTGGGAGACCTGTGTGAGGTCCTAAGGTGCCTACTTTGAAGGGGACTGAGGAGTCATTGTCCTATGTACAATGTTTCTTGTAACTTTTTCAATAAATGTCTCTGTTTTTCATATTACATGGCTGGATACATTACACACAGACATCGTATGCTCAGTATTTAAGTAAACAAAAATCAGTTATTACCCAATTATTAGGAGGTACTCCTTGTACACAGTCATGCCAGATGTAGTAGTCCGTGTACTTTCCAGTTCGATTCCTACTCAACAGAAACCACTGATGCTTATTGCTTGTGTGATTTGGGATTAAATCAATGATGAGTTTTAAACCTAATGAAACAGGAGAGAACTTGTTATCAGTTGTCAGATGTTTTGTTTTTGTTACCTCCAGCATTACAGTATCGTAGCAGGTAGCAATCAGGAACAAATATATCCTTCAAGCACAATTTGCATGTTACTTAAATACTGAACAATTGGTTTAACTTTTGACTACTTCATACTAAATGCCAAGGCGTTGTGTATTGTATATATCCATAGGTGGGAGTTATATCACCCACACACTAAAAAAAGAGCAGAGTGTAACTCTATACAATGTGAGTTGACATTTATAACGTTATTGAATAAACCACAGCATAAATACAGCATTACATTATTGCTGCCTGCCTGTTTGCATATGGAGAACTATGAAAGATTTGCCTCTACCATGTCTACAATATATCCCTAAGGAGGGATCATACTCCTGTAAGTGCTCCATTGTGAGCATAGAGTTGCTCAAAAAAATGTGAGTGTGGAACACTTTTTTTTTTTTAAATAACATTTTGACTTCGATAGTAGCAATTACCTATACTTGCACCAGTTATATATAACAACCTCTCTTCACCTGCTCAATTCCTACACTGCATGCCTTTAACTCTTCGCCCCTCCACTGTCTCCTATGGTTTACATTTTTCTAATCTCCTTATCTACAATACAAACTCCCTATTCTCCTAATAATGTTCTCCGTTATATTTTTCACCTTTGCCTGCACTTTTGTCATTTCTAAAATCTCTTTTTATCTTTTTGCTTAGCATTCCCTATTTCCTTCCCCCTCTATTCATCCCATACACTTTTCTCATATATCCACCGTTTCCCCACCAACTAAAGCCTCCAAATACAAGCTCTCACCCCAAACATTTAAATCTTACACCCACCTTCTCCTCCTTTCTGTCCTTTTCCTCCTTCTCTCCCGTTGCACCTCTCGCACCTCGCCCCACTGTCAAAAATTGCATTGGCTTCCTGTACCCTGTAGGTGTCAATTCAAAATACTAACTCTTACCTATAAAGCTTTAAACAGCTCTATCCCCTGTTACATATATTGACTGATTCATAGGAATAACCCTTCCCGGTCTCTCCACTCTGCTGGTGACCTTCTCCTGGCCGCTGCTTTTACACCTACTGCTCTTGCAATACTTCTCTCGGGTGGCTCTGTTCTTTTGGAACAGTCTGCCTACCTCCATCAGACTCTCCCCTAGTCTACAATCATTTAAGATGTCCCTTTCACAAATCTGTCTTTTGCTGTCTACTAAAGGGCCACACTCCACTCTTACCTACTTTCCAACCTTGTCATTTGGTTGCTATCCCCTCTATGCCCTTCCTATTATGTTGTTCTACCTCACCTCCTCTAGACTTGTTTGAGCAAGGTCCCCATCAACCGGTTCTTCCTGTAACACTCTAATTTATTGCCAAATTTCCTCCTTTTATAATATTGTAAAGTGGAATAGGTTTGTGCTATATAAATGGTGATATAAAATGCTGCATATTTTGCACCCTATTCTGTGTGCTCTGTGCCATTTTAAACCTACTTCAATCAGGGGATGTGTATTCTCTGCACTTGTATTATATATATTTTTGTATATTATGATGTGCTTGCACTTGCATTCTCTTCTTTCTTTTGTATTTAAATTATACACATTATGGGCAGGTATACCTGTAGTATGTTCTTTAGCTATCATTAGGCATCTTTTTCCAAATGCATTTATAACAAGACACTCACATATGCTTAATTACCTAACATGGCAAAAATACAGTTAATCAGAACAGCAAGAAGTGTCAGCAACCTAATACCGTGTCCTTCAGTTGTTGCTCACATGTGAATGTACATACAGAATGATCCACATATACACAGCTAGACACACATTTATACATGTGTTTTGTTTATTTTTGCACCCACGACTCCCCCTGCAGCTGTGGGGAAGGAAAGGGGCTCTGGTGCTCTACCTGGTGTCTATTAAATGGGGATTAAGTGAGACTTCCATTTTGTTCCCCCTTGCTGGGTTGTACATTAAATAGACAGTAAATATGTGGCCTCACATCATGGCACCTTCTGCCTGGTATTTGACTATGTGGTCTAAAGTAACACCACCTGCCATCTAAAATCTGTAGGTAATGATCACTATGCCAGCACACAGTGACTGGTTATAATGCAGAGAAAGCACCAGGGTTTGTCCTGAGGTGTAGAGCATTGAATAAGTTGATAGTATTTGTGTGTAAAGGAAAGAAATTTTTTTTTTATTTACAAGGTGGGCCAATGCCAAGTGCATGATGGGAATCTTGTGTCCAAAGTGTGAGTGTAGATTGCAGGACGTGACCATGAGGCATCTATAGACAGCTGCCTACTCTGCGTTTAGGGGAAATTAAGGCCCGGTAGCAGTGAATAACAACACCAAAGTCCTCTACCAGGGTCAATTATTTATCACGTTTTTTTTTTGTACAATGATCCTTGGTCAATACAGAGCAGAACCAATGTTAACTTACCTTTATCATGCAGAGCCGAGATCATACTATCAAAGTCAGCCATTGTGCCAAAAGTGGGGTCCACATCCCTGAAATCCTCGACTGCGTAATTGTAATCTTTCAGTGAAGCCTTGTAGAATGAAGCGACCCAGACATTTTTCACATCGAGATACAAAAAGTGATTTATTTTTTCCTGAATTCCTAAAATTATGACAATAATGATCACCGCTTTGCTTTATACCAACTGACCTTTGCAAAGCCAGCTCTCCTGTTTAGCCACAGAAGGAGATAATAATCATAATAATAAAAAATAATTTGCACAGAATTAATATTAGCCAGTCGGGAACTAGTAACTCCGTAAGAGGTGTAACTCCACCAGAGGGGTTAATCTCAATGTGTGCATCTTTTCAAAGCAAATCACTGAAGTTACCATGGTGCTTGGAGTTTTTGCAAAAAGAGAAAAAATTAGCCGCACACCAATCATGTGACGATCCAGGTGCTACACTGGACCAAGGGCCAGCACCAGCCCCAGGGAGTAGATATCAGTAGTAGAAAGAGGATCCAGGCACTCCAAGTATCTTCAAATGTGTTTGTTGGGACAAGTGAGACACCGCAACATTTCGACCCCTGAAAGGGTCTTTGTCAACCGGCTTGACAAAGACCCTTTCAGGTGTTGAAACGTTGCGGTGTCTCACTAGTTCCAATAAACATATTTGAAGACACATGGAGTGCCTGGATCCTCTTTCTACTACTGATGGTGTTTGGATTAACTCATTAATAATACACATATATATTATATCCTGCTGACATGCAACTTGTAGACCAAGGTCTTGTTACGGTGAATAATTTACACAATGAACAAGTCAATGTTTCATTCCAGGAACTTAACAGAAGCTTATTTAGTACGTTCTAGTCTGAAAGTTAGAAGTTTAATGATTTTCTGTGAATATCTTCTGGAAACGTGTTTAACAGGACCACACCAGTACTTTTTTCTTTTTTGCTGAAACCTCTCTACACAAAAGAAAATAAAAGTGTTCAGCTTCAGTGTATTAGGCCCCAGACATCATAATACAATTCAGGGTTATTTGGTAAAGTGAGAATTCAAAATTAATTTCAAATTTAAGGCCGTAGCAGCTGAACTAAAAGCATATATGACTTATATATACATATATGACCTTAAATTTAAAATTTGCTTTTAATTCACATTGAATAAGGTGAATACCACTGAACTAAGACCGTAATATATCTGGTAATGCCAATATAATTCCAAAGAGGAGCAACAACTAATGTTCACTGGTGCACACTAAGGAACATAATTGCATACTTTGTGAACTTGTCTAGAGTCATTATACATTATAGTAAATGTCTAGATACATTTATACATTATAATAAATGTCATTATAGTAACCTTCATAACAAGCTGGCAACACGACAGCATTGCTTCTAATGGTAAGCATCCTTCTACCATAGGTTAGTCCAGCTTATCCTGCATCCTTAGATTCCTGAGGTCACAGTGGTGTAACTAACACTGCACCCTTAGCTCCTAGGGGTTTGGTTGATGCACCCTCTAACCTTTGTGGGTACTGAAGACATTGTGGACTATATTTCCCATCAATCTGTTAGCCAAGAAAGTACAATCCACAGCACTTTGAGTTTAAAGCCCCCCCCCCCCAGCCCATTCAGCCTTAATCTTAAATCCTAACTCCATAATCCTAAAACAAATCAGTTGTGAATGTAGTATAATGCCAATACTTGCTATAAACACTCATTGCCTCTCATAACATGCTTGCTTAATATTTTAATTCCACCTTGCAGCACGTTTATGAATGGATGCCAGATCCATTTGCTGGGGTGATGGGAGTTGCAGTCCAACAACAAATGGACAAAAAGCCTTGCTCTGAATCCTTTCCATCACCTTATACTAAGACCCAATTCTCACCTTTTCAAACACCTGTCCTGCATTTATTATCTTATAGAAGATACATTCACCATAACGAACTTCACATTTATAGTAAAAGTTTATTTAGAACTAAATTTGAAAAAAAAAACAAAAAAAAACATAAATATTACCTTTAAGATCGCCGGCTCCGTCTTTGTTGCTGTCTTTAAAAGACTTGGGATAGACTTGGTAAATAGGGCTTCTTTGCCACCAGTCGAGACATCTTGGAGAAAGAGCTATAATTGCAATTGTTGCAGCGATGATCACTAATGTAGCTGCAATGATCAACCAAAAAATGATCTCTCGAGTTATTCTGTAGCCTGGTCTTCTAGAAAACTGAAGAAGTACCTCTTTGGGCATCCCAGCATAAGGCTTCAAAGTAAGAGGATCTAATGAGGTTGCGTTTATTTGGACGGCATAAACATGAGCTGCTTCAGTCTGGCTGTTTTTTCTGCTGGCCGCCTTATCCTCGCCATCATAATCATAGTCTGGTACAAAACCGTTGTTTTCCACAGCCGTTTTTTGTTTTAACTCAACTGAGCCTTCAGACATATCTGCAGAAGCTTACGTATCTTGTCCTCAGATAGGAAGAACTGATGGTGAGTCCCTGCAACTTCACCTTTAAATAGTGCAGCTCAGGTCAAGGTACACTTAAACAAAAACATACGAAGTTCAGGTAATCATTGATTTCATACAGCTGCATTCCGAGATTGATTGTCAGAAGCAAACAGACTCTTCTAACCCTCTATTTAAAGATGATTAACAATTGTTTCAAAATCACATTTTTAGTCCAAGCTGAGAGTGCAAGTGATATTTGGTAATGCGATCTTTAAAAAGAATACAATGAGTATTTCAAGTGAAATGGAATGTGTGGTCACGTGGATTTCAAATCCCAAAGGAGTACAAAGAGTCCATTGTGGTTCTTTATAAGATTGCAATGTTTTTATTAGGACATACACGTATGATTCTCAACAAAAGAGACTCTATTTTACGCTTTTCAACAAAGGGAAACATAAATCTTATTGCATTTTACTAAAAAAATACTTTTTCGATGTCCTGGGCAGTCCTGAATTAAGAAATAACAGTTTTTTATTACAGTTTCTGAAATAAAGCTAATGTGAGCATCTGTATGCTCTGTAAACGCAGGTCAAATTGTTTTCCTATCTTTTAGGTAGAATATTTTAAGTTTACACCTAATCCCCTACTGACAGTGACTCACAATAGTAAACTCAGCAGGGGGCTTCCTCCTGCAGCGTGGCCATTCTTGGAAGGGGGGGGATTCCATCCCTACGGTTCTACCTGAGGGAGGGCTGTAGGAGCTGGATACGTTACTAGGGGAAAACCTCAAAGTCCCTTGACTTCATTTCGCTACGCACAACTGAAACATTATTATGAATTATAAGCTTCTTTCTTTGTGGTACAGGACTTCAGTCCTTCTACATAGAATCTTCCCTGCAGTTCTGCCCACATGCTGGAGACGCCACGATGGATGGGGAACTTGCTGCAAATTCGGTGGGGATGCCCTAAGAAAGCCCCCTTATGGGTAATGGTAAGAAAGGTTGCGACTGAAATTTTAGGAAATTCGGTTCCATGGAACGCTGAATTACCGGTAGTTCTGCTACACATGGCTGATATGCCTATCTCCTTGTATAAGAATTCCATCCTATGATACATGCTTAATGCTGCTAAGGCTTTGATCCCGCCCTGTGAAAACAGATGGGACACCTATGAAGGACTATTGGTTACAGTAGGGTTGAGGAGATACAGGTCGCAGAGACCGTACATGTTGCTATTGTAGGTACAAGCACTAAACATGTAGAACATTGGCTACCGTGGTTCACATTTCTAGCAGGGCGAGTGGGATGATGTTTTCTTTTATGTTACTTTTGCAGTAGAGACCTGTGAGTCTCACTTTGTATTCTTTTCTATTTAATATAAAAAAAATCTTTGAACAAAAAAATAATTAAGGTTATTCACTGTAGTATGAATTATATGGATACGGTTGAACACATTAGAACAACGTAAGACATGACTGTCTATCTGTATGTCAGTGGTGATAAGTTTGTCTGTACGTGGGCCCCTGGGTTTGAATATATTGAAGGGTGCCAAGGTGGGGTGGAAGTGCCAGGTAAGGCGCTTGCCAGGAAGATGTACTCAATACAAAAACAGGTTTTTAAAACACCATTTTTGGTTGGAATAGCCCTTTAATGGAAAGTTTCCCCATGCATTAGTAGATACAGCATCTGCTAATGAATCCAAATATGAAGTCAATTAGAAAAATAATAGGTCTCTGGTCAACAATAAATGGGCTAGCTTTTAGTGGCACACTTTACATCTGGCCTAGGGCAGAACAAAGGGTAGTTGCTCACTGCAGTGAACCAGCGGCAACTCCATCACAGCACCTGCCCCTATCATGTCAACTTCTTTCTGCCCCCTCCTACAACCATATCCACAGTGGAAGTTTGTGGAGCTGTACTACAGGTGTAACCAAGTGGGACACATCAAGACTAATTGTCCCCAGAGGAACCGATCTGCATAAAACCATCAACAAATCAGCCCCCCTAGGGCTACCACCCATTGTGTGCACGAGGAGCAGCCCTGGGGCACCACTGACATTCCTTGAAGGACAGAGATGGAATAAAGCTGACCCTGTACAAGCTGCCAGAGACAACTAACAACACCACCGGCAGCTGTTCAAAATTAATGTTTGGAACACTGCAGAGGTCACCCAGCAACTTTAATGGAGTTGTAGTGTTAAGCCCATCTTCGGCTATCCATATCACCCCCAGACCAATGGCCTGTGCAAGCACTTTAATGGAATACTTAAATAGATGCCCAGGAACTTAATGGGGTCATGTAAAATTTGGGAGTGCTTTCTTCCCCATCTATTATTTGCCTACAGTGAAGATTTAGAGAAGTCTACTGGCTTCTCCCTATTTTAATTATTATATGGGCGGCGGGTGAGGGGGCCTTTAGACCAATTGGGTGAACATTGGGTAGGACTTACCACTGGGGGGATGGGATCCCCATTGGGCCCTATGTTTTGGAGCTATGAGACTGCCTGCAATCCTTAACTTAGTCAGTTTGTGAGAACTTGCAGACTGCCCAAGAAAATATGCTTGAGAAAGCCCAGAGAGGTGGGGCGAAACAAGTAGAGAGTTGACAGAACTGAACACTCTGTGGGAAAGGAGAGAGGCTTTGGTGGAGATTTTGTGGACAAGTATTGGAGCTCCACCACGGTAAAGTTTGCTTTGATATTCTAAAAGACATTTAGTGTTTTTGTTGTGTGTATATTTTCCTTGTTCAATAGATTCCTACATCCATCATAGATTGTTTTTGCTGTCATATTTGTATAGAATTCCTATAATTATTTAATATATTTTTGTATCTATTTTTAAGATGCCTTTGGTTTGATTTCAATAAGGAGCAGCCACGAGACGTACTGTTTAGCAACAGAATGCATTAATAGTTCACTTTAATACACTGTAGTTCCTGAAGCGCGAGGCGACATGGAGGCAGAAACTCACTCAGAATCCATCTTTTTGCCGCTCATGGGACCTTGTTTAATAGTCATAAAGAAACCTGGGTGTTCCCTCAATGTTCTCCCTCCCCTTCTGGTTGGCCAATAGTAGGCCCCTAAACTCTGGTGGGCCCTGGTGCCATTGCACTGCCCAAAGATGTATGTATATATATATTATTAGGAGTCTCACCCAAGGACACATACTGGTCAGGTGGAGTAACCAGAATGAGAACCTGGGATTACCAGTTTTGTTACCACCGATCTAACCCACTGATATTTGTTTTGTTGCTAATACTATGACCGCCAACTTTTTGTGATGTTCCTTCCTTGTTATTTCCCATATGTGATTACAGTTTTTTCTTCATCACCTCTTTCCTCTCTTCCTTATTGTATTACTTTATATCTTCCGTCACCAAACCATCCTTCCGGTGTCTTCCTCTCAAATGAAAATAAAAAAAAAATTCTTAACCTAATTGTTACATATTTTTGAAAATGTCAATTGGTTCATGGTTTATTTCAGACAAGGGGTTAATTTACTCTCCTCTTCTAATATCTAGTCCAGGGAGTCGAGATAACTGCGCCTTTCTCTGTTCATACATTCTCTGCATGTTTCTATGGCAAGCAATCTGTGATTATTTGCTCTGTGAATCGGTTATCTGTCTGAGATTTAGTTAAAGTACCAATGTTTACCTTGATGTGAAAGATGGAAGCCCTGTTATAAAGAAGAGTGGCGACAGGCAAGTGTTATCTCAGATCCCCATGGAAATATTCCTATTCTATATATATTATAATTAAAGCAAAGATGAAGAAAGACAAAATGTTTACTTACCGTAAATGTATTTTTCCCAACGATTAGAGGCAGGCAGGACGTAAAAAACAAAAAAACAAACTCTTCATACTATAATATCCTCATAGACAAAAATGCCCATGAAAGTACATAAGCCGAGATCAGGCAAAAAATAGTTTATTTAATATAGATGGAAATTTAAGTGCACTGCCTCTTATCTTAAAGGGACACTATAGTCACCCAGACCACTTCAGCTCAATTAAGTGGTCTGGGTGCCAGGTCCCTCTAGGGTTAACCCTGCCTGATGTAAACATAGCAGTTTCTGAGAAACTGCTATGTTTACATCTGGGGTTAAGCCAGCCTCTAGTGGCTGTCTTCCGGACAGCCACTAGAGGCGCATCGGCAATGATTGAGGCATATTATGTCTTAATCACGCAGAGCGTCCATAGGAAAGCATTGAAAAATGATGCTGAGGTTGGCGGGAGAGGAGAGGTAAGGGAGCCCGGCGGGGGAAAAGGGTGAGTAGCTGAAGGGGTTTTAACCCCTTCAGTGCCGCGGGAGGGGGACCCTGAGGATGGGGGCACCCTCAGGGTACTATAGTGTCAGGAAAACCAAGCGTTTAAGGACAAATAAATTAACAATAAGTAAAAGTTTTGTCTTTTACCTCCAGTTTAGAACAGTGCAGCATTAGGGATAAACAAGTAATCTCATAGGGTGGGAACATCTGCACTTCACAACTGCTTGAAGCACTTTGCCCCCAAAGAGACCTCTATGTCTAATCTGTAATGGTTATGATAAGGAAAAGGTGTTGATTCCCAAGAGGTAGAAATACTCTGGTAGAATGAACTTTAAGATGCAGAGGAAGAGGCAGTTTTGAGGAAATGTAGGTCAGTGAAATTACTTCCTTGATCCATCTGGCCAAGGATTCCTTGGAGGCCATTTATTCTTTCTTCTGGCCCTGGTAGAGGACAAACAAGTGTTCTAAGCATCAGAATGTTTTCGTCTTGTCCAAGTAATAGAGAAGAGTTCTAACATCCAAATAATGGAATGTTCTTTCTTTCTTGTTTTGTGGATTTTGACATAAAGTAGGCAACTTAAGGGTCACCTTAGGAATGAAGGAAGGATGAAGCTTGAACACATCCTTATCCCAATGAAAAGTTAGCTAAAGAGGATAGGTTGAAATTGTTTGAAGTACTCCTAGACGTTAAGCTGATGTAATTGCTATGAGGAACACAGTTTTCCGGGTTATAATACTCAAAAGGCAATTCTATAATGGCTCAAATGTAGGTTCACAGAGGGATGACAGAACCAAATTAAGATCCCAAGTCAGGGTTATTTCTCTTATTGTAGGAAGCACATTGGAGACTGCTCTGAAGAATTTGTCCACAAGGGAATCAGCAGCTAAATCTCTGATATAGTAAAACTGATTGCAGAGACTTGAACATGGAAGGAAGCAGGATGTAAACTTATAGTGAGGCCCCATTTGAAGAGACAAAGGATTGAAGCTGTGATGGGATTAACCTTTATACCAAAAAACTTTTTCCACATCTTTGCATTAATTTGACAGGTGTAGTCTTTCTTGGCCACCACATAAATATCTATAATTTCAGAGCTTAAACCTTTCAAACTCGGAATTTGCCTTTTAGAAATCAAGCTGTAAGCTTGAATGTTTTCAAGTTCTGCAGATCCACTAGGCAGTGTTCACAAAGGAAAGTAACAGAAGCTTCCTTCGGAGAGACTTTACGAGAGATAGAAAGAACTATAGCTAAAACGGTGTCTCTGTCCTGGTCTATCTTCTGCAGGGCTCTTGGCATCAAGGTACCGGAGGGGGTGGGATGTATGTCGGTTGAAAATACCCAAGTAATCGCTAGGGCGTCTAGACAGTCTGGTTGGTCTGAAATGTTTATCGAGGCAAACTTTTGAATTTGTGTTCATTTTTGAGGCCATAAAGGTCTATGTCTAACCTTCCATAAGATGGAACGTTGAAGTTTACTTTGAAATGAACTGCAGTCAATGAGAGAAGATGTATTTCTGCCCAAAGCATAATCTATGTGCATAGTTTCTCCAGGGAAGATGAATATGTTCCTCCCTGTCTGTTGATGTAAGCCACTGCGGCATTGTGTGAGAAAACCTGAACCTGATGATGCAACACAAGTTATCTGAAACTAATGAGAGCCATCCAAACTGCATTTAGTTCTCTGAAATCTAAAGTTCCTCTGGAATCTTGACTAGTCCATTGGCCTTTTGTAGAATTGCTTCCCATCTGAGCTCCCCAACCAAGAGCTGAGGCATCTGTTGTAATGAAACGGTTTTCTTTCAATCTGAAGGCCTTTCGAAATGAACCTTGGGTGTTCCCACCAACAGAAGCTCTTTGTTGTTGAAGGCCAAAATTTCATAAGATTACCAAGAGAGGACTGATCTCATCTCCATTCTAAAATGATGCTTTTCTGTAATGGTCACATACTTGTTCTTGCCCAGTGGATGGTTGGAATGGCTGCAGTAAAAAGACCCAGTATACTCATCGTCTCCCTTTTAGAGCATACTTCTTTCTTTTTAAGTGAAGACAAAGAAATTATGAATTGAATCTTATTTTCTGTGGGTAGGAAAACCTTTATAAGAGCTGAATCTATAATAAGGCCCAGAAAATAAATTTTCCATGCGGGAACTAGGTCTGACTTTCCTAAATTTAGAATCCAGCCCTGTGCTTGAAGACACGAAGAGTGCCTACAACAACCATTTGTCCAGGTAAGGGACAATGTGAAGATCTTCCTTCCTTAGAGTAGCAGTGATGCCTACTAGAACCTTTGTAAAAACCTGAGGGGCACAGGAAGACTGAAAGGGAAATTTAGAATTTTTAGTAAAGTGGTCTGCCTCTTACAGAACTACAAAATAGATGAAGCTTAGAAATAGGACAGTAGAGCAAAGAAAGCTTCTTTTAGGAAGATTGTCAAATTCTACATGATAAACCTTTTTTATAATAGAAAGAACCCATTCGTCTGTAGTGATGTGTTGCCAGTGCCACTGTGTGAAAAAAAATCCAGCAATCTTCTTCCTACGCCGTATGCATCAGAGTAAAAGTTTTCTTTTGTTTACCTGCAAATTTTCATTTGTTTTTATTTTTCTAGTCGAAATGGCTGTCTATTTTTCTGTGAAGATTTTGCTTCAGGTTCAGGAGTAAATGATGACTGGAGGCTGGATGGAAAACCAAGACAGAAAGTAAGAATCCTCTAATTTTTTTAGCTTCTTCCACTGGCTCTTTAGAGCAAAGACTACAAATAATATTTAAGTAACCACCTGGCATGGGTTTACTCTGTGCAGCATTAGTTTGCTAAAAAAACAAAATCGATAAAGAGACCTAAAAAAGGGTAAATGTTGATAATCTTACCTTAAATGGCTTCTGATTGTGTTGGAGTGCTGGTGAGAGCACTCTTACAACAGAGCTGAACATCACATAAGACAGGTAGTTGTGGCTGGGGTTTAAATAGTCTCCAAGGTTTCTCCTTTCAGTTTGAATTTGGCACCAAGATTGCGCACATTCCACCTTAAGATTCTCCCAGCAGTGCATCCAAGCACCCACAATACTTCCAGCACGGATTGGGTAGAAGTTACATGAGCGTGGAATGCAGGCACCCCGCATGCATTCCAAAGTTTGAAGAGGGAATAGCCGAGCCCATGAGCAGAGCTGGTTTTTGGCCACACTGGCTGTTGCCATCTCACCTTGCCTGGTAAGCAAAAATGAGACCTACCTATTTATCCTGTCACTGCGGTCCCCTTCCCCCTACAAAATTATTTTATATACAGTGGTACCTCGGTTTACGAATTTAATGCATTTACCGGGACGTTTCTTATTGCGGAAAATGTGTAAACCGAAACGCGGTTTCCCAAAGAAATGCATTGAAAACCAATTAATCCAGAAAAAAAGTCAAAATGAGCTGGCATGGAAACCAACCCACAATGCAGAACACACAGTAAAAGGCATGCAAACGACAAAGCTCAGCTCCCTACCTTCCCACCGCTTGAGAAATGCACCAAAGAAAGTTCCAAAAAGTCCCAAAACCACTCCAAAAAATTTCTAGAATGGCTCCAAAACGTAATGCAAAAGCAGCTACAACACCTCCACACTCGATGCCACGTGCTACCCACAGACTCCGGCATGCACGGGGGCAGCGCTATAATTCTACCAGGTGCAATGCATCCTGGGGAAACTTGCTTTGTATTGCGAAAAAAAATTGTAAACCGAGGCATTATTTTCAATGGATTTTCATTTGTCAACTGAAAATTATGTTAACCGAGGCGTTTGTAAACCGAGATACCACTCTATATAAAATCTTCATGAAATACTTCAACAATACTTCAATGAAATTCCAACCTAGTCACAAGATTTACAGAGACAAAGTAGGGACTCCATCGGGACCCTCGATAGACCTCAGTGCTGTACTCTTGGGCAATGCACAAAAGTACTGCAGTAAAATTGACTTCTGGCACTAAAGCGACAGGAGCAGAAGAGGACCGACCAGACAAAGATGGAGGTGCCCACAAGGGACATGTTCAGGTAAGTTAAACTCACCATTGCCTGCCCCTCTTGGCGGCCGGACCCACGGCTGCCATTTCACCGGGGGGGGGGGGGGGAGGGGGGGACTATTTCTAAATTATACAAAGTCACCAGATGGTGTCAGTGCTGCTTTAATTCTCATTTGATAGTAAGAATTGTCCAGAAAAAACAAGAGCTTAAAGACCAAGGTTCTTACAGAGCAATTACTCAGCCATTGTTCAAACATTTGGCTTATATTAACTAAATATTGCAATATATAAATATATATATTAGCTTTGATTAGATTTCCCATTTATACCTTTCAGTAAGTGACCTTTGGGATATTTTTATAATGCTTGTAATAATCTAGCTGGAGAGATGATACTTAGTCAATAATATTTCCTGTAAATGATTAAAGTCTATTTGTGGAGTTTTATATTTTCCTGTGCATTCCTATAGTGTCACAGAGTTCAGTCCTTGTAAATTACAACTGCATAGGATAAAATGATCACGTGACCGCTAAACACGGACCATCTATTAAACATATATAGATTAAGGTAGATAGCATTCCTAGAAACAGTATAAAACCCTTAAAGGGATACAGTAGTGCCAGGAATACAATGCTGTATTCCTGGCACTACCGATCCCTCTGCCTCCCCCCTCCCTCGTGCCCTTGCGCCCCCTCACTCCCCGGTAAATACAGGGTTAAAAACCCTGTATTTACTTAACTTATCCCAGTGCCGATGTCCCTCGGCGCTGGGTCGAAGCTCTGACCCAGCCGACGTCCCGCGATGAGCGGGGTCTAATGCGCAGCAAATGCTGAACTCCCCATAGGAAAGCATTAAAACTCCCCATAGGAAAGCATTGAATAAATGATTTCCTATGGGGGAAAATCTGACTCTGGAGGTCGTCATGCAGAGCGTGAGGACGTCCAGCATCAGTTAACGGACCAAAAGTATGTTACGATTCCAGAAGCGCCCCCAGTGGCTGTCTGGTAGACAGTCACTGAGGGCAGACTTAGTGCTGCAATGTAAACATTGCAATTCTCTGGAACTGTAATATTTTACATTGCAGAACTAGGTGCAAAAGGGACACAGCACCCAGACCACCTCAATGAGCTGAAGTGGTCTGGGTGCCTACAGTGTCCCTTTAAGCAGGAGTAACAGTCTATGTTGTCTTAACAGAATGCTTGAACACTCCATGCTCCACAAAACTCCTAAAACAAAATTAAGTTACAAATGGTTTCTGTAGGGCTGCATATGCTAAATAAGGACATTAAACATTCACACAAGGTTTTTATACACTGGGGTGATGGCAGAAAAAGTTGTCTCACAGAACATGTCCCTAGAGACAGTACCCTTTCATAGTTTCTGCAGTAGCTTGGAGATAGCCTGAACTACCTGTTCTGTATGGCAAGAGACTCGTTGGTGGTCTGCAGTGTCAGTGCGGATTTTCTCAAAGTTACGTTATATACATGGTGCACTGAATACGCCTGTGAGCAGCAGGCCATTCATTAATGCACAATACACAGAAAGAAGTAGAAACTTTTAGTGTGATTGCAAGTTATAACAAATATATTACCCTTCAGTCAGCTATTTGTCTGCAATGCTTGTTTATTTTTACCATTATACAGGGAGTGCAGAATTATTAGGCAAGTTGTATTTTTGAGGATTAATTTTATTATTGAACAACAACCATGTTCTCAATGAACCCAAAAAACTCATTAATATCAAAGCTGAATATTTTTGGAAGTAGTTTTTAGTTTGTTTTTAGTTATAGCTATTTTAGGGGGATATCTGTGTGTGCAGGTGACTATTACTGTGCATAATTATTAGGCAACTTAACAAAAAACAAATATATACCCATTTCAATTATTTATTTTTACCAGTGAAACCAATATAACATCTCAACATTCACAAATATACATTTCTGACATTCAAAAACATAAGAAAAACAAATCAGTGACCAATATAGCCACCTTTCTTTGCAAGGACACTCAAAAGCCTGCCATCCATGGATTCTGTCAGTGTTTTGATCTGTTCACCATCAACATTGCGTGCAGCAGCAACCACAGCCTCCCAGATACTGTTCAGAGAGGTGTACTGTTTTCCCTCCTTGTAAATCTCACATTTGATGATGGACCACAGGTTCTCAATGGGGTTCAGATCAGGTGAACAAGGAGGCCATGTCATTAGATTTTCTTCTTTTATACCCTTTCTAGCCAGCCACTCTGTGGAGTACTTGGACGCGTGTGATGGAGCATTGTCCTGCATGAAAATCATGTTTTTCTTGAAGGATGCAGACTTCTTCCTGTACCACTGCTTGAAGAAGGTGTCTTCCAGAAACTGGCAGTAGGACTGGGAGTTGAGCTTGACTCCATCCTCAACCCGAAAAGGCCCCACAAGCTCATCTTTGATGATACCAGCCCAAACCAGTACTCCACCTCCACCTTGCTGGCGTCTGAGTCGGACTGGAGCTCTCTGCCCTTTACCAATCCAGCCACGGGCCCATCCATCTGGCCCATCAAGACTCACTCTCATTTCATCAGTCCATAAAACCTTAGAAAAATCAGTCTTGAGATATTTCTTGGCCCAGTCTTGACGTTTCAGCTTGTGTGTCTTGTTCAGTGGTGGTCGTCTTTCAGCCTTTCTTACCTTGGCCATGTCTCTGAGTATTGCACACCTTGTGCTTTTGGGCACTCCAGTGATGTTGCAGCTCTGAAATATGGCCAAACTGGTGGCAAGTGGCATCTTGGCAGCTGCACGCTTGACTTTTCTCAGTTCATGGGCAGTTATTTTGCGCCTTGGTTTCTCCACACGCTTCTTGCGACCCTGTTAACTATTTTGAATGAAACGCTTGATTGTTCGATGATCACGCTTCAGAAGCTTTGCAATTTTAAGAGTGCTGCATCCCTCTGCAAGATATCTCACTATTTTTGACTTTTCTGAGCCTGTCAAGTCCTTCTTTTGACCCATTTTGCCAAAGGAAAGGAAGTTGCCTAATAATTATGCACACCTGATATAGGGTGTTGATGTCATTAGACCACACCCCTTCTCATTACAGAGATGCACATCACCTAATATGCTTAATTGGTAGTAGGCTTTCGAGCCTATACAGCTTGGAGTAAGACAACATGCATAAAGAGGATGATGTGGTCAAAATACTCATCTGCCTAATAATTCTGCACTCCCTGTAATGGAATACGTCAAGCAGCATAACCTCTACAGTGCTCATTATAAGTTGTGGTGAATTATTTAGAATGGTTTGACCTGTAGCTTCTCGCCTCCACAGCAGCCACCAGACCAGAAGATCTGGAGGTATAGAGCTTAGTGCAACGGTTGAGAGGGATCAGCTGACACTGTCAGCCAATGAGATAGCCCTGCACTGCGGGCTCTCCATTGCAAGTAGTAGAGACAGGGAGCAACACCTGGTGGAACCCTAATAAGCACTGAAATTATTCGAAAACTCGAGATTATTCTAAATACTTCAAATGGGGGTGGCACCTGCTTGTAGAGTTCCTTTAAATGGATATTAACCTTTTAACATTCAATGTCTCTTCAGGTACCTTTAAAGTAGCACAAATTCTTTTAAAAAGGTTGCGCTGTGTCGTGGATCAAATCAAGTGTTTGATAATTTTGTATATCTGCCCCTGTCTGAATTGGTTAAAGTTGCGTGCTCGCTTCCTAAAGTAATTCACACCAGACACAAATTTCAGGTTGATGAAAAACTCAGGAATCTTTATTCCGGGGGGCTGGTATGCCCTTAATAAAGCAGAAATACATCATATGCATAATTATAGATAACAGAGGAAAATACATCAATAATTGGTTAGGTGTTAAGTGGTTCATCAATTGCTCATCCTACCAGGTGTGATGTCACTGGAGTCATGGAGCTATCCTCCAGATTCCAGCACCATCTTGTTAATTCGAGTTCGAGGGTGTTAGTTGATTACGGGGGAAACTACCTAGCGGCCATTTTAAGTAACTTATGAATAATATTGATTATAGTTATGCAGAGTAAATAGGCATTTTACTAAAAATTAATAAAGTTAATATTCTGTCCACAACAGCTGTGTCTTTAAGACAAGGAGTGCTATAATTATCAATCATCACAATTAGTGATATTAAAACTTCTTATTAAAGTGCAAGCTAACAAAAAATTCCTTGTGCAAAAACCATGCAAAATTGTGATTCCTTATATAAAGTGCAAACATATATACATGAGTGAGCAGAGCATGAAGTTTACAGGATCACACAGCTGCACTGAACCCCAGGGAAAAGGATCCACACCAGCTATTTCAAAGGTAGGGAGGCTGTGTGGACCTAAATGAAAAAACAATTTGTGAGTGTATGACAAAATGTCTGTGTGTCTGTCAGTGAGTGTGTCTGTTTAGTTGACCGCCACCGCCTGCTGATCACATTGGTATGATGTTTATACTTACCTTTTTTCCCACGCCATGCCTGTCTCGCCAGGGCTGGTTTCATGGCTAATTAAGAGGCTATTCCACATGCATGGCAAAATTCCACGTTGTGCCAATCAGCATCTCCTCAAAGAGATGCATTGAAAGAATACTATATGGCCTAAAGAGGCATTTGAGCTTCTTAAACAAATATTCACATCTGCTGACATAGTAAGACATCCTAACACTAGTAAATTTTTCCTACTTGAGATGCTCCGAGACAGGGGTCGGGGATGATCTTTCTCAGAGAAAGAGTCAAGATGCCCCTTTGCATCCTTGTGGTTACTTCTCCAGAAAGTGGTCTCCTGCCGAGCATAACTATGACATTGGTAATAGAAAACGGTTAGCCATCATACTAGCGCTTAAGGAATGGCGACATCTTTTGGAGTGTTCCAAGGATCCCATTCTGATTATTACTGACCACAAGAACCGAGCATATATAGGGGATGCCAAACGACTGTCTTCTAGACAAGCTAGATGGTCATTATTTGATAGGGTGTGTGGAATGCAAGGGTCACGCCCAGTGCTGCCCAGATTTCTTTGATTACTGATGCTGTGAAGGCTGGTCCCTGATCACTTTCTATTACTTCAGGGACCCCATATCTGCATATCGCTTCGGTGAGCAGGCGTTTGGCAGTGGTTTTGGCTTTCATATTGGTGACTGGGTAGGCCTCTGGCCATCCTGAGAACATGTCTATTATGATTAGTGCATATTCGAACCAACCACTCTTTGGCATTTGAATGTGGTCAGTCTGGATTCTTTGGAAGGGATTTGGCCAGGTGCTTTGGGGGGGCTTTTTCCATCCTGCAGTATAGCATTTGCTGATCAGGAAATTCATGAGGGTCTTGGACAGGTGTGAAGTTCCATGGGTCCACTGGACCACTGCTCTTGGGTAAACAGAACTTGAGATTGTTGGAGTACAACCCGTCTTTAAGGGTTGCCCCTTTCTTTTTCCAGCTTTGTATTTCTTCAGGATCAGCAGCTGCTTGTTGTTCCTTCAGGAGCTTGAGATCTGTGGGTAAGGTCTGCATAGTGAATATGAGGGTTTCTTCAGTGGACACTCTTCTGTCCACTTCCCGTGGTGCACACGCGGCTTGCTTGGTGGCTTGGTCAGCTAGATGGTCGCCTCGTGCTTCATCCGAGTACAGTTTCCTGTGAGCCTTTACCTTAAGTATGGCCACTTCTTCAGGAAGAAGTAGGGCATCCATCAGACCCTTGATAGCAGTGTTGTGTTTGATCGGTGTGCCCGTTGCTGTGAGAAATCCTCTTGTTTTCCAGATTACTCAAAAGTCATGGGCCACGCCTAGTGCATATCTTGAGTCAGTGTAGATATTGGCGCATTTTCCTTCAGAGATCTTGCATGCTGTGGTGAGAGCCTGTAGCTCAGCTTCTTGTGCAGACATGGATGAGGGGAGTGAGGATGCTTGAAGTACTTCATCCACTGTGGTGACAGCAAATGCAGTATGGTATCTTCCTTGTTCATCAGCATATCTGGAGCCATCTACAAACAGGGTGAGGTTAGGTTCTTGTAAAGCAGCATCATGTACAGTTTGGAGATGTGTTCTCTCCATCTTCATTTGCTCAAAGCAATCATGAGGTGGATCCGGATCTTGGTCTGTAGGGGGAATTGCGGCACATGCAGCTTCTGCGTGGAATTGGGGATAGCCAGTGACTTTCCAGTTCAGGGTTTGTTTGATGATACCCTTTTCAGAGAGTTGGGTCTCGTCTTTAGTGCTCCATAATTTTGCCATAGGGCCAAGATTTTTCCATGAGATCTGAGGTGACTTGGTTATAGAGATGTGCGGGATGGCTATGATGGCAGTGATCATACAGATGAGTAGCTTCCGGGAGCAGGAGGACTAGGGCCACGCTGTTGCCCTTGGAATCACAGAACAGGTCTGTTATGGTGAATGCCACTTCCACCACAGGTCTTCTTCATAGTGCGGGTGAGGTCCTGGGGTGGGTTTGTACCACAAGGTGCAGTGAGGAAAAGCAGGGAAAGCATGAGTATCATAGATGAAGGGCATGGTTTGGGCACTTCTGATTTCAGTCAGAAAGAAACAACTGTAGATTAGGGCTATGTCTAGGCTGTACCGATACTGTGCAGGTCCCCCCGCGGGAAGTGGCAGAAGAGTGGCCGGGTTAAGGGAGTAACATCTCTGTAAGGAAACATTGTCTGGGAGCAGTAGAGCACATTGCAAGCAGAGGTGGCAGGCAGAAGAGAGATGCTTGAGTTGGACTTGATTGAGGATACCAGCAATGTCATGAGGGGCAAGGATGACAAGAGGATGCCAAGTGTGAAATCATTGGTTTTGTCAATGAGAGCATGTGCAGCGAATACAGCTCTGAGACAGGAGGGGCCGCCTCTTGCTACAGCATCCAGTTGGCAAGAGAAAATCCAATGGGGCGTTTACGTGAGTCATTGGGCTGAGTGAGGACTCCAGTAGTATGCCCCTTTCTTTCAGACACGAACAACTTAAAGGGTTTCTTGTAGTCTGCAAGGCCCAGGGCTGGTGCAGAGCATATGGCACATTGCAAGGCATGGAGCAGGAGAGAGCCTCTGGGGACAGAGAAAAAGGATCAGTCTTGAGGGCGTCATAGAGAGGTTGCATGAGGATGGAGGCCTCTGGTATCCAGGCTCGGCAGTATGAGATTAGGCAAAGGAAAACATGGAGGGGTTTATGTGCTGTTGGGGGAGAAATAGCCTTGACAGCCTTTACCCGGTCCCGGGTGAGATGGCGGGTACCATACGAGAGACAGTGTCCTAGGAAAACTACAGAGGGTTGGCACCACTGCAGCTTATGCATGGAGGCCTTGCATCCTTGTTCTGCGAGATAGCAGAGGAGATCTTCAGAAGTACGCTCAGCAGTGGGTCATCAGCACAGAGCAGGAGGTCATCCACATTTTGAAGCAGGACCACATCAGTGTGGGCCTCTTGCCATGAGTCCAGAATTGAAGCCATTGCTTTTGCAAACTGGCTGGGAGAATTTTGTGATCCTTGAGGCATGACTGTCCAGGTGTATTGCTGACGTTCGTGGGTGAAGGCAAACAGTTATTGACACGAAGGATCCAGGGGTACACTGAAGAATGCATTAGCCAGATCCACCACTGTGAAAAACTTGGAGGTAGGTGGAACCCCAGACAGAAGTGTGTGTGGGTTAGGCACAATGGGGGTATCCATGGGGGTATCCAAAACAGTAGCTTCTTAACAGCCCGGAGGTCTTGAACCATTCTGTTTTTTACGTCTCCCCTTTTGCAGATTTCTTCTTCACAGGGAACAAGGGTATGTTGCAAGGAGACACACAGGGGACCGAGGCACCATTGGACAAGAGACTTTTAACCTGCTGGGAAATAGCAAGTGTCTGGGCAGGCTTTAGAGGATATTGCGGCTTGTGGGGCAGGCTGGCCCCTGGGATAAGCTTCACTAGAACTGGGGGAACATATCATCTGGGCCTGTGGACCAAAGCTTGGGAGGTATTCTTGCAGGCATGGCAGGCTCTTCCAAGTGGAGTAAGAGGGGTAGTGAACAGAGAGCTGATGTATCAGCAGTAGACAGGGGAGAAGACATTTCAATCTGGCCATCGGGGGTAAAGGTGATTGGACAGGAATGAGGAGTCAGGCAGGTCTTGCTCTCTAAGGACACTTCTGGCTGCACCTGTGTCAACTAAGAAGGTGGTAGGGTGGCCTTCTACAGGCAGGACTACCGTGGCTAGGGGCCCCCCTTATCCCCTGCAGACACTGCCATGACAGGGGATAGTGACACAGGTTTGCCAGCGTCCTAGCGCAGGAGATCCAGGTGAGCCTGGTCAGGGCCAGCGTAGGGGTGGCTGGCTGTGGGGTGGCTAGTAGCGGGGTAAGTGGCTACGGGATGGCTGTCAGCAGGGTAACTGGCTGCGGGATGACTGGCAGCAGGGTAACTGGCTGCGGGATGACTGGCAGCAGGGTAACTGGCTGCGGGATGACTGGCATTAGAGTAACTGGCTGTGGGATAGAGTCTCCCATCCTGTGAAAGAGCCTGTCTATGGGACCTTGGGGCGGTACACTCCCTTTTGTAATGACCTGGTTGTCCACAATTAAAACATTTTCTTTGTTGCGGCATAGAGGGCTGACCCATGGGTAGGCCTGGAGGTAAGGATACAGGGCGGGAGAACATGGGAGGGGCTGGTTTCCTGGGGAGTTGAGAGGATTCCAGGCCCTTAGCAACCAACAGGAGAGTATCCAAGGGAATTACCCTGTACTCGGGGCGGGACAGAAATGTTTTTTGAGCTATTTCACTTTTTAAGGGAGCTGCTTTTATTCACATAGTAAGTGTTGCTTTTAACATACATATTGTACATCACTTTAGATGTCTGGTTGGCATCTGGTTTACTTGTACCTTTAAAGTAGACCATTATTTTTAATCTGTTTATGTATCATTGTATTCCACAAATATTTATTGGTGAGGTATTAAAAATAAGAGTAAATGGAGAAATCCACATCTCTTTTTCCTCTAACTGGGTGCATCAGTTTTGACTCTCTGTCAATTATTGTTATATGGTTTTACGCCTGGCAGTGAACGTATATACTTATGTATAAGAGGAGATAAATATTAAATATAATGTTGCTATTTGTGTTTTGCAATGTTTGTCCTGGTTGTGCCTTGACTGAAGTGGATTATAATTCCCAGATTTTACTAGTAACATGACGTAAAGTCATGATTTTATTAAAGACACGGAGGCGAGTATTATGCATAACTCTTTCTTTATTTCCTCAGCAGCAAAGATAGAGGAATATAAATATTGTCAAAAAATGAAAGAAAAACTGTATAGGCATAACGGGTAGCCAATCACATGGTAGAGGAAGTGGCTATATAAGTCCTGTGTCTCCCACAATCCCCCTCTTTCTTGCGAAAACCGAAGACCAGGTAAGAAGAAACGATGTCCTACTTGATCAGCACAGGAAACAGGAACAATGCGACAACATCAAGCTAAAAAAGACAGAGAAATATGGTAATTTCCAGACTCAAAACTGTAGACTTACCAAACAGCATCATAAGGAGTCACAAACAAGAAACTGGATTCTGAAATACAAAAGATAAATAATCAGTGAACATAATAAGACGTACCAAACCATCCAATCATATAAATAAACATATATAATCAATACATACCTATTGAACAGGAAAAACCCGTAGAGTCTCAAGCATCTCGTATCCCCATTCCACACCGGGAGGGCGGGAGGGAATAATACTCGCCTCCGTGTCTTTAATAAAATCATGACTTTACGTCATGTTACTAGTAAAATCTGGGAATTTTATTAAAGACACGGAGGCTCATATTATGCAAGTTCAAAGCTGTGCAACTATTCGAGATGCGATGTGTTCAATAGGTCTGAAATAGAAATCTCTAAAAGTCGATTCTCTGGACCAATCTGCCGCCCGCATGATATCCTCCAGACGACATCCGACTGAGGAGGCTTTAGAAGCCATCGCTCCCCGTACAGAATGGGGCGTAAACACAGAGGTGTCTATACCCGCAGAGGATAATAGTTCACGTATCCAACGTGCCAGGGTAGGTGTAGAAACCGGTCGATGAGGCGACTTGAAAGATATGAACAAATCGTGTAGATCGGCAGAGCGAAGGGAACTCGTGACATCCAGATAAACTCTGAGGCAATCCACCGGACAGAGCGCCGGACAGCCAGGAAACCTGGGATACGAAAAAGACTTGGATGCAGATTTAGTCCTCCTGGATATATCAAAAGTAACACCTTCTGGGGTGAATGCAATGGCGTCCCAATCCATGGCCCTGACGTCAGAGACCCTCTTGCAAGAGATCAAACAGAGTAACATCACCAACTTGGATGACAGACGTTTCAAAGTCAGCTCCTGATTAGGGTACCATGAGGAGAGGAACTGCAACATCATGTCAACGTCCCAAAAGGCAGAGAAGCGAGGCCGAGGAGGACGAGCAAGGCGGATACCCTTGAGAAGACGACATACAAAAGGATGCCTGCCGACAGGGGAACCATCCAAACCCCTGTGTCCGGCCGAGATAGCCGAGCGGGAGAGGTTAATCGTGCGGTACGCCTTGCCTGAGTCAAACAGGGACGTGAGGAATTCTAGGATCAAAGGCAAAGGGGCAGATACGGGATCCATTGCCCGTTCCAAGCACCAACCAGACCACGATCTCCATGAAGCTCGATAGGCAGTTCGAGTGCCTGGGGCCCAAGCGTTATCGAGGAGTAGGAGAGTTGTCTGCGGAACGTCTGGGACAATCCAAGGTCCCCTGAAAGGAACCACGCTATCAGGGGTAGCTGGTGTTGTAATACTAGCTCGTGTGGGTTCCCATCCGGGTCTAGAAGGAGGTCCTGGAAGATTGGAATCAACCGAGGATAATCGATCGACAACTCCATCAAGCGGGGAAACCATGGTCGAGATCTCCAAAGCGGGGTGATTAGTGCTACACGACAGTCGTGGCGAACCAGTTTCGAGATCGTGCGCGCTATCATGTTGAATGGAGGGAATGCGTATAGCAGACCCCGTGGCCATTCTTGAAGGAAGGCATCGGTCGCCACCGCTGCCGGATCCGGCCTCCAGCTGAAGAACTTCGGTAGCTGAGTGTTCAGACGAGATGCGAACAGATCCATCTGGAACTTTCCCCACAACATGTCCAGGCTCTGGAACACCGAAGTGTGTAGACGCCAATCTCCAGAGTCTCTTAAGTGTCTGGAATTCCAATCCGCTCCCGAATTGTCTAGTCCCGGGATGTGTTCCGCTGTTACCGAGACGTTGTTGAAGAGGCAGTATTGCCAGAAGTCTTTCGCCAGAATTGCCAACATCTTGGACTTCGTACCCCCCAGGTGGTTTATGTAGCGGACCGCTGATACGTTGTCCATCTTGAGGAGAACGCAGCAATTCGCCCGTCCTGGGGTAAGGCTGCGGATCGCGAAAGCTCCAGCCAGGAGTTCCAGGCAGTTGATGTGCAACGATTTCTCCACGTCGGACCATCTGCCTCCTGTGGAAACGTCGCCACAACGAGCACCCCAGCCGTGCAAGCTGGCATCTGATTCGATCACCACGTCTGGGATGGAGCCGAAGATGGCTCTCCCATTCCACGCCTCCATGTGTGCTAACCACCACACCAACTCGTCTCTGGACTCTGCGTCCAAGCGTATCCGAGACTCGTAGGAGTGACCTGACCGAAGGTGTGACCCCTTGAGTCGCTGGAGGGCCCGGTAGTGTAGCGGGCCCGGGAAGATCGCCTGAATAGAGGCCGCGAGAAGGCCAATTACTCTCGCCAGCTGTCTGATGGACAAGTCTGCGACACGCAGAGCTCTTCGAATCTCCTTCTGAATGGCTTTCACTTTGGAACTTGGTAGAAACAGGAACTGTTGGACGGAGTCCACTCTGAACCCCAGGAACTCTATGGACTGGGCGGGATCCAGGACCGATTTGTCCCAGTTGATCAGAAAACCCAACTTCTGTAGCAGGGTGGTAGTCCATTCCAGGTGTAGAAGGAGATCCTCCTTCGATTGGGACAAAATCAGAATGTCGTCCAGGTAAACAATGAGGCGAACCCCTCGGGTACGGAGGAACGCCACCACAGGCTTCAGAAGCTTGGTGAAGCACCAGGGGGCCGAAGAGAGACCGAAAGGCAGGCAGGTGAAACGCCAACGCCGCCCGTGCCATGTGAAATGGAGATAATCTCTGAATTCTAGAGCAATGGGGACCGTGAAGTAAGCGTCCTTCAGGTCTAGTTTGGCAAGCCAGACCGACTGGCGCAGAAGGTCCCTGAGGCAGTGTATACCTTCCATCTGGAAGTGTTGGTAACGCAGGAAGGCGCTTATTACAGGGCGAACTCCGCCTCCTTTCTTGGGCACTAGGAACAGATTGCTCGTAAAGCCCTTGGCGGCGAACGGCAGTTCCTCTATAGCGCCCTTGGAGAGCATCTCTCCGACCTCCGCGGAGATCATCTCGTCTTGTTCCCGTGGAAGGGACAGTTCTCTGGGGGAATAAAACTGGACAGGCACTGAAACAAAATCTAGGCGATACCCCCTTACACACTGCAGAACCCAAGCATCCGAGGTGAGCTTCGCCCACTCTCGGTAAAATAAGGCCAGCCTCCCTGCTACCTGAACGGGAGGGAAAGAAAGGGTACTCACCGTAAGGACGTCTGCTGGTGGCACCGCTGCGGGGGTATCTGGAGCCCCAAGCTCGACCTCTGGCTGGGAAGAAGGGAGGGGTTCTTTGGTCTTGAAATCCTCGGGAGGGAAAAAAGGAACCTCTGGTAGCGCGAAATGCGCCTCGGAAACCCCGGCCGGGTGGACGGTTCCTGCTACGCCCGGCCCCTCCAAAAACCTTAGGCGCGAACACACGTTTCATGCTCGCCTGCGCCTTGTCAATCGCCGTGAAGGTCTTGACATACGACCCCATGTCTTTAACGAAGGAGGTACCAAACAGTAAACCCTCTTCTGTCGGGTCAGGCTCCGCCACAGTCATAGTGGCCAGTTTAGGGTCGATTTTTAATAATATCGCCTTACGTCTTTCCGTAGATATCGCCGTATTGGCGTTCCCCAGCAAGCATATGGCCCGTTGGACCCAACCAATGGCCACGTCCACGTCCAAAACTGAATCCCCAGTTTTAGCAGTATCCAGAAGCTCATAGAGCTTCGAGAGGGGCCCCAGTGTGTCCAGGATCTTGTCCTGGCATCCCTTCAGGGAATTGTCAAGACCCTTTTTGGGCTTCCAGCCCGACTTACCCAGGAACTGGGCAATCTGTGGGTCAATATCTGGTGTTTTACCCGCAGCGCCCGGGAGAGAAGGGCGAGGGCATTCGGCCCGCAGCTTATTGCGGCCTTCTTTGGAAAGGGGTGTGCGGATACGTTTGGCCACATACTGGGCAATATGATCCGGGGGGACCCATTCAGCGGACCGGGGGTGACGTAGGTCGTCTGGGTCGAACAGGGGGTTACCCTGAGGATCAAGAATAGTGTTGTCATCCCCGGAGGGGCCTAAAACTGGACCCCGGGCCTTGGCGGAGGACTCTGATGGGTTAACGCCCGTAAGGGGCAAATCCTCGCCAGATACATCATCACCAAAGGAGTCATACTCCATATAGTCGGATTCCTCCTCCACACTCCGGTCGGTATCCGACCCATCATCAAGGGCTCTAGCCCGTTTCCATAATCTAGCCTTTTTAGCCCGGCCAGGGGCTCTTTTGCGCGTGGGGTGCGCGCCATCTGTGACCGCCTCAAGCGTGTCAGTCATGGCAGGTAGAACCTGCATCGAGGAGTGGGAGCCGACGTGTTTGGACTTGGCCTTTGCCTTACGGGCTCCAGGCACAGTCTGAGCAGGGGAGGGGGACCCCACGCCCGTAGGGGCGGGGGAGGCCAGAGCAGGCAAAACCAGGGAGTGCATTGATTGTGAAAAAGAAGTAGTAACAGCTCCCATGGCCGAGGCAATAGCCTTCTGAATGGAGGAGGCCATAGTGGCTTCCAGCATGGCCTGAAACTCCTGGGAGGCCATAGCACCCTCAGCACTGTCTGAGTGGAAGTCCCCAGGGGGACCCGCAGGCCCATCCTCCCTATCCTGCATGATGTAAAGCTGCAGTGGGCAATTAAAGAAAATAGACTGCTAAATGACACTAAGGTGGATGAAGGAGAGCAAAGGGTTGAGTAACCCACAGAAAGCGAAACACACAGACCGTCTAGCGTTCCCAGGGGACCCGGCAAAGCAAAGGTGACCGCACGGCAGCACAGGGGAAGGATCGAGGTCCGCCCAAGATGGCCGCCGCACGTGAGGGAAGGCGCACGCGACCGGGCACCCGGCGGGGGAAGGGGCTCGTGCACCCGATCCGCCGAGCCCGCCCGCGAGCGGGGATGGATGCGTGCGCAGCCGCGGCCGACAACAGAGCGGTTGCGGCAAAAGCACAGAGCCGGGAGTCGTGCGGGAGCACGAGGAGGAGAGAAAGGCAGGTTATAGAAATCCCCGGGTAGGGGGGAAAAGCACTAAGGGGTCCCAGGGGGAACGCTAGTGGTAACAGGTAAAACTGAACAACCATAAATAGTATACAATGAAATATCATACAAATAAACGATCATCAAATTTGAGTCAGAGAGAAACAAAAAACACTTATCTGTCTGAGGAAGCAGCAAAGAAAGAGGGGGATTGTGGGAGACACAGGACTTATATAGCCACTTCCTCTACCATGTGATTGGCTACCCGTTATGCCTATACAGTTTTTCTTTCATTTTTTGACAATATTTATATTCCTCTATCTTTGCTGCTGAGGAAATAAAGAAAGAGTTATGCATACTATGAGCCTCTGTGTCTTTAATAAAATGTAATTTGCAAAAGCTTAAATATAAATTTGAAAAGAAAACTGAGCATCACATTAAAAAGGTTAACAGGGGACTTGACTGCCATGCTGAGTGGTCGTGTTTTAGCAGAGCACTGAGAGAATCTCTAATTTTAAGCTTACTAACTGACTTGATTAATGCTTATATGGGCACAAATGATTACCGTCTTCTTGCACTCGTGGGGGCTCTCGAGAATAATTCCTGTGCATATTTGCGACCCCAATTGGTGAAAGTCCAGCATTGCAGCTTTGAAACATATCTGTGTGATTATTAAGGGGTGAGAGAAGCAGGCGATCCCTCTGCATATAAACAACACAACCCAACTCATAGGAAATGGCAGCTATAGGCGACAAGCAGAAGACCACAAGGCGGGTAAAGCCTATGGAGCTCATGAGGGGATTTCTGGAGGCTTTTGACTCCTATGTTTTAACTTTTGGGCCAAGCTGACTTCTTAAAGCCGACCCCAAAGTCCAACACACTCACCACAACTATCTTTTCAGCGACTACCTGCTCCGGGACTATCAGTAGGGCCTCAACCTATATGGGAGCCACACAACTTACCTGAGATTTCTAGATATAAACTGTGGACCTTCTCTGGGAGAGCATACAGGACATTAATACCCTTGCAACGTCTTCAGATATCAGATATCTGCACTTAAAGTGAATGATCTGGAAGGAATAGTTTAAATCCTTGACTACTTACCTGGTGGCTGGTCTTCCGTCACCAGAGAGACTCACTCAGCCTGTCTAGGGGGATGCAGGGACGTGTGGTCAGAGATGGAATTGGCTAACTTTCCAAATATTAATTTGGGACTGCTGGATTGCAGTATTGTATATCCTCCCAATGTCATGCTATATGGCCTGATGGTCTTCTGATCAGAGTCCTTCATATTTTATTATAACCTGTTATGTTAAGCTCACTCCTTAATATATATATATATATATATATATATATATATATATATATAGCTGATCTCCCGATTTAAGTTTAAGCCTGATAGGCATGGGTATGCCACAGGACCACAACCAGTACATATGTTGCTGATGCTGACCAATTTTCTTTGTTATGTTAATTATGCATTGTTCATTTTGCCTGTTGCACCTTTCCTTAGTTAGTTTAGAACATGGTTTCACATGGTGCAAATGTCTCTGTGCATCCTGTACCTTATCCTATGTCTCATACTTTCTCTCATAATGCAAGCTGTTAACATTTGTAGTTTGTTTTTACAATGCACTTGAGATAAGTTACTTGATATCATAAACATTGAAAATTGCGGCATTGCTTCTCTGTACGCATAATGCAATATTCTGTTTGTGAAGCACTGATCTCAGATATACCAGCTTATATTGTGATGTATTTTCCTGTATGCCTCAATAAAATAAATAGATATTAACAAAACATATAGGTTATTTTCAATGTTTTACTCAAAATGGTATAAATATCTCAAAAAGTGATGGATTCAGGGGCAGTGACACAGCACTTGTGGATGCCAGAAACCTTATTAAGCTCCTTCAGTAAGGCAAGATTGTCAGCTTTCTACAAGCCAAGAACCCAACTAAAGGCAAAGAGAGTCAAGTGCCTGAGGCTAAGCGAGTCCAGAAGACTTCAGCTGGGCATAAATACTCTGCTCTGACAAAATTAATTCGGCATTACTTGGCCTCCACACTTGAGAGCGCGTCATCTAAAATTGCACCTGCTGCCTGTGCAGACCACATCCAAGTAGCCCACTCCTTTGGATGGCGCCACAATAACATTGGAGGCAGTTATTCAAGATCTGCTGAAGCTGCTGCCCTCCAGGCATCCTAAATTAGAGAATTTATTTCAGGCCAGTTTCAAGGAACTTGGCGCAGATCTCCGCCATCTTGGCGGCAGGGTGAAGGACCTGGAGGAGGATAAAGAGCAAGACTCTATGCAACTCACCTCTCTTCGATCCTAACATGCCAATGATGCCTCGCAGATGTGACAGAGAGGTGACAGTGCCGCTTTAAAAAACTCTTCCAAATTCTTGTTCATGGTGTCCATGAACAAATTACTATCTTCTAAAGGAATAGTCATCTTCTTTGCCAATCTTCATCAAGGCAGAGTTCCAAACAGACAGCATTTCATCAGTGACAGGAAACATCTTATTTAAAACAAAGAACTAACAACGTCCCTGGTTTGTCTAACTCCTTTTGTATCAAGCTCATAAGAATCTCGGTAAAAAAGGAAAATGCCAGGGTGCCTCTACAATGAGTGGTACCTTTGTCACAGTAAGAGTGTTCAGTACACCTCCAAGATGGGAAAAATATGTGCTCAACCTTTAAAGGTGTAAGACACATCTCTACTAGCAGACCCTGAGGTGTGCGAGAGAACTTCAGAGACAGAATCATGATCACAAGCTAAAGAGTGGTTTAAAAAAGCTAAAAGCTTACTTTAGCTTTTTTTTTATTGTTGGGTGGGCTTTCATTTCTTTGTGAACTGATACCTGATTTGGCCTAAACAAGTAAGATATGTATCCCTGTCTAGAGCTTAAGCCTGGATATTTGCAAAAAGCCTCAATCCAAGGGACCCTGATGAGGAGACATAATTAAGCGACCTGGGAAATATTGTAATACACATGCACTACTTAAATCAATCTCTGAGTGCTCTCTGTCTCAGCATGGTGATCACACAGGTAACATATCATCAACTTCGGGATTTTAAAAGATAAACCTTGTTTCAGTCAGAGCTTTCCTCCTGAGAGGCTGAAACAAAAGTGAAGATTCTAGAGGAGGGTCTAGAGAGGAAATGTCAGATGAGCATGCTGTAGTATTACATTATCTGTGTTCCTACTTCATCCTATACGGGGATGATATTCTCCTACAGTTGCAAGAAAAAGTATGTGAACCCTTTGGAATTATATGGATTTCTGTACAAATTGGTCATAAAATGTGATCTGATCATCATCTAAGTCACAACAATAGACAATCACAGTCTGCTTAAACTAATAACACAAAGAATGAAATGTTGCCATGTTTTTATTGAACACATCATGTAAACATTCACAGTGCAGGTGGAAAAAGTATGTGAACCCTTGGATTTAGAGGGACAAAGGTTTAAAAATAATATCAGGAAGTATTACTTTACTGAGAGGGTAGTGGATGCATGGAATAGCCTTCCAGCTGAAGTGGTAGAGGTTAACACAGTAAAGGAGTTTAAGCATGCGTGGGATAGGCATAAGGCTATCCTAACTATAAGATAAGGCCAGGGACTAATTAAAGTATTTTAGAAAACTGGGCAGACTAGATGGGCCGAATGGTTCTTGTCTGCTGTCACATTCTATGTTTCTATGTTTAGGTATCTGTGTATTTATTTGTGTGAATTTTTTTCCTACATAATGTAGATTACAAATTAACATTTCTGCTCCTAATTCTGTAAGTCAATTGTTGTACTGACATCATTTTCATAACGGTTTAGTTTGATTTTCAGCACACCTAATCTCCCCAGTTGAATTTGCAAATTCAGGCATTAAAGCTTTAGTCGAAAAACTATTTAAAGAAAAAAAATCTATATACAAAAATAGTGTGTGGTTTGTTTTGTGTTATTGAAATGCTGACAGAGTAAACGCTAAGTTTAAAAATAATTAAAAAGTACCTGGAGTAGATGACTTTGTTTGGAGATTATAAATAATGCAGGCTAGAAGTTAGGGAACATAAACCATTTAGGGCTCTTCGGTGCCATCTGGTGGCTTGAGACAAACTAGCAACATATGTTGTCAGCCATTCCCAAAAAACTAAATGTAAGGAAGATAATACACTTGGCTAAATAATTACAGGGCCCAAAATTTCCACTCAACCAATTGCTATTGAGGAGTGGAAATTTAGCCTTGGTATCAACAGAGTCAGAGACAGAAATGTACATTCTAATAAATCCCTCCATACTTTTAACCCTATGACGTTGGCGGATTAGGGCAATGGCAGTGGTGTTAAAACCGGTTATTTAAATGTACATATGGATTTGAGATTGCTTACAGAAAACTATTCTTATTTCCTTTGTACATTTGTTTAATGAATATGATAAATAAAGAACCAAACAATGTCAAAGCATTTGAGAATAGTAGAGTGTATGCAGTGCAGCTGCACTACCCCAAAGTGACACTATGTGACACACAATAGAAATAGATACCAAAAAACAGAGTGCACTAACAACTGCAGTGAATACGGTATATTCTATATACAATCTGAAATAAATAGTAAAGATAGATAGTGCAGACTCACTGATAACGCTAAACAGAAAATACAGCAGTGTCTAGGAGAGAACTCACATGTACCAGAGCCCTATCAACCCTGGCTCTGAATTGAATAGCTCCATTTGAGAGGGATATTTCCCACAGCTTACATCCGGTGTCTACCTTCCATGTATAGCTTAACATGTATAGCTTGGAGGAAAGACGAGACAGGGGGGATATGATAGAAACATTTAAATACATAAAGGGAATCAACATTGTAAAGGAGGAGACCATATTTAAAAGAAGAAAAACTACCACAACAAGAGGACATAGTCTTAAATTAGAGGGACAAAGGTTTAAAAATAATATCAGGAAGTATTACTTTACTGAGAGGATAGTGGATGCATGGAATAGCCTTCCAGCTGAAGTGGTCGAGGTTAGTACAGTGAAGGAGTTTAAGCATGCGTGGGATAGATATAAGGCTATCTTAGATATAAGAGACTAATTCAAGTATTTTAGAAAATTGGGCAGACTGGATGAGCCAAATGGTTCTTATCTGCCGTCATATCCTATGTTTCTATGTTTCCATTAGATATCATACAAGGAGCTTCTGTGCAGTATAAGAGGATAGAGAGGCAAGGACCGCAAATTGAATAGTCTCTTAGCACAATGTATTACTATCAAAGGTTAAAAACTCTTACTTTAAGTGGCGGGTTTGCCAGCAATTAACCCACAACTTGGCAAGCAGAAATAAAATATACACAAATGGTAGCAGCTTTACATCACTTCCGGGTTTCGATCACATGACAACTTGGGAGCGCCTCTCAATGACGTCAAACGTGACGCATTTAGCCCGCCTTCCCGGGCTTCTTCTGACGACGTCCCAAAATATTTAGTCCATCCTTTTAAGTAAATTGTGGAGTGTTATTTGAGTGGAGAGAAACAGCCACGTCAAAAAAATACCCAGTGGAGCGCTAAATGTATACACTTACCCTTAAATATGGGAATGTAGATTAAACAAAATGTCTAAAAGAGAGAGAAGTAGACAGAATATGTTGCAGTATGTCTCAACACCTGGAATTCTATTGTGTCTATATGTAACTCACTCACATGGTGCAGAGCCTTAGGGGGGATAGGCTCAGATCACAAGCGTAGAGGTATTTATAGGTAATACCTAAACTTCCTCTGTATGGAGATTCAGAGTACCCAAAGAAAGGAGAGACAGGACAAATATGGTGTATTATCCTCACTATAGATGTAAATACAATATGCCTTATTGAGAGCCAAATTTCTGGGCTCTCGGGAATATGCGCCCTGTGCTTTTAAGAGGGCACGACTCTTCTTTACAGCAGGGAACGGCAGCAAAACATGGGACTTTTAAAAATTAATATCAATAGATATATTAGCCAAGGTATTGGATATAAAAACAAACATACCGGGGCGGGGCCTGACTGTCATGGAGGGTAGACATGCCTTGCTAGAGCTCCTCGTTAATCCTGGCTATTAAGGAATTTACTGACCACAAACAGCTCCAAAATAAGACAACAAAGAGATTTACTGACCCTCAGTCCTCACGGGAAACCGGTGAAGCGGCCCATGAGCGGACAACAGAAAGACAGTCAAGCCCGTGAGAGCATGCGGCCTAGCACACGCTGGGCGGGAGAGGCGGCCGATCTCCCAGCCTGGAGATGCCTGGTACCCGTCTGCTGCAAGCGGGCACCCCGCAACCCCCCCCCCCCTTGGACCGGCGGGGGTGATCCCGGTCCACCTATGGGGAACCTCCCTGGCGTGGCGGCAACAACTGGGAAGTTAGCCGGAGAACCGGGAGGCCCACCTAAAATGGCGGAGACCACGCAGACCTCAAACAGCCATGAGGTGAAACACGACTACGTGTCCAACCTGGACCGAATATTCAGTAACTTCTGGCTACAACTCGAGCAAAAACTGCTACAGAGTGCCCCAACACTCCTAGACAGCCACTCACCTCGACAGCTGCCACCCGATCCACAGCACCAGCTTGCAGCCCCTGCGGGGAACAGAGCCGTGAAATGGCGGCGGAGGGACAAGCACCTCTCACCCCCACACATGGCGGCAAAGCGGAGGAAACCACTGCAACCAAACACAGCACACAGACGGCTCCAAGCACGCAAGCGATGGGAGGCAAAGCACAGCGTGAAAAAAACCATCTCACCAACTCATCCCCGCTTCCCTGGGCGACGTTCTGGAGGAAGGCGAGTCAATGCTCATAAGCCGCTCTCTGGGATGGTACACTCCTGGCAACCACAGCCACAAGCACGAAGAACACCCAGAGGCAGTGGACGGATTAAGGGACTCAGCTACTTGTCTAACGGCGGGAGGCAGAAGCATGCAGGCATCCGTGGCAGGCGACGACCTCACACACTGAAAAGAGGACTCAAGTTCCCTACTGATAGCAGCCTGCCAATAACGGGCATCGGCTAAGCAGACCTAGGCACAGGTCCATCCATGGCAAAGTCTATCTTAGCTGTGAAAGGCAAGAATTATAATCGCTCACTCCTACTCCTACTTTGTACGAACTAAGGTGGTAGCCATCTTCTGGACATCACTTAATTATTCTTAGCAGCCCACATTATTTTTATAATTTTGGTTTCCACCCATTTAATTGCTGTAATTGTTTATCCTAGGGCTTAGCTTGCATGTCTTTCCATATTAACTTAAGTACATAACCATCTAACATCATGTCAAGTATGCCTCTTATGTCAAAGCCATGATCAGTGCGCTCAATCTAATATTGCTCTCCAAAACTGCGATGCCATGCTCTAACAGATCACTAAGTGCGATGTTAGGTAGTCTGTTACCTTATGACAACTGTTTAACATACAACTGTATATGATATATGCCTGCTGTGGCAATGTAATCAGATTGGATCTTGCAGGCCCCTTCCTCGGGTGGAACACCACTGAGGTCATACTAGCCTCTCTTACTGGCACCCTCCCCATTGCTGTAGAGCTATCCCGGCGGTGATAGTCGAGATAGTGCAACCATTAATTAATACTCTGCTAGCCTCCCAAGCGCCTACACCGACCATAGCGCCCAGCGGCTCCCATGCCAGGGAATTACCTACTGTTTAGCCTGTTACCTTATTTTGAAGTATTATATTTGTATACACCAGTGTCAATCCAAACAAGATGTTTCACACAATCTAACTGTTCTCTTGTTAAGTGACATTACATGTCTCAGCCTGTTTCTTGTTTAAAAAAAAAAATTGTGCAGTACTATCATATGCCTCAAAAGTCTTACGCTTCTTGAAATGCCTGTGTTTATTGTCGTGGCATAGCAAGCCTGTCTGTTAAACTTTTGCACAATAAAAATAAAAGAATTGAAAAAAAACAAACAAACATACCATTGGTTGGGGGGTGTAGTTTTCTATCTTGAGTCCGCCCATAATCATTTCTATTCATTGAGGGTGTGTATATTTAATCAGTCTCTATAGTGTCATTTCTTAAGGCTGTTACACAAATCCTCCTATACTAAACATAGCAATTCACAATACTGCAAGTTGATTTTTACCAAAGAATCTACATTTAGAATGTGAGTGTATTATTATTTTTACTATAACCACATTGTACGATACAAAGTTGCACTATTGGGTCCTTTTCCACTTCCACTCTCCCTTTTTATATATAAATATATGTGACTGGATACCGGCGAGACTGATTACGGACACTACTCCAAAGTTATAAGAACCCATATCCCACTTTGAACATACTGCAAAGATACCATTCGGTGTGAATTACAAGGTCCTTTAATTTCTTCTTTGTTGTGTTTCTGGACTTTCTTTTACATTTTATGTTATTTTAACTTTTGTGGCGCAGCTTTATAAAATATTTTTCAAACAAAATCTTAAAAAGAAAAAAGATTATTATAGCACAGTAAAAAAAACCAAAAAAAAACACCACCCATTAAATAAAAGAATATCGAGAGAGGTTCCACATCCATAGACTCCGAACGGGTCCCACTCGACACTCCGAACATCCACCTGAAATGGCAGAGCTATTTCATGACTACTACACAGGGCTCTACAATATCTCTAAAGCCACAGATCCATTACGCTCAGCTAGACAGTTCAAAGAGATGGAGGCATACCTATTGACACATGTCCACAAGACTATATCAACGGGAGTGGCATCTTCACTAGATAGAGAAATCACTATAGAAGAGCTTCAGGGGGCCATCAAGTCCTCAAAAACGGGCAGAACACCAGGCCCAGGTGGCGTCACGTTACAATACTATAAGACATTTGTTATGTACTTCAACCACCGCTTGTGGCCTCCTTTAATTCACTGTTACAAGATGGCAGATTTGGAACAATGCGACAGTTATCGGACGATTTCTTTGCTTAACTCCGACTGGGAACTGCTGGCCAAAATACCAGCGTTGCGTTTGAAGAAAATCCTCCCGTCTCTCAAACATCCGGACCAAAGCGGGTTTGTACTGGGAAAAGAGGCGAAGGACAACTCCATTAGCTACCACTTATCGCCGTCCCCTGGTCATACTCCCAACTGATGCAGAAAAGCATTTGACCGGGTGGACTCGTGGTACATGTTCTGTACACTACAGAATATGGGCTTTGGAGAATCCTTCTGTAAATGGATCCAGTCTCTTTATTCCGAACCAACTGCTAGAGGACATGTTAACGGCGGACTATCCACTCCAGTGCAAATTACTAATGGGACGCGGCAGGGCTGCCCTCTTTCTCCAATACATTTCGGCATCACACTGGAGCCTTTTCTCGGTGTGATCAGATCTAATCCCTCAATCCATGGAATTCAATTTGCGGGGGTAGAGCATAAAGTCTCTGCTTATGCGGACAACCTTTTGTTTCACATAGAGCAACCCTGGGTCTCACTCCCGAACATTATAGCCGAATTCAAAACATATGGAAACATCATTAACTTTAAACTGAACTTCGACAAGTCGGAAGTGCTAAATATCACAGTCCCAGCATGAGATGTCGACAACCTGAAGACACATTTTCACTTCCGCTGGTGCACGGACTGCATCAAATACCTCAGGGTATGGGTCCCTCAAAACGTACAACAGCTGTATCAACTGAATTGTAAACCCTTACTCTCTAGCCTATTTGCGGATTTGAAAACGTGGACCACGCCTAATTTTTCTTGGACTGGACGCATCATCTCCATCAAGATGAATATACTCCCTCGACTCCTATACTTGTTCCAGATGATCCCGATCGATCTTCCACCCACCTTCTTCCGATCACTTAATTCAGCCTTTATACGGAAAGGACGCAGACCATGTATACGACTAGGACACCTGATGAGACCAAAAGGGTGAAGAGGGACTTGGTCTACCAGACATACTAGGTTACAATAAAGCAACGCATCGAGAATCGTAGCCTGGCATAATTATGGCTCACAGAGGATCTAGACAACATTGGAGATGGACGTTTCAGGTGAGGGTATCCCGGGAGCGATGTGGCAGCCAGACAACATGGACAGAAAGTTAACTCATGAGCAACCCTTTATTGTGGCGCCCCTGACAATTTGGTACCACACCCGTTTTCGGCTCTCCCTCACAAGGCTAACCGGCCCGATGTACCCTGTCAGAGGTAAGCCAGCGTTCCCGGCTGGACAAGAAATACAGACTCTCGAGTTTCTAGGGAGGGGCCAACATTTACGTCTCACAGAGCTCTGCAGGGTAGGTGCTCTGATACCTCTGTGGGAACACCTGCAAGACTGCAAACCCACTATGATTGAGCGTTTCCACTACTACCAACTGACCCACTTTCATGAGTCTGTGGCTCATCAACTACAACTTATAAGACCTTTGTTCCCATTCGAGGGCATATGCTCGAGAGGGGAGGGAATCCACCCTAATATATCAGTCCTCTACACACTCCTGCAGCTGGCAGACACAACCCCCCCAATGAAGTTCCAAGCACTGTGGGAAGAGGCATTACATACCTCGTGCACTCCTCCAGAGTGGGACATGATGGCCATGTGCACAGTCCTCAGCTCTCAATGTGCCAAATACCAGGAAATTAACTATAAAATACTTACTCAGTGGTATGACACACCACAGAAGATCCATAAATATCTACCTGAAGCCTCAGAGATCTGTTGGAGGTGCAGGGAGGGGGTGGGAACTCTTCTCCACATTGTTTGGTCCTGTCCACTCATAACATCTTACTGGGAATGAATATACAAGGCAATGCTGAAAGTGGCTGAAGAGGAGGTTGCTTTTGACCCAGCAGATATCTTACTCAACAGATTGGATCTACCCATATTGACATGTAAGAAAACAGTATCTCGTCGCCTACTAACGGCAGCTAAATCGCTGATCCCAGTTCTATGGTGGCAGAGAGAATCACCAACGTTCCAGGCCTGGCTCCACAGAGTGGAGATCATCAGGCAGGTGGAAGCAGAAATAACAGCGGTGAGTGGAAGGATGGAGAACCACGAGATCTGGAGGACATGGACGTACTACCTGTGCACCAGGGATGAACCTGGAAACCAACCTAATGAGTAAAATGAGGGGAACATTGCCCAGTAGGAGGCACTGGCTCTGAGCATGCTCAAAATGAGGTGGGCGGGGGCAACCTGCAAGACTGGGGCTGTGCAATCAAACCTGTCCCCCCCCCCATATATTTCTTTACTTTAACCTCCCCCCTTTTTTTGCTCCCCTATCCCCCATCCTGTTCTCTCCCTTTCACTCCTCTTTCTTCTCTTCCTTGTATGTACAGCGGATCTAACATACTAAACTTACCTAATAGTGTTCATCAACCTTTTCTGTCCCTCCAGCCATGGCTGACACACCTATATTAATAAACCGACAAATGGAACTAGCACTATCTTTCGCTCTTCCTTCATGCGCCTAGATTACGGGAAGCGTGGGCGATGTACGTCTCGGACTTGCGCTAGGAGCTATTCATTAGGGTTCACAGATTGGAGGTATCCACACCACATCCATGCAGGATGGATTTAATCCCATGCCACCGCTTAGGGGTATAATCCATATGAAAGACAACATGGGGAGACAACAGGAGAGACTTAGCTGAGAGGGACGGACTACTCCCATGACCCACACAACACCGGCACTCCCGGCAAATGAAACAAACATATACAGGGAAATGGCATGGGAAACTCTAAGATGAAGGGAATGGGAACCTTGACAGTAATATGGGATTATACGACCTCTATACTTCAACTACCTTCCAAAGGCAGTGCAATGGGCCTCAGAGAATGGGTGAATTTGTGGTCTTGCTAAAGAATTTACCCTGTGACCCAAAAACTATTATGTACATTTTGCTAGGTGGAAGCTGCTTAACCCCTTAAGGACACATGACGTGTGTGACATGTCATGATTCCCTTTTATTCCAGAAGTTTGGTCCTTAAGGGGTTAAGGGATGTACTCATTCAAATTTATGTACCATACCTTGTTGTTTAAATGCTTATCTACTTCTTATATGTGTATCTCTAATTACTTTTGGAAAAACTAACCAATTAACAAAGATTGACAAAAAAATAAAATAAAAGAATATCTCCTCTATAGATTATTCTTGGCTTTTTGAGGACTATCTCCTTTAAGAGAGAATCTCCGGATAGGACAAACCAATATTTATTTATAATTTTCCTCCAGTTCCCAGAAAAATTAAAAATTCTGTATTTCTTTATCTGTTTGCCAATTTTTCTTATTAGACTTTTACTCTTTCAAGAGATCACCTATGTCCATCTTCTCTACTACATAAGATGCCTTCTCTAATATCTTTTTCCAGATAATCTTTCATTCTAAAATCATCCAACAGTTTTTTGGCCTGAACTTCATATTCATCCCCATTGGAACAGTTGCTCCTGACCATCATCAGTTGTAACTTGGGGATGTTATCCAGCCAGAAACCATAGTGACAACATAGGTGTAAAAAAATGTACTTCACTGTCACTATGGTCCATGGTAAGCTTAACTAATCGGGTATTTGAATGGAGATATTCAACAAAGAGGAGGAGCTCTTCTTTAGAGCACCTCCACATGAAGAACAAGTCGTTGATGAAACGGCGATAGGTAACCAGATCTCGCGCCGATCCATGACCCCCATAAATATGTTGCTTCCCAAAAATACAAACACATTGGCATAGCTAGGCGCGAATCTGGTCCCCATCGCTGTCCCCAGTATCTGTAGGTAGAAAGAATCCAAAAAATGAAAATAATTGTTTTATACCGTCTAGGATAAATTCTTGATGATTTGGAGTCAAATAAGTTTTAGTCAAAAAGAATCTCCCAGCTTCAATGCCGATCTGGTGAGGGATAATGGAGTAGAGTGATGAAACATCTCCTGTTGCTAAGAAATCCCCCTCCATCCACTCCACGTCCCCAAAGATCCGCAAAATATGTCCCGTATCCCTCAGGTATGCTTTCGTGCTTTTTAACTATGGGTTGAAGAAACTGGTCAATATATTCCGATAAGGGGGCAGAAATCGATCCTATTCCCGATGGGTCTTCCTGGTGGTTTCATTTCATGTTTGTGAATTTTCGGTAAAAAGTAATAGACCGGTATCCTTGGATGTGTTACACATCATTAGGCCTTTTCCTAGATCCTAGGATCTCCTATTAGCTTCTTGTATGTGACTCCATCATCTAGTTGTCTCAAGGATTCTTCGATATAGTATTTTCTTTCCATCACCACGACACCTCCCCCTTGTTGGCGGGTTTTATGACCACATCTTTGTCTTCCCAAAGTTCTTTTAGAGCGCTTTGTTTGGACAGAATGAAAATTTCTTCTTTAGAAGAAAGATTACACAGACCAACTATTTCTATTGTCTTCCTCTTTTTCCTTCTCTGAATCTCCTCCTCCCCCCCCCCCCCCCCCAAAAAAACCTTTTTATCGTAGGTATATTGTATCTCATTGTCCTCATTATTGGATTCTCATCGACTGTCTCCTTGGGATCTTGAATGTTGTTCTCGGATTTTTTTTTCCATTTACTCTTTTTTGGAGTTGGGTGTATATAGAAGATACTGTATCCACCGCAGTGGTTAGTGCACTTAGTTTTTTGGAATATGATAAACACTATAGCCACAGCAGAAATCTAAGGGTAGTGGGAATTTCAGCACTAAATGTCTGTGTTATTATACACAGCCATATTACAGTGAGCAGTCCATCCCCCGTGCGCCCCATTTAGTGTTAGTTAATATATGGAGATTCGTAAAATGCTCTGAAACATGCGTGTCCGACCCGGTTGCCATCCAGGTGGTGAGAAAGGCAGAGAGCCCTTTACATCACGGCTTGACAAATTTGCTTTGAATCTAGGAGCCAGCAAAAAAAAGTTAGAAGCCAGGTTTTTCAATGTTAAAAATACAATTCTTAAAGGGACACTATAGTCACCAGAACCACTACAGCTTAATGAAGTGTCTATATCCTGTCCCTCCACACTTTTTAATGTAAATCCTGCCTTTTCATAGAAAAGGCAGTATTTACATTGCTGCCTAGTAACACTTCTACTGAAAGTTCCTCAGACGGCCTCTAGAGTGCATCACGGGTCAGTGCTGCACAGTAGGCAGCCCCTACGTTTAGAGTCTCCACGCTCTGCATGGAGGCGCTGAATGTTCCCCATAGAGATGCATTCATTCAATTCATCTCTATGGGGAGATGCGGATTCGCACAGCATATTGTTTTGCCACACATGGAAAAATCATGGTATTGGCTGAAATCATAAAGATTGATGATCGCAATAATGGAGACTAGCACAGCGTGGGGGGGGGGGGGGGGAGTTGAGTAAAACCCCTTTATCTGTGTGATTGGATGGGGACCGGTCACCTACACACACACACACACACATTCACTGTCCACCCCACCCAGCGTCTCTACCTGGAGCTGGAGTGGTTTGGCTTTCCCTGGGGTCCAGTGGGAATTCAGTCATCTCCCTGCCGTTTAGTGATGCCACTGCCGGAATGACGTCATATTCCGGCTCCCCGCATCAATGGAGGACACGCGAGTGAGCATAGCTGGGAGGGAGGTTATCGTTCCCTTGCGCGCCTTCCTCAATATTACAGGAGCCTTCTGCCCATGCGCACACCCCCACACTCTCCATCAGCTGGTCGACCAACCGCATGCCCATACTCTTTATGAGCCAACAAATCCTAGTCACCATGGCAACCTGGGATTTGTCGAGCCCTGCTTACATACTGTGCTCCTCCTGCACAGCTCCCTTGGGTGTCCTGCAGCTAGGATATGACGTCATTCCAACATCGGCATCACTACTGGGCATGCGAGGGATCTGTGCAGGAAGAGCACAGAGATCACAGGCCAGCATAAACCCCCAGCCATCAGGGACAGAGGATCCATTCCAGCGGGAGGGAGGCTGGGAGAGATCCTTAAGTACTAAATGAGGATGACTGATATTGTGCGTCTCTCTCTATCTATATCTATCTATATCTATCTATATCTATCTATATATATATATATATATCTCTAGAATGTGTTTGTAGGAGATTGTGTGAATAGGTCTGTGATTGCTTGTGTGTGTGTGTCTGTATAGAGGGGTGTGTGTATGTATATATAATATATTAGATAGCTCCCTAATTTGAAAAAAACATGGAAATATAGATAGTGATTCAACAAACGAAAAATTGAAAATCACTGTATCACCTGGAAATAAAAGTCCTGCAGCTAGGTAGATGTCAAATACCAAGTGAGATGACATGAAATAATATACACCAAAAACAAATAAAAATAACAACCTACCTATCAGATTGGCTCTCAGTGTGAGAGAACTCTACTAGACCATATACTCAATAAAGGCTGCTATATAGTGAAAAATCTATCCCGGTAGAAACATAACCTGTGAGGTTAATAAATACTAGGAATGGAATATTATTGCCCTATTAGCCTAAAGGGCAGAGTAGGAACTTCTTCCCCCAGAATATTAATATCGGTCAAATCGAGAGTACTAGTCCAGAATACTCACCTAGTATCTAAAAAGAGAGAGAGAGAGAGAGAGAGAGAGAGAGATTTATTAATAATAGATACAAGGCACAAGATAAACCTAAACAGAAAATAGGAGGATATAAACTTGTATCCTTAATATATACCAGAGAGACAAATACTAGCAAAGTATGCTGGTAGAGAGGAAAATAGATAGTCCAATGTCAGTCAAAAGGAACTGTCAGTAATTAAGTTAAATAGCCTCTCTCCCTTCAAAACTAGCTAGACAGAAATCTATAGAAGCAATAATAAAGAAAATTATGGCAACATGCTACTCAAACAAATGTGCTTAAAAAAACAACAAATGTGCCATGCCCAGTGCCCATAACACACGGAGAAGAACTCCCAACGTGGGTTTCAGTGCAATGCTAAGTGCACCTTCGTCAGGGGCAAACAGTATACTGGCCAAGATCCCAATTATATACCAAAGGTCCCATGTGAATTAATCTGTGATCCACCAATGAACTATCTGGGTATCAAACGGGGGGCAATTAGATTCAATTAGCCCCAAATGGTTATGGGATTGCATCAACAAAACCCTCGCTACTAGCATAGCGTTTCCATTGGGTAGCCACAATAGATGGGAGGAGCATTCCGATCCCTCCCAACGTGGTACACAAAAATTCCAATAAGGCGTCAGCAGGCTGGGCGCAAGTAACCTAGGTGGATGTACCCGCCCATCTTAGCAAGCCACAAACTTCACTTAGCAGTCGCAAGTGGGAGGAGCCTGTGAGTACAGAGCTTAACTCCCATCACTTCATATTCACCTATATAGACCAGAGTGGGAGGAGTTTAAAGTCTCCATCAAAGACTCTGCAAATAAGATGAATTCATATATTGTATTACATATAGGATTCAAGTTAAGGTGATTCAAACTTCAACCAAGTGTCTTAACTTAAAGCCGAATGGCTAAGTTGTATGAAATAGGAGTCAAATAAATTGGAAAAGCTGCATAAAACCCAGTGTAACACTTTGGTATAGTAGCCACATAGACCCAATGTAACCCTTTAATATAGTACACACATCCAACCTTAATTAATATTTAGTAGAAATATATCATCAACAACTGTGGTAAATAAAATATCCACCGAGAAAAGAATATAAGGGGGACATATGTACGGGCTAAAGTATATGTATGGTGTCCATTGGTATGTGAAAGTGCTGAGTATATGATCTATATTGGATAGTCCCGGAGAGTAGATATTATGTGGTGGCAAATAAAATCATATGTTGAAGGGACAATGGATATTGTTACAATATGATTTGGGCACTACTATGTATTCATAACTCAGCAGTGTACCGGGGGTCAAGTACCCACTTGACCACGTGAATACATATTAAGTAGTGGCGATATACATTAGTACCTACAGGTACTCCATATATATGGTAAATAAAACAACTATAACTACGATTTACATTATGTACAGCTGAATCGGCCATGAGAGGTGATGCAAATCACTTATTCAGAGATAAATTATTTATATGAGAAGCCCTTAAGTCAAGTCCTAGTGGTGACAAAGCCATAAAGGACCACTATAGTGCCAGAAAAAAAACAAACTAATTTTCCTAGGTCCATCCCACCTCATGGCCCCCCTCCCGCCAGGCTGAAGAAGGGGTTAAAGGCTTACCTTTCTCCAGCGCCGGGCTCCCTCAGAGCTGGGGACTCTCCTCCTTCCGACGTAATCGGCTGAATGCGCATGCACAGCAAGAGCCACACGCGCAGTCAGTCCATAGGAAAGCATTCTCAATGCTTTCCTATGAATGCAGGCGTCTTCTCACTGTGAAAATCACACGAGACAGCCACTAGAGGTTTATCTGAAACTGCTATGTTTAAAGCAGGCAGGGTTAATACTAGATGGACCTGGCACCCAGACCACTTCATTAAGCTGAAATGGTCTGGGTGCCTATCGTGGTCCTTTAACCCCTTAAGGACCAAACTTCTGGAATAAAAGGGAATCATGACATGTCACATGTCGTGTCCTTAAGGGGTTAAGCTTGTATATCCAGAAGCTTTCCCTTTGAAGGAACTTCTTATCCAGATCAACACCTCTAGGGCCAAGTATTACTTTTTCAATGCCAGAGAACCGAATACCCTCTGAGGAGCCTCCCTAATTTGGTATTCTTAAATATGGCAATCCAACATAAGGATAACAAATAAGGAAGTTATCTACTAAACAATTGAAATATCAAAATTAAGAAAAGGGCTTTTTTTTTTTTCAATCGTCTTTTTATTGAACATTTTCTTGTGTAGGGTACAGAAAACAGAAAAGGGGTGGGGGACAATTCCACATGCGTCTTGGTACATTAAGTTTTCATACAAGTTCCCCAGGTCATGGGGTTACAATAGACAAAGGTGTAGTGTATTTAGTACATCAGTGGATTAGGGTACACCAGCTCTGCCGAGGGACGACACCTCCCGGATCTAATCTTAATCTTATAGCTGTGTGGTTCTGGCGTTGCCGCCCTATCATTCGTGTGGTTCAGGTTTCATCTCTTACGTCTGTGCTGGTGTGGTTTCATTTGCGCATTTGTCCTAACTATATACATACAATTTTCCTAGGCTTCATAACTATATACACACTAGTACCAGTGGTGCCATTGGTGCCTGCCGCTCCTGTCGGTCCACTTGCCTCTCTACAGTGCCTTGTGTCTGTCATGTAATTGTCATGTATAATTCGACCTACTCATCACCTCCCTTCCCCTCTCATTCCTTCTCTTGTTGCATTTGGCTTATTTGAATTTATGTCACTCCTTCGTTTGCCTCCACTAGTGTATTATCCCACCATTCTTTGGCTTTTAGTATGTGATGGGATGCCCCATGTAGTGTGTTGAGTTTCGTTTCATATATCAGGTTGGTGGAAATTTGCGTTAGTAGGTCATCAAGGTCGGGTTGTGTGGTTTGTTTCCATGTCCTAGCTATCAGTGTGTTCGCTGCTATGAGAATGTGAAACAGTAGTGCCGCTCGCGGCTTGTTGTAGGATTCTAGTGTCATGAATAGTAATCCACACTCAGGTTGTAATGGTATGTCACAACGTAGGGATTTCCTGATTATCCCCTCAACTTCTTGCCAGTATGGTTATATCCGGTCACATGTCCACCATGTGTGGAGCATTGTGCCCTTCTCTAGGCCACATCTCCAGCACACATCCAAAGTTTGCGGGTATATTGCAGCTAACTTGGTTGGTACCATGTACCACCTATATTACAATTTTCTCATGAGTTCTAGGTGTGATGTGCACCTGGATCTTCCCTTATGTGCTGTGAAGGCTTTCAGCCATTGTGCATCTGTAAACCGTGTGTGTAGGTCGGCGTGCCATTGTTCTTTGAAATTGTCCGCTCTGTTTGTCACGGGATTGTCAAGTAGTAAGGCGTACATAAATGATATTGTTTTGTTTGGTATTTTTCCTGTTTCGCATATGTTGTGAACACGTTCCAGGGGTGTCGGGGTGGCAACATTCGTTTCTTTTGATAATAGTGATTTAATTTGTAGGTAGGAGAATATCGTACTGCTAGGCAGCAGATATTTGCGGCTTAAAACAGGGTATTGTTCTAGTTTGCCCTCGTGACAGAGATGCTTTATCAATGTGCAACCTGCCTGTATCCATGGGCGGAGGTCTAGTGTGGGATTTGCTACGTGTAGGCTGAGTAGTGGGGTCGACATTCCCCAGTGTGTGGTTTGGCCCAGCGTGTTCGTCGTGGAGTCCCACGTTTTTCATAGAAGTGAGGTAGTTGGGAGCATTTTGTTGGGGTTGGGTCTCAGTTTGTGGGGTACCCAAAGCATATATTTTAAATTGCCCTGTCCTATTTCTGCAGCTTCCATCTCTGCCCATTGAGGCTTATCCCTGCTTGTGTGTAATAGGAGGCATGTTGACATGAGTGTTGCCCTGTAATACATTTTCACATCTGGCATGCTTAATCCCCCTTTGTTTAAGAGTCTGCTTAGTATTGCTGAAGCTACTCGGATCTTTTTATGTGCCCATACAAAGTGCGTAAGTATGCGTTGTAGTTTGTTCAGATATGTGTTTGGAAGAAAATTTGTAGCGTCCTTATCAGGTATAGAAATTTGGGTAACAGTCTCATTTTTAAGGCTGTCAATCTGCCCACCCACGACAAGTATTTGGTTTCCCATGTTTTCAACGTGTCGCCCGTCTCTTTCAGTAGCTTGCCATAATTCAGTTCCAGGAGTTTGCCTGGGTATTTTGGAATGTGTAACCCTAGGAATGTGAGGTAGTCGTCTCTCCAGTCAAAGTGAAAGGTTTCTTTTAAATTGTTTACCGTGACTTGTGACATCCCTATCCCCATGGCCTGTGTTTTAGTAACGTTTAATCTATAATACGATTGGTCCCCATATTCCCTGATTTCTCCTCTGAGGTTTGGCAGTGAGATCTGTGGTTGTGTAATTGTCAGCATAACGTCGTCTGCGAATAGGCTCGCTTTGTATTCTCTTAGTCCCATCGTTACCCCATGTATGTTCTCGTTTTCTCGCAATCTAGTGGCTAGTGGTTCTAAAGCCAGTATGTATAATAAGGGTGACAGGGGGCAGCCCTGCCTCGTGCCATTCGACAGCCTAAACGGGTCTGAGAGGAACCCCGAGTTTAGCACTCACGCCTCGGGCGCGTTGTACAGTGCCTCTACCGCCGCTGCAAATTGTTCGGGCATCCCAAACTTTGCTAGGACCGCTCTGAGAAAGCCCCAGTGTAGTCTGTCGAAGGCTTTCTCAGCATCCAGCGACAGAAATATTCCCCCTTCTTTCCGCGTCAGGAGCTTGTATAGCAAGTTTATAACCTTTCGTGTGTTGTCCGCTCCCTGTCTCCCCTTTACAAAGCCCACCTGGTCTGTGTGTATTATGTGCGGAATAATGGTCCCCAGTCTCGTAGCGTAAATTTTTGCGAACAGTTTCGCGTCTGTGTTCAATAACGAAATGGGTCTGAAGTTTTGCAGAGTAGTTGGGGGCTTGTTGGGCTTTGGTAGTGTGACGATGTGGGCCATCAGCATCTCTTTTGGTAGGGATTTTGTCTCTATCGCATTGTTAAAGGATGTTGCCAGAAAGGGTGCTAGTAGTAGATTGAACTTCTTGTAATATAGGTTAGTGAACCCATCCGGGCCTGGCGATTTGCCCGTTGGGAGGGTGTGGATGATATTTATGACCTCTTGTGGTTCTATTTTCCTGGTTAGGTCCGTTTTTTGTTGCGGGGTCAGTGTAGGTAACTGCAACTTATCTAGGTAGGTTGTAATGCTTCTGTCGTCAGGTTGTATTGTGTCTTTGTCTTCTTGCAGGTTTTACAGGCCATGATAGTATTTGGCAAATACTTCGCTAATTTCTCTGGGTGAAGTGGGTTTTTGGCCCTCGTCTATTAAGTAGGCGATTTTTTGATTAGCCTGTTTTTGTTTAAGATGGTTTGCTAGGAGTTTACTCGCCTTGTTTCCCTGCATATAATGGTTTATTTTAAGTTTGGTCATGTGGGCTTGTGTTTGCTCTAGTGCTTGTTGGCGTATTAACCCCGTTATGTGTAGAATGCGGTGTTTCTTGTCCTCTGTCGGGTGTATCTGGTTTTGTGCGTTAACCCCTTAAGGACACATGACATGTGTGACATGTCATGATTCCCTTTTATTCCAGAAGGTTGGTCCTTAAGGGGTTAAGGTCATATAATTCTTGTTGCCATTGTTTTAATCTAACTTGTGATAGTTTTTTGAGGTATGTCGCTCTCCTGATTAGTAAGCCCCTCGCTACTGTTTTATGTGCCTGCCAAACCGTCTCTGGGGCTACCTCTCCATTGTCATTCAGGGTAAAGTATGATTGGAGATCCTTTCAGAGTTCCTCTGTATAGTCTTTGTTTAGCAGCAGTGTATCATTTAGCTTCCAGGGACTACGATTTTTGAAATCGTGCATGTTTTTCATGTCAAGGGTCACTGGCACGTGGTCTGACCATGTGATTTATTTTAGGTCGCATAATCTGATTTGGTTTAGGTATGATCCAGAGATGAGGAAGCTATCTAACCGCGAGTACGTGTTGTGAACTGCGGAGAAGTGTGTAAATGTTCTCTCCCCTGGATGCATAACTCTCCACGCATCATAGAAGTGATGCTTGTTTATTAGTTTTTGTATAGCTTTGCATTGCCTTTTCAATGAGCTTTGTCTATGGCTGTTCTGGGAAAGAGTTGTGTCTAGTGTAGGGTCCCAAATGTGGTTAAAATCTCCACACAGAATGGTGATGTCCATCTGTATTTGGCTTACCTTTTTGAGGATGCCCTGGAAGAAGCTTTTTTGGTTCCTATTTGGTGCATAAAGGTTGACTAGTGTGTAGGTCATGTGGTTTATCTTGCCCTGTAGTATGATGTACCTGCCATTTCCGTCTATCTCTTGATGTTGTGGCTCAAAGTTCAGGTGTCTGCTCAGGAGGATGGAGGTGCCTCTAGATTTATGTGGTGATGTAGCGTGGTACTGGTGTGGGAAGTTTTGTGTTTTTATATTGGGGTGGTCATTGTGCCTGAAGTGTGTCTCCAACACTATGTCAGCCTCAAGGGTTTTTAGTTCCCTGTCAAGCATATGCCTTTTTGCGGGGATATTCAGTCCCCTTACATTATATGTGCAGATTCTCACAGTGGTTTCTCAAGGCAGCTGTATGAGTGGGGACCAGCACTTCTCCCAGCAGCATCAAGCCAAGTGCTGGTTCCCCTTTGTTACGGAAGATTGGAGGGGTGTGTAATATCAACATAGAGATGGCGTCTAGTGGGGTCCGTGGAGGCCTATATTGCCTGTGCGAGAGAATTGGCACTAGGGGGTAGCTCCCTCGTCTCCTTACAGTGTGTATTAAGCGATATACATAACCATAATCATTGAACAAAGGATTAAACAAACAGAATAACAAAAGTATTTACAAACATTGGAGCTGCCTTACGTGCGGCTTGGCACTGCATGTATGTGCCTTGGGGGTTGAAGCAAAGCTTCACTGCCTGGCATATCTCCGCTCCTACGGCTAATCTAGGTTCATATTCTTGTGTATCGCCTTTTGGTAGGCTAAGGTCTGTCGGTACTCATTCGCCTTTAGTTTGGCATGTCAGGTTTTTTAGGGTGTGTTCTAGTGTCACATTACCGGGGGGTTAGGTAGGTCGTCTACGTGATGCTATCTGGGCTGCGTGCATTCTCCAGGCCTATTGCTCGCCATGCCCTTCATCTATGGATGTGTCCATAATGGCAAGAAGTCTAAATGTTTTTTTTTTGTTTTTTTTTATGTTTAGTGTCGTCAAGCTAAGCTAGTGCTGTGCTGAATGCCTTGCCAGCTAGTCAAGCAACGTATATAATAGACGATATTCGTAGCAATATATACATTACCCATCCCCTGTTCAGCCCGGTTTAAGTCCCTGTAAGGTAGTGCACCCTATTGGTATCTGGGGTGTTTCTGACAGTTCATTTTCTCTTGTTCTTTCTCCAGTCCGGAGACAGCCTGTTGGTGCTCTGTTCTTTGGTCGATTGGGCAGGCATATCAATTCCCCACGCTGCGAGGATTTTCCGTCCTTCTTCTGGTGACTGTATTACAGTGGCTTTCCCTTTTTTGTTTACCAGGAGCTTTGTAGGATACCCCCAGCGATATGGAAGGTGCTGGTCCCTCGGAGTTTGGGTTATTTCTCAAAAATCTCTGCGGCGTTTCAGTGTGAATGCAGATAAGTCTGCATAGATTGCTATGTTCCTGTAATTGTCTGGCAAGCTTGTTTTCTGTTTGCGTCCAGGACCGCTTCTTTAGCGTGGAAATAGTGCATCCGCAGTAACACATCTCTCGGCATGTCTTGGGGTAAAAAAATTCGGTGTATTCTGTCTATGAGCAGCATGTCCTGCAGCCAGTCCGGCAGAAGGTATTTCATGAGGCCAGTGACATGGGCTGGGAGGTCAAGTGTGCTCAACGACTCCTCTATACCCCTTATGCGTAAATTTTTCCTGCGGGACCTGTCTTCTATGTCCGCAAGTTTCATGTCCTGTGTGTCAAGTCTGGTTAAGAGGGTCTCTACCTTGTCTGCTAAGGCATTGTGTGCCTCTTCATAATCCGCCATCTTGTCCTCCATTTGCGAGGTCCGCGCCCCCAGCTCGTGTATATCTTGTTTGATGCCTTTCATAGCTTTGACAGGATTTTTGCAGACATTTCGTCCAGTAACGTTTTCAGCGAGGTGTGTGTCAGCACTGGTTCACAGTCCGCTTACTGGTCCATACGGTCTGCTGAATCCTCAGCGCCATCTTGGGCCTGCTGGTTTTTAGTTTGCCCGGTTCAGGAGGTAAAACAATTTTTTTTCCCCCCGTCTTTTCCATGCCTCTCTTTCCTTTAGTGTGCGACATGACGTTGTTTTCATTTAGTGCCGTTCAGGAGCGGAGCGATTAAGCCATGCGACCTCTCCGGTGCTCAGTCAGGCCACGCCCCCAAGAAAAGGGCTTTTAAAGTGTTCCTTGTATACATTAACTAGATTATATATTTGAGGTGCAGCCCAAGGCAGCCAAAATGTTGGACACCCATGCTCTAAAAGATGCACAAGTTGCTTGACTTTGTACAAACTACAAAGCCAACAAACTTCTATTCTACAAAGAAATCAATTCATCACGTACAGCAGTATTTCTGGAGTAAATAGAGAATCATCTCAGGCTTAGAGGGGAAAATAATAAATAAAAACAAACATTCTGCTAACTTACAGAAACTGTTAGCGCACCATAAAAACTTTATAGAAGTCCTTCAAAACATAGGTCTTCAGAAAAGCTTAAGGTCTCCCAGGGTAACTTATTTTACAAACCTGTATTTTGTGCTCTCCTAAAGGGCCACACTCCACTCTTCTTCAGTACTGCTACTGTCCCACCTTGTCGTTTGGTTGCTATCCCCTCGATGCCCTACCTATTCTGTGGTTATACTCCATCACCTCTACACTAATCTTGTTTGAGCAAGATCCTCATCAACTGTTTCTTCTTGTAACACTTGTAATTCTCTCAAATATTGCCAAATTTCCCCCTTTTATAATATTGTAAAGTGGAATAGGTTTGTGCTATATAAATGGCGATAATATATAATGCTGCATATATTGGACCTTATTCTATGTTATTTCTGAACATACTTCAATCAAGGGATCTGCTTGCATGCTCTGCACTTGTATTATATTTTTCTTTTTGTATAAATTAATGTGCTTGCATCTGCACTTTCTTTTGTATTTCATATACACATTATGGGCAGGTATACTTTTAGAATAAGCACCATATAAATGATTAAAAAGGGAAAGGATCCCTTTAAAAGGATATTGAATATTATATTTACTAATCCCCATTAGGCCTTATGATTTCCGCTAGTAAGCACTCCCGGCGAGTGTGTGCCAGGGACTCTCCAGGGTTTCAGTAAATTTACAAGTAACTTAAGGACTGGTTAGTAGCGTAGGAGTTGCAATTCTAAGCCCTGCCTATATTTAACAGAAACGTGCTAAAAAATTAAAAATCGAAGTCTACTTTTTTCCTTTTTAGCTCCTTGCTCACCATTGGTATAAACTCTGTTCCAAAACATTCTAAAGTACTGAAACTGGTACAGTCACCATAGAAACCAGCAGCTACTCTATACATACCCCTTTTCCATGTTTGCACCACTTTTCAGCAGAAACCTTTTTAATACATAGCCATTAAAGTTTATTTCATCTTATTTGCTTGTATAAACTGGATTATGTAATTTGATAAACCTTTATAAATACAAATTTAAGAGAAAACCGCATTTATGAAAAAAAAGAAAACAAAGTTACACAAGTTACGGGTGATCTTCAATGTTTTATTCAATAATGTAAATTCCAGAATGGTAACAGCAGTTTCATTACAGCACTGCAATGTGTTTTCTACAGAAGCCAAGTTGCATACAGTTTTGGCTGTATTTATAAATGCAAACAATTATATAAGGGGTTGCATTTGTCGGTTTAGGGAATAAACCTATAATTTAATTGTTAAACCTTTATCAGTGAAATATTAACATTTTAATATGTAATTTAAAAGGCAAACAAAAAAGAAAAGAAAAGGGGGTAAATATGGTGACAAGCCTGGTATTTGAGAAAGTTTAAAAATCAATGGGGTCAACCATGCACCCCAAAATCTCCTCATTCATTGACAAGACCAGGAAGAAATATGGTGTCACATCTTCCAGACACGTTGCCAAAAAACAGCATGTACAGAAGTGGGGGGGAGGAAGCAGTCTCTGCTACAGCATCATAACAGCTCCCACACACAGGAGAAGATATCCCCTCCTCATAATAGAGAGAGAGACTAGCAACAGGGGTTAGGAGAAGGGAAATAACCATGAAGATTTTGTGACTATGTATGAATATAAGCATATGTTTGAGCTTAACCACTTAACGACCAGGGCTAATTTAAGATGTGTAGCATTTGTAACAATGGCAGATTGGCACCCCCCGACTGTCACAGAGAAGCTGGCAGAGTCCAGCAACGATCAACAAGTCATTTTGTTTGAGGGCACTCTTGGCACCACAACCATTATGGCAGGCTGTAATAATTATGGTGCAACAAGTTTATTTAACTTTTGGCCCTGGTTTCCACAATCACGTCGTGAAATATAAATATTTAATAATTTGCATAAATGTTGAAACATTTGGATTTATTTGATTTACATGCCTATACTGCCTTTAAAGTTTACGTAGAAAATAAATCAAGCTTTGTTTGTATTCTCCTGCACGATTACTGAATCTCTATTTGAGGTTCCTCATATACTGAATCCAATTCTCCACTTTACTGTGGAGGGAGTGGTTTAGTTAAGAGTCAAATTTCTTACATATGTTTTAGTGTATTAGATATTTTTACACCTTTGTAGAACTACACTACTGTTTGCTTTTTTTGTCCCCAAAAGGATTGGCTGAATCTCCATATTCTAATTAAGTTCTGTCTGACAAAAGCAGGTATACCAAATGGCATTGGTCATTCATAGAATAGTGGTCCCTTCTTTGTAATTTTAATTTCTATTAAGTAAATTTAATGGAATGACATGCTCACAAATAAAGGAATCCCATGACAAGTTGGCTTGTGTATTATAAAACAGGAAGTTTTAAAGCATCTGTAAAATGAACAGTCTTTCTTTAACCAATCATGAAGACAGACAACAAAATTTTAGCAATCCTTTATTGAAGGTAACAAGTTGGTTATGTTCACTGTATTGTATGAAACATCACAATATCATACTGGGAAGGTATCAGTACATGTTTGGACCAGAGTGGACACTGACCAAGCCATTCTGTGTTCTTTACCCAAAAAGAGGAAGAGGGGGAAAAAAAAATAAAAATACAAAGTAAAAAAAATAAAAGAAATTAATAAAGTAGCCCAGCCAATAGGAGTTTGCATTATCATGGATAACACTAACTTACAAAGCTAAAATGTAATGAATAAATAAAATAATGGTAGCAATAGTCCTTTGACAAACACAGAGGAAAAATAAATCTGACAAAATATTGGGGTGGCTGAACTAGGTACCAGTATGCAAGTTGGTTTACAGATTTAGCAAGTGAAAGAAGACTATATACCAGAAAGATAACAAATGTCAATTCACACAAAACTAGTTGATGACAGTCAGTCAAAATTACACACAAAAATGGTCATGAACGCCCTTGCAGAAATTAAAAAAAAAAAAAAGTAAAAATTAAACCAAAAAACAGCAGAATTTCACAAGGCATCCACATCTCTTGTAAATCCACAGATTTATACATTCCTTGTTGCCTTTCCGATAGCTTTTAGATAAATATTTCTTGTTCCATTTTCAGCATTAAACAGTATTTTATACATGCACAACTTAAAAAAAAAAAAAAGTTATTGCAAAAATAGAATTAGACAATCTTCAAGTACCTTACGACAGCCACTCTGTACCATGCCCATTGCTTATAAAATGAAAAGTCACTGAACCCATGAAAATATCTCTGTATTATTTCCTAAGATTTAAAATAGATTATTTAATATATATATATATAGTAATTTCAAATTGATAAGTTGAGCTCTCAAAATAATGCAAACAATTAAGTTATACCCACATTACACAATGCTACCATCTTACACACAAAAAGTAAAAAAAAAAAAGCGAAAACTAGAAAACCACTTTAACAAAATCACAATTTACATTATAAAAGGCTAGTTTAGCTTAAAAAAAATTACATGAAAATAAACAAATGCCTGCAGCAGTGACGCGTAAAGTTAAATCGACTGACCATAAAGTGAAGTTGGACAGTCTGTTTTATTGATATGTTTGAGCCAGTAATCAATTGGTCTTTAGATGATAGAAGGGAGAAAGATGATCACAGAAATAAAATTAAGCATTCATCAATTTGAATGAAGCAGTGAGGAGTCTTGTCTAAACCAAATGGTAACTGCTGCTTTAGGTAATTAACATTTCAAGTCTTAGAACGCCTGGTTTAGCAGAAATATTGTTTTTACATGTCCAAATAAAGAAATACCTTTGATTACAACAAGACCCATGATGCATCGTTTTTCTTCCAGTCCAAGTGAATCACAAACAGATAACTTGGGGTTTAATACATTACGTCTCTTTGTGGACTAGTGCAAGGATTTTGGGGCATACATAAGCACTTGTTAATTAATCTCCCGCAAGCCTTGAGATAAATTTTCTTTCTAGTGTTTTAGTCAAAGTGATAACCAGTATATAATTTTAAATGTTTAGACGGAACCTTGTACTTTAGACCACTGAAGAAAGCTCCCAAGGCTAGTGGAAGTATAATAAAACAAGATTATACAAAATGTATAAACATAATTGCCCCACTCCATCCCCCAATAAATCTATGAAACACCCGAAAACCTTCCAAAAAAAAAAGGGGACGAGGAGGGAGAAAAAATATAAATAAAAAGTAATGTCTCATACAATTAAGTGTTCTTGCATGCTTGTGTGGTAAGTTTAATTCAAAAAGCACTGTACCTTTGAAGTACAACTGCATGCACCTTGGTACATTAAAATAAACAGAAAAACGGCATGAGGCATCAAATTTCTTCCTAAGCTCTTTAGCACCAAAGGTGCCTGCAAGACAATACACCACAAGGCCCTCCAGTGTTACCCTTTAAGTGCCAGAGAGGTAATCAAAGGTTCTCTCACCCATTTGGCACTTATAGGGCTAAATAAGTGTTAAGGAGTAAATGTTGCACATGTGATCAGAAATCCTGAGGCTGGCAAAATACTGCTAAGTGTGACAATGTTATAAAACAAACCAACAAATGGTGCAAAATACTAATCATTTCTCTTTTTTGCCCATTTTGTACATAGCTGTCGCTTCACCAGAGTCTCCTCATTGGTTTGAAGAGAATGGTGGTTAAAGTTTTTCCCCCTTTTTTCCAGACCAAAAACATTTTAGGAGTTTTGTAAGGCTACCATGGGTCTTCTAGATCTCCAGCACCCTACAAGAAAGAAAAACAAAAAAAAAAACTTTTACCAAAAATCTTCACATCAACCCAGGTTTTATTACCCCCAAAAAAGGGGAGGAAAGAGTAAAAATGGTTTATATTTCTTTACCAGGAAGTTGGATCCAACATTTTGTACCTAAAAACACATTTTCACATGTCTGACAAATTAACAGTTAAAATACTATGCTTAAAAAAAACAAAAAAAACACACAAATAGTACATAGTTCAACTATTAACCAATTTTCATATTTATTGTGCATAACACTATAATAATGCTGAACACTACAGACCAAAGTTAAAAATTATTGGATTACATTACATACGATATTCTGAAAGTAACAAAACAAAAAGGTTTTTTATTTTAGCACTGGAAAAAAAAAAGTTTATTTAATTGAATAAAAAATAAAAATAAAAAACCAAGCCACAACTAAATGGGTTAAAAATGTTTAACAGTCAAAGTTTCACGCGGATTTACAGACCATTTCTTAAGAGTTGACAAACTGCAGAGCAAGGGACATTTACTGCCCCTTTTCATACACTTGCAATAACCGAAAGCTGAACAATTCAAATTGAATTTTACAATAAAAAAAAAGTTGGCAACATTTTTCCATGTCAATTTCCAGATGACTCCCACTCCCCATCAAAACATCAGCAAGTCCCATGCTTACCATGATAGGCAGCATTTGAATACTCCCTGCACTGGCCTAGTGCCTTACTAGATAATAATGGTTTGGATCAAACCGTCACATAGATGCTTAGAATAGATGCAGAATCCTGAAAAGGCAGCAATTCTTTTAACCCAGTCATTAGGTGTACAGTAGTTCCTAAAAGTGTTCCAAATAAATGGACTAGATACAGCTGCCTCTTTTATACCCAACACCTCAAGTGGATTATGCTTTTGACTTCACACAAGGCAGCCATTCCCATAAATTAAAGTCAATATTTTTGTGCACTTTGCTCCAGCTGATCTAGTTTAGCAGATAGAACCTGTTATGAACCATGTCCTGCATTGTGGATCAGATATAAGAAAGACATTGAGAGAAAATACCAGTCTCCATGTAGCTATATAATTTTTTAACAAATAGAGAACATGATAGAGAAGAATCAGCCAAGTGATAGGAATTCATCACGGAGGCAATTCACTAGCAGATCTCTTTTTAAAGTGGAACGGTCACCATCTGGCGACTCTACAATTTGTAAAGACCCCCGACCTGTGACATCTCTGATGGAGGTCTGGTGGGGAAAGGCAAAAGAGAGTCTACTTACCTGAACCTGTTCCTCATGTGCAATATCACTGCTGTGCTCCCGCACATGTACGTAGTACAGCATTGAGGTCAAAGTAGTCTCAGTAGTTGTAGTGGTGGCAGACAGTGCGACTTTAAATGATTAATGCCTGCGAGTTTGATGAAAAGATTTAAAAATCCCTGATTAAGCATAAAAATGAAGCCTAAAGGGTACTCTAAATCTCACCAGGAATGTAAATCATTAGAATAATTCACATTTTGATTCTCTCTGATGCTAGGTACTAATGGAGGAAACTTTATCGATGTAAAAGTCAGATATTTGGGGATTGAAGAAGAGTACACCACCCATATGCATTGGTCTATTTGACTGGCTCATTGGGTCTGGACATTCACTGAGACCAGACCCATGCCATCATAATCGAAAAGTGGGAGTGATACTACAACAATACACATATTTGCAAATTGGAAGGCTCACATTAAAAGTTGCGTTTCTCTTTAAACAATTTCCTCCAGAGGTTCCGTTTATTAAGACATATTTTTCACATAAATGTAGCTGTTTAAATTCTATGTAACTACTTTCTGACAAATACATAGTTACAGTGCTTGCAGTAGGCTCATTTAAAGTTATCTATACATGTTGTTCCTTACTCCTTAGTGGTATTTTTATGATTAACAGACTTTCATAATAGTTGTAATGCAAGTTCATAACTACAGTTAGTATTTTTGTATTACTATTACCTAGGATTTCAAATATACACAGAACAGAACAGGTTTTATCTAGTAATCTACAGGAGCAACAAAAGTTACGTACACAATAAAACATTATGGTCATTGACTGAATGAAAAACAACTGACACTGCTCCCATTAAAATATACTTGTATGCTTATCTTTCATGCATTAACCACCTTGATGCCTTGAGGGGAACATGCATTTTTCAAATACAGCTTAACATTTGGTTTGCATATTGCAAATTTACTATACAATTAGTCACCTTATGACTTTGCTTTGTAAACAAACCAACATTCTCACCGAGTGTTTTACTGAAGCACAATACACAAGAATGATTTCAGAATTCCTAAATGTAGATTTTTCAAATTTAAAAAATGACAATTTCATTCATTCCGTCTACAGAATGAAGATTTTAATTTAAATAAATATCAATCTTCCTTTTGGCAGTGATCACTATCCAAATTAGGGTTAATTTAAACTCCAATGCCAAACATACCACCCCCCCCAAACAAATGCTGACCTCCCAGTAATACTTTGTGTCCTGTCCCACCATCCTGCTTTAGTTTACTGGTGTCCCACATTTGGGGACAACAGAAGACAGTCTCCAGGCACCACAGCATAAGCGCCTCATTATATGCACTAGGACAGTGCAGTGAGTGCTTCAGCAGTGGTCTCTTCAGAGTTCTAAAGGCTGGACAGTTCAGGAGGCATGTTGGTGAGCGAGACGGCAACGTTTCCAATCAGGAACGACCATTATGGGCATACCTAGTGACGCAGAGCAGGTCACTGTGCCGCCTCTTCAAGGCCTTGCCCCCCAGATAGTCGTGAGGCATGCATCCATGTCAAAGTTAAGTGCAGAATTTAATACAATGCCTGCAAAACTCAGGCCTAACCCAAATATGATTTTAACACGAACAGGTAAAACATGCTTACTCTCCCTGTAACATTTCTACATATATAATTTCATTTAAAATATCCATTTCAGTCTGAAAACCATGCAACTCGCACTTTATAAAGCAGTTATTCCACTTGAGCGTGACTTCCAGTTACTGACTCATCCGTGACACTGCTTGAGGCAGATTGTTGTCTTGGTTCCACCGCAGATTCTTCACCCTGCATCTTATCTAGCCTGTAACTACACAGCATCTCCTCCAGGAGCTGGCGGTAGTTTCCCCTATGATTAGTTCTCAGATCCCTGAGAGCCTCCACCAGCTTTCCATGGGGTGCATTTTCTTCTCTTCCGGAAGGGTCCTTATTTAAGATTCAAGACCCGTGTCAGTAGACAAAACAAATTTCTATACATTTCATTACACGCTTTTCAAAACAACACAGATCTAGCATTACAAAGGTTGAAAAACAATTTGAAAAAAAAAAAAAAAAGTAGAAAATCTTGGAAATAACTATGGTATCAATACATGAAAATCCGGTAAAAATTTAACCACTTAGACAGGAATTCTAGATCACACAGAGTCATTTTATTTAAATTTGAAGAGACAATTCTGATGAAAGGCATCAACATTGTGTTGGCAGGATCGGTGTTTAAAGAGAACATGTTTTCCCTCGAAAACTTACCCCATCATTCTCTCTATGTGGATTCAACCTATTATAAACATCTTCAATAACACTGCGCCTGCAAAGACATTTTCATTAGTTTTGATAATTATTAATAATGCACACAATTTAAAAAAAAAAAAATACAGCTGAAGTTTCCATACTACAAAACATTCTTAAAGTGTCATTAAAGTTAACACACAAGCACAATTCCTTTAAAACACACATTTTTACGTCTATATTCTTTTTCCAAGCAGTCCTAAATCAGATTTCCCTTCTCCCAGCAGATGACAGAAAACCAGTTACAAAAAGAAAAAATAACTCCTTGCCTACCTTCAGTCACGAGTTAAGTACATGTGCGGCTTTAGAAATGCTCAGTTTTACTTGCACACCTAATCGTAACAGTCAAACTAAGACAACAATGAGATCCCAAGAATGGTCGGTTTATAAAAATGTTGATTCTAACAGTACATAGGAGACACTCTTATAATACGGTTTGGAAAGAAAAGGTCTTCATGCACTCTATACATGATAAAATGTGACTTATTTTAGACTGAGAACTTAGGTATAGATCCAATTAGCAGGTCGATTGACTTTACATTTAAACAATTGCAAAGGATCTTATGACACACACAAAAAAAAAAGGCTGCTCTTTCCCATGTAGCACAAGTTTTTTTTTTTTCCCAAAAGTAAAAAAAATAAAATAAAAAAAAATAAAAAAAATTGAATAGGATCTTTTGATGAACTAATAAGACCAGCAGCACTGTGGCAGCATCTCAGAATATTTTTAGAGGTTACCTATAATACAAGAAAACAGGTGCTTGAAACTATGAAACAGTTGGCCTATGAACAAAGGCAGCAGCACTTAATAAAGATGTACTCTCCGTAGTAAGCCTTTTACAATCTATACCAAATACCATAATTACCCTAGTACCCAATACAATCCTTCATCGATACAACATTTTAAGCCTAATAATACACGGACATAAAATAGTGCCACCACATGCAGATTCAACATATAATGCATAGCCCCAAAGAAATTATTCTATCCCATAAAAGCCACCACACCTGTGCAATAAGTGTGCCAACTGCCATACAGTAAGTGTGTACACACACTGACAGTTGGCACACCTCTTGCACAGATGTGGTGGCTTTTATGGGATGGAGAAGAGAGACCATGTTTAGTCTTTTTAATGTATTATGTAGAAAATAGCATTGATATTTTAAACATAGGAGGGTTTAGATTTTCTTGAAGCTAAAATAGGACGGCAGTGACTTACTTTCCAGCTAAACCTCCACCAGGAGGCAACTGTGGGATGTTCTCTGCAGATAGGATGCGCATTACATGGGCCAAGTCTGGCATTCCCTCCTCTCCAGCACTTGTCATTATTTCTAAATAAAAAAAAAATATATATATAAATAAAAGGGATACTCAAATCAATAAATAAGTCATATTTACTAAAAATTATGTGCTTCTAAAACTATAAAATAAGTTTAAAATTCATAAATCCCCAAGATGTATAACAAAATACAAGTTAAGATCAATATAAGTTTGAGTCCATGATAAGTTTAACAAATAAGGTATATGAATCATATCTCCAGGTATGAAGTCAAGAGAATAAACAAATTATTGGAGAGAATAGTGAAAATATCACTACTAAAACAGGCACACACACATTTGAGGGACAACAGCTTATTTTTCATAAGTCATAACCAGAGGTGAACAAGAACAAATTTGTTAAGAACTTCCAATAAAAAAAAAAAAAAAAAAAAAAAAAAAGGGGGCCGGACCGCCAAGCAGAGCAGATGCATGGCACTATAGCTCCTGCTATTTTCAGACAATTTGGTCCCAAAAACGCAACTTCTGGAGCTGAGTCACGACAGGCAAATGCACTGAGAAGTGCCAGTACTGGAGAACAATCAGCGACCTGATTCTGGGCCCCCTTTTTGGGGGGAGGGGGGGGGAGAACACTGAACCCCAAGACCGAGGCCTAGTCAAGCCTATACAGGTGGTGAGTAGGGTGGACGGCCGCCGCCCTGCTATCCTGCCTGGCTGCAGCATGGGGGTCCCCTAACTCAGTGGGGTGATGGCCCTGCTTCCCCATGGGGGTCATCCCGGCCTACCCTGGGGCTCTTACCCGAGCGGAAACTTCACCTAAGATGGCGGCTGGGCAGGACCGGCACGCTATGGAGGAAGAGGCTTCTCCTTGGGGCTCTTGGCGCTCACTGCGGGCTACTCAGAAATAAATCATTTGAGCAACCTACCTAACCTGAGACCCGACCTGGAGTGCTCAAATCGACACTGAGGACCTTGAGCGGAGACCAGCTGACTGGCAAAGCGGCTCCAAGGGTACTCAGGCTGCAAGCTGGCACGATACGGTGAAGCCGAGCCACACACACGACGGCCGCGGTTCACTATGAAGACCTCACACATACCCAGCTCCCAACCGCAACCGATTGATACCGCCCGACAAGCTACACCACAGCTTAATTATTCACAGATTGAGCTGAGAAACACAGAACTGTGACCTGCCAGTGATGGGAGTTGGCTGCTCTCTGCACAGGGACTGGGGCTGCCTACTTTCTGCCTCCTGAATAACCACAATCAGGATCACGTCCACCTCTCCACAGGTGGCATGAATTTCTTTTTTTTCCCCCAAGCAACACTAACCATGCCATCTTGCCTAGCAAACCTGTCTCTCTCACTCAATCTATAATAATTATGATTTCAGTTTTAGCCTGCACTTCCATCTCTCCAGCCTGTTAATTTAGCTAATATGTCTAAACATATTTACAATTAACCTACTCAGACAAATATAACTGTACTGCATGTATACAATCTGTTAGCTCTTGACGCAAAATGCCAATATGCTCAGATAGTGCAGTGATGTGACCTTATGTACCAAGCAAGTCTCAGCTATGTCCAGCTAGCATGTTAATCCCATAGGCTGCATGATTGACCAGTTTACTGGATTACTAAATATTAAGACAGGCGGATCTTTTGTGCAACCATGATTCAATGTTTAACCTCTAACATGTTTCCCATCCTGAATATAAAAAAAACAAAACTGTGCTATGTATTTTAATGCCATACCTATGTTAATGTATGTTTCCGTACCTGCTTGCACCAGCTACCGTGGCAGTGCAAACATGATTGTTCACGCTAAGCACAAATAAAATAAAGAATTATATAAAAAAAAAAAAAAAAATGACCCCTCTCTCCCTCGCAGTTCCCTCTCCTTTAGACCAATGGGGGTTATCCCAGTTTCAGCTGGGCCCGATGTACAGCTTGCAGCAGCTTGTTACACTCTACCCCAGACTTGGGGCCCAACTCAAACATACAAGATGGCAGACGCACACGTGTCAGAATCACAGGGCTTGACGCTGGCACCGATCTGACGAGCTTACCGCTCAGTGAAGAGAGAGGCACTCTTCAATCGATTCTGGGTGAAGTTGGATGAAGGCATGCACCTTATCGTATCTACCATTCGATCTACCAAACCAAGAAAAAGAATGACCGCCACAGCTGCACCCTCACCTACTGTTAGCCCACCCAGGGCTTGACCCCTATGTACCACCCACGTCTGCGGAGGGCCGCTCGGCATCTCTTAAGGCGGTGGAGTAAAGTCCTGTGTAGACCCCCACCAGGGAAAGGACTTTTCCCCAGGAAGTCACTACTCCATGTAGTGGTACTGGCTCTTGGAAGGGCCTGGGGCTGGAGGAGGTGCCCCAATATGCAGCCTACTCAGGTGGACTTGGACGTTACTCACGCTTCATACCCACTTATGGTATTGGGTGATTGACTTCATGTGAGCAAACATTCACAGATGCCCTAAGTTCTAACAGCAGTAGGGGTTTGGTTTAATTTTGTTTAACTTTTTCCTTATATGGTTTGCTCTACTGATGTCTGATTAATATATGTGACCTTAGCATTACAAGCTTGCGATTATTCAGCATGCTAAGCATAACCTACTCCCTCACACCGCTATGTCGCATATTATCAGACAGGATTTTCCAGACGTATTTATATACAAGTTTAGCTTTTCTCCTGACTCCTTCGACATTGTGATTTTATTAGCATGCCCCCTGTGCTTGATAGATACATACACACATACAAAAATTCTTTTCTGTACGATACTCAGGTCTCAAAACAAAAAGATTGACTAAAGATTCTATAATGGTGGTTTGTAAAACTTTCCTACAAAAGACCAGAAAAATCCTTCTATATAGACACGGATACAGAGTTCCACAACAAGTTCAATAAACTCCAAGAGACCCCTCATGATAAAACCCCTAAACCAGAGAATATATATATATATATATATATATATACACATACACACACCCCTATATACTTATTGAGCCTTAATAGGGAACACATGGGGTGGGCAGCAGCATTGTAACCTAGCTGTGTGATACAAAAAGTGAATACAAATAGATAAGTCCTGCACTCCCTCCCTTCACTCCTGGGCGGCAGCAACGACCACAGTACACATCAGCTCCAATACATATAGTAGGGTGAGAGATATAGGGGGGTCTGCCTTGACGTTGGCAGGCGGGAATTCCCTCCAGTGGCCATTGGAGTAACTAAATGACCTCCATTTGTTTAAATATACATAGGGATTAAGGAGAGAGTGCAGGTAACTTTCTTTGTTTTTCAGAGAAAATGCAGTGTTTATATTACAACCTAGTGATAACGTCACTGGCCACTCCTCAGATTGCTACTAAAGCTACTTCCTTAAGCAGCCCTGCCTACTGTGCAACACTGCCAGTGTTTCCACCTTCTACATGCAGAAACTGAACTTTCCTCATAGAGATGCATTGGTTCAATTCATCTCTATGCGGAGATGTTGATTGGCCAGGGCTGTGCTTTAATTGTGCTGGCTCTGCACAGTCTCAGTCAGTCCTATTGGGGATGCATTGTGATTGGATCAGGCTACCATTTCTAATGAAGTCAGCAGGCAGAGGCAGGTCTGAGGCAGATAGTAGCAGAGCCAGGAGCTGCGGACTTTAACACAAATAAGATTTTACTATATTTAGAGAGGTAAGAGGGGACCAGATGGTTGTTTTAACACTATAGGGTCAGGAATACATGTTTGTGTTCCTGACCTATAGTGCTCCTTTAAGAAAATCTAAACCCATCTTATAAAACCAAAAGTACAGAACATATGGAAGTCACTTAAGATGGGTGACACTAGAGGGAACACTTTATGCCCAAAAGATGCACCCTTTAAGAGCAAAGCAAATTAAGGCATAGTTAACTTTTGAAAAAGATGACTACATTTTATTCTTGATATCCATAATTGATTGTTTCAGAATCTGAGGTCAAAAGGCTAGGTTGGTTGCAAAGGTGCTAATGTCCGTAATGGAAAACAATATATGGTAATGACACGGACAAAGCTTTAAAGTTCCCTTGTTCTTTTAGAGGACACATACATACTCACACAAATATATAGCCTTTAATTTTTAGTGACTGTATGCTCTGAAAAATTGTCTGAAACTCAGAAGGGGGAACACAAGGCATACAATGACAATATTCTGATCCATTGGTTCTACCTTGATTAATACCTCAAAAACTATATATGAGTGATGTTTAAGACCTAGGAGTAATATGTTAGAGAGTCAAAACTTACTTAAGGTGCACAGACTTAAGCCTTTCTTAAATAATAGCTGTAGAAATTTCATGGTTTGAGCCACCAAAGAAATTTAATACATTTCTTCCTCTGAATACAATGTACGAAATCCCCTCCAGATTCTGTGATAGAGATTAGGTGTGAATGATCTGGTAAACTTAAAGGGACACTATAGTCACCAGAACAACTACAGCTTATTGAATTTATTCTGGTAAGTAGAATCATTACCTCCAGGCTTTTTGCTGTAAACACTGTCTTTTCAGAAAAAAAGTCAGTGTTTACATTACAGCCTAGTGATAATGTCACTGGCCACTCCACGGATAGCGGTTAGAGACCCTTCCTGGGTCATGGCTGCCTAAAATGCATCCAAACATTCAGTGTCTCTTTCCTCTGCATGCAGACACTGAATTTTCGTCAGAGATTCATTGATTCAATTCATCTCTATGAGGAGTTGCTGATTGGCCAGGGCTGTGTTTGAATCATGCTGGCTCTGCCCCTGATCTGCCTCAGCCAATCCTATGGGGAAGCATTGTGATTGGATCAGGCTACCACTTCTGATGTCAGCAGACTGCTTGTTTTTTTTTATGAGTCAAACAGCATGCAGAGTTACAGCTTCAGGCTTGAATACAGATTTTGCTATATTTATGGAGGCATGAGGGGCCCAGGGGGGCTAGATGGTGGTTTTAACACTATAGGGTCAGGAATACATGTTTGTTTTCCTGACCCTATAGTGATCCTTTAGACACAGACCATACTGTGACAGTATTATAACTGTCTCAGCAATCAGACGGTCAAATTGAAGGTTTTCCTTTTGATTGGTGAAGAAGGTTTAAGAACCAATTCCTCCTTAACCATTATTATACCTTGAGTTCTATAAAATATTAAGGGTAAACAGAGTGCGAGTGATTCAAATCATCTCAATCTGGTCAATGAAAACTCACAGGTAAGAGAAAAAAATAAATCACAAGGAATAGAGACAGAAAGTCCAAAAGTTGTGTAATGTCCCCTTTGTGGGAAGTAAATGCAAAAAATGTGCTGCTCATTACTGAAGTCATGAGATCTCCTTTTGACAAATACCTCTAAAATGGACTTTTAGGTTGAATTTTTACCTACGATATACCGTATATACTCGAGTATAAGCAGAGTTTTTCAGCACATTTTTTGTGCTGAAAAACCCCAACTCGGCTTATACTCGAGTCAGAGTCTGTATTATGGCAATTTGCATTGCCATAATACAGACTGGGGGAGAGGGGGGCTGGCAGAGCTGTACTTACCTGTCCTGCAGCTCCTGTCAGCTCTCTCCTCCTCCGCGCCGTCCGTTCAGCACCTCGGTCAGCTCCCAGTGTAAGTCTCGCGAGAACTTACACTGGGAGCTGCACAGACCACGCGGAGGAGGAGAGAGCTGACAGGAGCTGCAGGAAAGGTAAGTACAGCTCTGCCAGCCCCCTCACCCCCCCACTGAACTGCCAATGACACTGGACCACCAGGGAAGGAGCCCCCCTCCCTGCCATACATCAAGCAGGGAGGGGGGACGAAAAAAAAACTATAATTAAAAAAATAAAAAATTATAATTCAGTTTAAATAATAAATAAACAAATATAATATTACAAAATAAAAAATAAAATAATTAATAAAAAAATGAATAATATATCAAAACGCCCACCCCCACCAACACATACACAAACACACACTGCATTCATACCCACACGCACTGCACTCATACCCACACGCACTGCACTCATACCCACACGCACTGCACTCATACCCACACGCCACTCTATACACACACTGGAAATAAATATTCAATTAATATATACGCACACACACTGCACTCATACGCGCACACACTGCACTCATACACACTGCATTCATTATATACACACTGTAAATAAATATTCACTTAATATAATTTTTTTAGGATCTAATTTTATTTAGAAATTTACCAGTAGCTGCTGCATTTCCCACCCTAGTCTTATACTCGAGTCAATAAGTTTTCCCAGTTTTTTGGGGTAAAATTAGGGGCCTCGGCTTATATTCTGGTCGGCTTATACTCGAGTATATACACGGTAATCTCAGAAGAAAGATGCAAAACAATCTGGTGCCTACTTTCTGTGTTTTGATAGGCAGCCAACATTGGAAATAGCAGCTTTTAAATTTCCTTGATTTGAGAGCATTTTCCCTGGATAAGATGCAAATCTAGATGAGCAAGTCTGTCAGCACTGTTCATCTTGTGGAACTGAAGAGCGGTCCATCTCTGAGATACTTTAAAATGTATCTACTACTGCATTCAGGGTAAAATGTGCTCTAATGTGGATTATCTGTCCTTTTGTCCCTTACTTTTAAGAAATCCCATGAGACTTTAGGGCAGAGTTATTTAAGCAGCTAACATGTCCATTACTTCCCAAATGAAACATTGGATGAGTCTTTAAAATTCTATATAGAATCACTGATTATTGCTTTACCTACACAAGCACTTAGGGACTTTGAGAATTACTCAGGAATTTCTCCACTATGGTTGTCTTAAACCCACACTCTCTCTGCGATATATATTCCTGCAAAGCGATATTAATAACCCATTCTGGGTCTCCCTCCCACACAACAATATATGGTCTGAGACACCAACAGGTATACAGTTTACTTTTTATTGACAAAATAATACTCCGAGAACAAGGTGTTATATACTACTTTGTACTCCAGACTGTAGTATTGTACCGCTTCACCTGCAGCGGGTTCACTTATAGAACTGAAATAATCCCTGCAATTTCACTCTCTCCGTACTAACGGAGAGGAGCCAGGAAAAGTTATACTAATTAGTGTTCTTAATGTGTGCTCTTGTCGGTTTACTTTTTTAGTATTAAAAGTTACGTTTTATATTTAAAGTGGTACACACTATTTGTACCACTGACTGTCCCCCTCCTTCTTAAGAGACTTACACTCTTCAGGACACTACCACCATAATTCCTTTTCTCCTGTTTTTTGACTCTTCTTGTTGTTTAGTTGTTGGTGCAAATATTCTTGCACTAGGGGTTAACCCCCATTCAGGAGATTTTCTACTTTGGTACCACCTTACCCTTCAAATTTTTCATTCTACCACATAGGCTTAAGCAGATGCCTGTACTGTGGCTGCTATGCATGCAGAAGAGGAGGACCGCCTATAGGAGGTCTCTGCTGCCCTACCTGTCAGTCAATTGTTTGGCACAGAGGTCTACAGGTCAACTGGCAGATGGGTGAAAGAAAGAATGTTTATTTTTTTATTTAAATAGATTTCTCCCATCCTATACATTTGCTAGCAATTCTACTAGCACATTTCAGAGATGAATTCTTATGCTCTATAAGAGGAGCATAAACATGTGTACCATGACCGGTCCACTTTAAAGAGTTATCTAAATACTTTGGGAGGAAAACCACCATATAGAAGGGACAAAAATCACAGGGAAATAGTCTTGCACGACTTCAGCCTCAAATTAGATTGACTCCCCCAGCAGGGATCTTTTCTAATTTCTTCATTTAAAAAAAAAAACAAAAAAAAAACACCACACCCACAAAACAAAGAGGTTCTGCAATTCCATTTTATGAGCCATTACCACATAAGTAAAATAAAATACACCACACTACATATAGTATATTAAAAGAAAAGCCAACATACAATCAGCCTGTAGAACTCCCCTCAAACGAACAGCCATGGCAATGGTTTGTCAAACCATTCAGCTTCTACATATGAAACCGCTGCTCCCGATCAAAACCGTGAGCAAGCTTGTTCTAGAGTAGACAGTATCTCCAATCTTTGCCATGCAAAAACATAAATTTTACTTACCGTAAATTTATTTTTCCTGAAGATTAGAGGCAGTGCTTATACCACAGGGATTTCTAATCTGGAGGGAAAAAACAGGCAGGCAAATCTCCAAACTTTTAAACCCTCCCCTAATTACCTACTTTCCAATAAGTAGCAGCTCCTCCTGAACATACCCAGAAAATACATAAGCCAAATAGTTGCAAAATTACTGAGTTTATTAGAAAAAGGGGCGAGAATTGTAGCACTGCCTCTAATCTTCAGGAAAAATAAATTTACGGTAAGTAAAATTTATGTTTTTCCCTTCAGATTAGAGGCAGTGCTTATACCACAGGGATATAATAAAGCAGATCCTGAGGGCGGGTTTCATTTCACTACTGCTTGAAGTACCTTACGCCCAAAAGCTGCATCCTCCGAGGCCAGTATGTCCAACTTGTAGTGTCTTGAGAACGTATGGAGAGAGGACCAAGTAGCTGCTGAACAAATCTGAGAAGGAGAAGCAGCTGCTCGCAGAGCCCATGACGTAGAAACAGCTCTAGTAGAATGGGCCTTTATAGGGCCTGCAATTTCAGTGCCACTCTTGGAATATGCCAACAGAATACAATCCTTCAGCCATCTAGCCAGTGAACTCTTTGAAACCTTCATACCTTTTCTTGTGCCCTTGAACAAGACAAAAAGACTGTTATCCTTCCGGAAGGATTCCGTAGCTTTTAGATATTGCAAAAGACATCTCTTTACGTCTAGGCAGTGAAATTTACTTTCCAAGGCATTAGACGGATTCTGACAAAAAGTCGGCAACACAACTTCTTGGTTGACATTCGCAACAGATAAAACTTTAGGGATGAATGAAGGGTCGAGCTTTAGAACCACCTTGTCCTGATGAAAAATCAAAAAAGGAAAATTCGCCCGAAGAGCTTGGATCTCACACACTCTTTTAGCTGATGTGATAGCCACCAAAAAAAACGTTTTTAACGAAATAATCTTCAGGGACGCTTCCTCCAATGGTTCAAAGGGTGGCTCACAAAGCGCGGAAAGGACCAAGTTTAGATCCCAGGGAGGACAGGTTTCCCTAACATAGGGCACCAAACGTGTCAGAGCTCTGAAGAACCTTGAAATCAGAATATTTGAGGCTAAGCATCTGAGGGAGAAGAAACTGATAGCAGAAACTTGTAATTTCAATGAAGCAGGTTTAAGACCTTTAGCAAATCCCATCTGAAGGAAACTTAGAATCTTCTGGATGGACGCGGAAACAGGGTTGACTTTAAACCTACAACACCACTGACAAAATATCTTCCAAATCCTAGCGTAGATCCTCGAAGTAGATTCCTTGTTAGTTGTCAACAAAATTTTTATAACTTCAGGATCCAGACCTTTACTCTCTAAAACCTGGAGTTCAGAAACCAGGCCGTCAATTGGAATCTCCGAAGGGTCGGAAGAGGCACCATGGCGTCCTCTAGAATTTCTTCCGATAGAGGAAGTTTCCAAAAAGTGGCCCCTGGAAAGTTCAGAAGAACCGAGAACCAACTTCTTCTTGGCCACCAGGGAAGGATTAGGATAATCCTTATTTTTTCCAGCTTTATTTTTTGAAGTATTCTGGGAATAAGAACTACTGGCGGGAAGATATATGCCAGGTTGAACTTCCATGGTACTGACAGAGCATCTATGATATCTGGCTTGTCTGCTGGATTTAGGGATGCAAAACGTCTTGTCTTCCTGTTTATTCCGGAGGCCATCAGGTCTATTTCCGGAACACCGAAGCGGTCTGTAATGAGCTTGAAAATTCTGCATGACAGGGACCAATCTGTTTGCTTCAAATGATGCCGGCTCAGGGCATCTGCCACCACATTGAATTTTCCTAAAATGTGAACTGCTGAGATCGAAATAAGGTGAACTTCTGACCACAGCATGATCTTTGCACATAGACTTTCCAATTTTGTTGATTTTGTACCTCCCTGTTTGTTCAAATATGCCACTGTCGTTCGATTGTCTGAACGAATCTGAATATGTTGATCTTTGATGAGAAACTGAAATGCCAAGAGCGCCATCCATACGGCCTTTAATTCCCTGAAGTTTGAGGAATTTCTCATATCCTTCTCTTGCCAACACCAATGCTTCTTTATGTCTCCCAAATGGGCCCCCCAGCCCAGTGCAGAGGCGTCTGTTATTATAGTGAAGGACTTCATCTGGAATGAAAGACCTGCGTGCAGGAATCGAGAAGAGGTCCACCAATGCAGACTTACCAAAGTTAGATTGTTGAACCTCATAAGCCCCTCTAGGCCGAGTTCCTGTCGATTCCAGACTTGCAGAATGTTTCTCTGTAGAGGTCTCATTCTGGCTTTTGCCCAACCGACTGCCGGGATTGAGGCTGTAAACAGACCCAGTAAGCACATGGCTTCTCTGATCGAAAAAACACCTTTTTCTCTGAGGTTCCGGATTAATCGCTTGATCTTTAGTTTCTTCTCTTCTGGCAGGAACAACTTCATAGCGATAGAATCCAAAATTAGACCCAAGAACTGAATCCTTTGAACTGGCACTAGTTCCGATTTGTTGAAATTTATTAGCCAGCCATGATTTTCCAGCGTTTTTATAGCTGTCCCCAGGTCTAACTGTAGCTGATCTTGTGACTCTGCAATCAACAGCCAGTCGTCCAAATAAGGAATGACAGAGATGCCCATACCTCTTATAAAAGCTGAGACGACTACTAGAAGCTTTGTGAATACTCTGGGCGCCGATGACAGGCCGAAAGGCAGTGCTCTGAATTGATAATGTCTGGTTACCGATTGGAAGCACACAGCAAACCTTAGAAGACTTTTGCTGGATTCTGCTATGGGTACATGAAGATAGGCATCTTTTAAATCCAGGGACGCAAACCAACTTTTTGGATGAATAAGCAGAGTAGCTGATTTTACTGTTTCCATGAGGAATTTCTTTTTGATAATACACCGGTTTACGGCTTTTAGGTCTAAAATGGGTCTGAACGAGCCATCTGGTTTTGGCACCAAGAAAAGCCTTGAATAGGTGCCTTGATGTCTTTCCTTTAGAGGAACTTCTTCCACCACTCTTTTTTGTAACAGACTTGATACTTCTCGCATCAGAGAGAGTTCCATATCTAGAGAATGAACCTCGGAACATAGAAACATTTTCTTTGGGGTTTGTGATAATTCTAGAGCGTACCCATCCTTTATCACTGCGAGGACCCAGCGATCTGATGTTGTCTTTTTCCAGTGATCTAGGAAGTGACTCAACCTTCCTCCCACTGGCCTGGCGTCATAATTTTTTATTTCTCTTGTCTGTAAATCTTTCCTTCTTCCTATAATCAAAGGCTCTTTTATGTTGACTGCTGAAATAGGTTCTACGAAAGGAACTTCTAAATGAGGGAAGCGTCTCCGATTTCCGGCTTCTAAACTGCTTCCTATGTGACTCCGGTAAAGCTTTTCTTCCTTCCTTCATCTGTTTTAACAGATCATCCAATTTCGAGCCGAACAGTCTTCCTGGTTCAAAAGCTAATTCACACAGTGAATTTTTAGATGCCGCATCTGCTGACCAATTTCTAAGCCAAAGCGCTCTTCTGGCGACTGTTGAAATACCCATATTCTTGGCCGATAATTTCAGGCTTTCTGCAGAGGCATCTACTAAAAAATCAGCTGCCATCTTGATATTTTTTAACAGTTTTACCGGATCTTCCTTTGCTTCTCCCGTATAGACCTTTTCTAGCTCTTCCAACCATAGTTTTTGGGCCTTGGCAACGGATGCCCCCGCAATCAAAGCTTTAGCTTGGGCTGCTGAAGAGATAAACAACTTTTTTAAGGAGGAGTCCATGCGTTTTTCCATGACATCCTTCAGCCCGCTTGAGTCCCCAATCGGTAATGCAGTCTTCTTTCCTATTTGAGCAATAGGAACGTCCACTACAGGGACTGTATCCAGCTTACAGTCCTGGGCCGCTTCTATGGAAAAGAGAGTTTTAAAATGTTTAGAAATAAACGGCTTGTGGCTCGGGAATTTCCATTCTTTTAAAATCAACTCCTTAATCTGTGGGTGAAAAGGAAACATTTTGGACTTTTTTCCTGTTTCCTCAATCTCAAAAATGCACTGCACTTCTTTAATCAATTTCCCAATGGCTTCTTCTGGGAATGCAAATTCCTCATCTGATGAGTCACTACCGGAATTTTCGCCATAATCAGAACCACTAGTTCCTGAACTTGTATCGGAAACTTCCCAAGATCTCAGCCTTTTCTTAGAATGTTTTACAATCTGTGAATCCTGGGCCGAAGCCTGGACTGACTGCAATGCTGCCGACTGCATATCCACAAATGATTGCTGCATACTCTGTTGCAACCAGCTGAGAAATGTGGACATTTCTGTTCTTTTTGCTTCCTCTGAAGCTTCTTTTGAACACAATGAGCAAAGTTTCTTTTTACAACCATCTGGCATAGGTTGGCCACACACAGAGCACATTAAATGCTTGGCTTTTGATGTACATTTCCCCTTCTCAGCAACTTTATCCAGATTTTCAGGATTAGACATACTGGGAACAGAAAATAATCAAAATTTTCTCCTTAAAGATTCAGGCTAAAACCATTTAAAATAAAAACTTAATCAGTCTTACCTTAAATGGCCTGAGAGTGTGTTGGAGGGCAGGTGAGAAACACTTTGCAACCGTTCTGAGAGCTCCTGGCAAACAGAGGTTGCTGCTGGTAAATTGCTCCTTTTAAGTCCTGTAAGCCAAACCAAACGCCAAGTTCAAATTTGGCGCCTGAATCAAGGTTCGCATTGCGCATGTGCATAGCGCTCTGCGACTCCCTGGTGGAACGCAACGCAACCTGTGCGTGCGTTCCACCGACAGGACCTCCCAGCCGACGCACGCCTGCGTCCTTCGTCAGACCGGCACGGCAAAGGACGGCATAAGAAAAAGGCAGAGACCACGCCGTCCGGCGTGTGAAACGCTACTTACCCGAATATAAAGGAAGCAGAGCCTCCCGAGCCTCAGCCCTTCTCACCTGCTTCCTGGAGAACCTTCTGTCTAACCTCCCCTGCCGAAGGCAGGCAAAGAACTGGGTATGTTCAGGAGGAGCTGCTACTTATTGGAAAGTAGGTAATTAGGGGAGGGTTTAAAAGTTTGGAGATTTGCCTGCCTGTTTTTCCCCTCCAGATTAGAAATCCCTGTGGTATAAGCACTGCCTCTAATCTGAAGGGAAAAACTGATATTTCAGTTCTACATTTGTCAATATATAGCATTTACAAGGATTTAATAAAATTGGCTTAGAGTGTGGGTGTGGTAACAGTCTACAAACGTACCTTCAATTCTTGATTCTAAGTGTTTATCCAAATCTGCATCTTTTTTGATTGCATCTTCAGAGACCTTCGGAGCATTTGGAAAACAAACTAGGACAATGCTCATGTTATCACGACTTCCCTGTAAGTAAATAAAATAAAGATTTTTGTTAGAAAGTGTTTTTTTCACAAAATCAAGTGACCACTCACTAATCCACAATAGTAGAAACTAAAAATTACAATTACAGGAGTATATTATTTGCAAGGGTCCCATCTTTATAGTGTACTGATCATGCAAATAACACTTTACACTTTTTTTTAGCACTGCATTTTCACCTCAATGTCTGCTTAATAAATTAAAAGTAGAATAGATAGATAGAATAGATAGATAGATAGATAGATAGATAGATAGAATAGATAGATAGAATAGATAGATAGATAGAATAGATAGAATAGATAGATAGAATAGATAGATAGATAGATAGAATAGATAGATAGAATAGATAGATAGAATAGATAGATAGAATAGATAGATAGAATAGATAGATAGATAGATAGAATAGATAGATACTTTATGTACTTGCACAGCAAAGACCTAAATGTGAACCTGATATAATGAGAAGAAACAATGAAATCTCTACGGATAATGTATATTTTATTTTCAACAAATTGATGATCATGCAATCCATAAAACTGGGCATATGACTCATCTTTCCATAGAACAAAAACAAACAAAATTCCCTGCTGTCTTTTCTTTCAAAAGGTGCACATTGAGACCAACACAACTTCAATGCATATGATTTATTTGGCCTCAAATTTTTTTCTAAATTCCTCTTCTAAAATAGATAAATTTACTTCCATAGAAGTGTGCATACACAGCTAAAGAACTGACAACACTGGGGGTGGTTGGAGGGGGGGCACCAATACTTTTGTTAATTAAAGGAACACTATAGGGTCAGGAATACAAATGTGGGTTCCAGACTGCAGAGTTTTAAAAATAAAAAAATACATTCGATGGCTGCCACCACCCTTAAAGAGATAAAACTCACTTTTACTCCATCGCCGTGCAGGTCCTTGGCTGAGATAGAAACATAGAATGTGACAGCAGATAAGAACTATTCGGCCCATCTAGTCTGCCCAATTTTCTAAATACTTTCATTAGTCCCTGGCCTTATCTTATAGTTAGGATAGCCTTATGCCTATCCCATGCATGCTTAAACTCCTTTACTGTGTTAACCTCTACCACTTCAGCTGGAAGGCTATTCCATGCAGCACTACCCTCTCAGTAAAGTAATACTTCCTGATATTATTTTTAAACCTTTGTCCCTCTAATTTAAGACTATGTCCTCTTGTTGTGGTAGTTTTTCTTCTTTTAAATATGGTCTCCTCCTTTACTGTGTTGATTCCCTTTATGTATTTAAAATGTTTCTATCATATCCCCCCTGTCTCGTCTTTCCTCCAAGCTATACATGTTAAGATCCTTTAACCTTTCCTGGTAAGTTTTATCCTGCAATCCATGAACCAGTTTAGTAGCCCTTTTCTGAACTCTCTAAAGGTATCAATATCCTTCTGAAGATACGGTCTCCAGTACTGCGTACAATACTCCAAGTGAGGTCTCACCAGTGTTCTGTACAATGGCATGAGCACTTCCCTCTTTCTACTGCTAATACCTCTCCCTATACAACCAAGCATTCTGCTAGCATTTCCTGCTGCTATATTACGTTGTCTGCCTACCTTTAAGTCATCAGAAATAATCACCCCTAAATCCCTTTCCTCAGATGTTGAGGTTAGGACTCTATCAAATATTCTGTACTCTGCCCTTGGTTTTTTAACGTCCAAGATGCATTATCTTGCACTTATCCACATTAAATGTCAGTTGCCACAACTCTTGGCAAAATTGACAATATCAGCCAATCCAATGCATTCCCTTAGAAAAGCATTGGAAGGCAATCATGTATACGCAGCCAAACACTGTGCTATGCCAATCAACATCCCCTTGCAGAGATGCATTGAATTAATACATCTCAATGAGGAGCGTTCGGCGTCTCGATGCAGAGCGTGAAGACACAAGGTCAGTGCTTAACATTATGCAGCACTGACCCAGGAATCACCTCTAGTGGCAGTCTGAGTGACTGCCACTAGAAGTGTCCCTAGGCAGTAACAAACACTGCCTTTATTCAGAAAAGGCAGCGTTTACACCTTAAACCAGCACTATAGGGTTAAAACCACCATCTAGCCATCCTGGTCCCATCATGCCTCCCTAAATATAGTAAAATCTTACTTGTATTCAAGTCTGCAGCCACTTATTTTGTCCCTGTTTCCTTTAGACCTGCCCACTGCCATCATCAGAAGTGGTGGCCTGATTCAATCACAATGCTACCCCATAAGATTGGCTGAGACGGACAAGGAGGCAGATCAGGGGCAGAGCCAGCATGATTCAAACACAGCCCTGGCCAATCAGCATCTCCTCATAGAGAAGAATTGAATCAATGAATCTCTATGAGGAAAGTTCAGTGTCTGCATGCAGAGGGAAGAGACACTGTATGTTTGAATGCATTTTAGGCAGCCATGACCCAGGAAGAATCTCTTACAGCTATCTGTGAAGTGGCCAGTGATGTTATCACTAGGCTGTAACGTAAACACTGCATTTTCTCTTAAACAAGCAGTATTTACAGCAAAAAGCCTGAAGGGAATGATTCTACTAACCAGAACAAAATTCAATAAGCTGTAGTTGTTCTGGCGACTATAGTGTCCCTTTAATGTAGCTTATCTGGTGTGTATAGTATGTCCCTGCAGGCTTTTTAATGTAATTACCGTATATACTCGAGTATAAGCCGACCCGAATATAAACCGAGGCCCCTAATTTTACCCCAAAAAACTGGGAAAACGTATTGACTCGAGTATAAGACTAGGGTGGGAAATGCAGCAGCTGCTGGTAAATTTCTAAATAAAATTAGATCCTTAAAAAATTATATTAATTGAATATTTATTTGCAGTGTGCGCGCGCATGAGTGCAGTGTGCGCGCGCATGAGTGCAGTGTGCGCGCGCATGAGTGCAGTGTGCGCGCGCATGAGTGCAGTGTGCGCGCGCATGAGTGCAGTGTGCGCGCGCATGAGTGCAGTGTGCGCGCGCAGTGTGTGTATGAGTGCAGTGTGTGTATGAGTGCAGTGTGTGTATGAGTGCAGTGTGTGTATGAATGCAGTGTGTGTATGAATGCAGTGTGTGTATGAATGCAGTGTGTGTATGAATGCAGTGTGTGTATGAATGCAGTGTGTGTATGAATGCAGTGTGTGTATGAATGCAGTGTGTGTATGTGTGTGTGTAATGCAGAGTGTGATGCAGAGCCTTGGTGGGGGGGGTCATTTCTATTTTTTTAATTATTATTTTAATATTTTTTTTGTTTCATTACTTTTTTATTATTATTTTATTATAATTGTTTATTTAATTATTATTTATATTTTATTATTTTTATTTTTTTTATTATTATTGCAATATATATACACATTTTTTCGTCCCCCCTCCCTGCTTGCTAGCTGGCCAGGGAGGGGGGCTCTCCTTCCCTGGTGGTCCAGTGGATGGGCACTGTGTAGGAGGGGGCTGTGGGGGCTGCAGAGAGATGTTCCTTACCTTTCCTGCAGCTCCTGTCAGCTCTCTCCTCCTCCGCCGGTCCGTTCAGCACCTCGGTCAGCTCCCAGTGTAAATCTCGCGAGAGCCGTGGCTCTCGCGAGATTTACACTGTGAGCTGACAGAAGAGCTGAACGGAGCTGCAGGAAAGGTAAGTAACATCTCTCTGCAGCCCCCACAGCCCCTGTCTGTATTATGGCAATGCAAATTGCCATAATACAGACAATTGACTCGAGTATAAGCCGAGTTGGGGTTTTTCAGCACAAAAAATGTGCTGAAAAACTCGGCTTATACGGTATGCTCGTGACTATAATGTCCCTTTAAGTTCAATATGCCCAGAAAAAAGGAGAATAAAATAAATTTAAAAAAGTAATTAGCATAACTATTTCCCATCTATAGTTAAAATATTCTGATCATATCTTAATTTTTTTGGAGAGCCAGTTCTAATCTGTTAAATGCTTGGTACGAATAACCCCCAAAATAATACACACCTACAAATTGTGCCCCTTAACACGAAGAACATGTATTGTTTGACTGTACCAGCAGAAATGTAATTATTTTAACACATTATTAAGTTAAATAAATGGAACCCTGTATACCTACTCTGCTTTTTAAGTGTAACTTAATGCCATAGATCCTCATGCCTTCGTAAATGTAGCACTTCATGTGCCACAAGTCAAACACCATTAAACCGGTTAACTTACACAAATTAACCAACAGTCACAACTAGTAGTAGAAATACATAACTAGATTTCTGCTGAAACTTATTTGCCACAACTTGTAATCATTTGAGAGACACATAACAGAGGGTATTTCAAATAAAGCAGGATATGCTGCAAGTAGCTTTACAGACGAATCAAAACTAGAAGAGTCTCTGCTTTTAGAAAGTAAAACAGAAATAAGCACACTAGATTGACCGGCTAGAACTTACTAACCTGCCAAAAACAGCTCCTTTAAAAAAAAAAAAAATCTTTATTAACAGCACATAAGAACATTTATATATAATCAGTGTAATTCAATAAACTAGATATGGACCATGGGGAGAGAGGGAGCAGGAAGTGAGACACCTTTTCGGCAATACTTATAAGGTCAAGAACACTTTCTTGGTTAATTCATGACTTTTCCAGGCTCTGTATGAATAAGAAAAGTAAATAAACCGGATGATACCTATAAAGCTTCCCCATCATTGCCTAACCAGAAAAACATAAGAGTGCTGTAAACACAAAAACCAATACATAAAACTGAAAGCAGCGATGTACTGAGACAGATCAAGTACAACATTTTTAAAAGGAAACTAAATTGTATCAAAAATGTCCAGCCGAGGACAAACAACAAGCTTTCAGCATTTAATGGAACCATCCAAGCTCCAGGACGATTACAACATGCTATAGTGGATTGGGTTATTGTGAAGAGTCAAACTGTTGAACAACTGTGACTTCTAACCTAGGGTCAGCCAAGGGCCGCTCCCCACCTCCACTACTTCAAGCAGAGAGCTTCTACCTCTTCGAGTTAAGCTTGGTAGTGCTGGGCTTCGCTCAGGAGAACTAAATGAAGCTCATGTTTAGAAGCTTCCGGCTGTCCATTGAAGTAGTGAAGTAAGGAAGTGGTGTCCGGCAGATCCTGTAGTTAAATAGTGCTTGAAGAGTTCCTTAAAATATACGGCTACTGTTACTACATACTTCACTTACCTTATGTAAACAGGTGTCCACTACTGAATTGCATACTTTTTCAAGGTCATCCATTAACTCAAGCCTGTACTTCACAAACTCACAAAGCTCCTCATTGCTCATGACATCCCATATGCCATCACAAGCCAATATAATAAATTCATCTTCCTCGGCTCTTAGAAGATCATAGACTTCGGGTTCAGGAGAAACAAGTTGCTCTGTAGGTCCCTTGCCATCAACGCACTTGTAATCATAGTCCCCTAGGGCACGTGAAACTGCCAACGACCCATTGACACGCTGGATCATGACGCTGCCACCAGCATTCTGAATTCGCTCTTTCTCCCTTGGATTGCAAGGTTTGTGATCCTGTGTTGAAAAACAAACTTGCCCATTCCTAAACAGTACAGCTCGAGAATCCCCACAGTTAATGAAATACATGTGACCAGGTGAAAGTAGGACTGCCACAGCAGTAGATCCACTTCTGTCCATCCCATTCCTTAGGTCAGCAAAGTTGCGCATGTATTCATCGATTTTTAAAAATCCAGTTCGAATGCCACTTTTAACATTTTCTACAGATGGTTCTATAGCAGATCCTGAAGATTCTGCAACCCTGAAATCTTCGTTGTCTGTAATGTGCTCCAATAAGTGCGACGAGCAATAATTTGCCACACGTGATCCTGCATGGCCATCATAAACCGCAAAAAAGGACCAGTCTTCCAAGCCGTGAGGTATACCCACCACGGCTGTGTGAGCATCCTCCATTTCAACTCTCCAGCCTTGCATGCTGCTAAGTCCATATTGCAAGCCATTTCCTGATCCGTGGGCGTTGTGTTTTTCAGTTTTTGGTTTATCCAAAAATGCCCCCATTTTCAAAACTCAATCTGCAAATCGGGTACATGATGGGAAAAAAAAAAATATATATATTAACAATCAATTCCAAAACAGTGCACATTTAAACTTTATTTTTCCTGGTACAACATGCAATGGAGGATAAATATTTTAACTTTAAATATAGACAATACGTCTTTAGAAAACATGGAGAATTCTTATAGCTATCACAGTGAGTTAAAGAAAGAACAGTCACTCGAGTGCCACCTGATTTCTAGCTAAAAGTTAGCTATGGGTGGTGCTTACTTTTTTTTATTCTTGATTTTAAATGGTTGTGTACAGCTCTGCCAGTGGTGAATGTCCACTTGCCAGTGGCACGTGTGTGTGTGTGACTGATCAGCATTTATTAGTTGTATAAACCACACTTCCAAGGCATCATGGGATGGCAAAGCCATCACAACACAAAGTGTAACAGAGATGAACCCTCCCCCCTCCCCCCACCCCCCAAAAAAATAAAAAATAAAAATTATCACAGTTACCATGCTTGATTCATCTCAGGCAACCCCAAAGGTTAGTCCAGGAATCATAACCAATGCCGCCATCAACATTCTCAGCGGACTGCTTTTAGCCAATGATTGACATTCTGAGCAACAAATGTTGCGAGAATTGGCACCAGCCAGCCCAGAACTTTAATTCCGGGCTGGCTGAAGAAACACTAACGCACGCAGTCATGGTTCATCATCTCTGTATGTGCAGCATTTCAAAGCTAGCCACTGCACGTAGAGTCTCCATCTACCATGACCACTTCAAATCACTGATATGTCATGGTGCTTGGAGTAACACTTTATCTATAAACGCAACCTGGAACGAGTGGATGTAAGAGGGGACTCTCTGGACAGCTTGTGCACTGGAGGGAAACTGGAGTAACAAGGGGAAGATGGTGGTCGTAACCTAGAGCTTCACCTCCCAAACTTGCGCCGGGAGTGTTTCTCACGTTCTGATGGATAATGTTCCACTCAAGTATTTAGAAGTAGCATGTTTCTCTTGAGAGGCTTAGAATCCCATTGGTCAGTGAAACCATGTGTGATGACTGCCTGCACCTAGCCAACAGCTGTTTCATGTTAATTTTATAGACATGGCAGCTGCTGTGGACAGTCTCAAAATGGAGTGCAACCTCTAGTTACGTTAAAAGATGGGTGGTTCCTTCCACAAAGACAAAACAAAGCAGATCTAAACAGCACTTTGTGTCACGATTCGGGGAACCCAACACGCTAACACACACACACACCGAGAAAAGGTGCAGTACCGGACCTTAGAGTGGCCGGGCTAAGCACACACAGAATAGTCAGGAGACAAGCCGAGTAAGGGGAACCAGAAGACAGAATAACGAGAAACAAGCCGAGGTCAAAGGGTAGGAGAAAGTCACAAAGTCAGATTAACAAGCCAGAGAGTACGTAACCAGAAACACAAGTTCAGTAGCAATACTAGCAAGCAAAGACCATAACAGGGCAGGGAGGAACAGGAAAGGTAAGTATTTAAAACATGAGGTTAATTCTGATTGGATAATTTCCAAACAGAATTAACAATCACACGTGGGAGATATCTAAACCTCCCACTGTGATTGAGGCACTTTGCCTTTAACGCCGGGTCAGGTGACTGACCCCGGCGTGTAATATCTTGGGCGGTCTCCCAGCGTGAAGCGTCATGCATGCTGCCGCTGGGGGACGTGGAGGAAGACGCGGGCGGCATCCGAGACTGGAAGGATGCCGCTCGCCAAGCCCAGGAGGAGTAGGGGACTGCGGACGGCTGGAGGGCGAGTACTGCGAGCGGAGTGCAGCCTCCCCTCGCAGCCGCCCGCGGGATCCCGACACTGACACCGTAACTTCAGGATTTTAAAAGGAGGCAAACTAAGGAAGCTTTATATAAAAAAAAAAAAAAAAAAAAAAAAAAAAGGTATTTTCTGGTGAAACCCATAACACGAGTTAAAGTAATAAAGGAAAACCAAAACCCTGGTCTAGTTAAGTTTCAAAATGTTAAGTCCTAGAATTCTAGCAAATCCTTTAAGTTGCCAATATGAACAGCTACACAACAGCAAAGGGAGTACAAGGAAGCAAAAGCAGCCTCCCTTCAAATTATCTGCACAGCTTCTGCCAGTTCGTAGTACGTGAGAAGATGACTCAATTTGCAGTCTTTAGGGCTATACGAAACAAGAAAATTTAAAGGGACACTAGTCACCTGAACAACTTTAGCTTAATGAAGCAGTTTTGGTGTATAGAACATGCCCCTGCAGCCTCACTGCTCAATCCTCTGCCATTTAGGAGTTAAATCCCTTTGTTTATGAACCCTAGTCACACCTCCCTGAATGTGACTTGCACAGCCTTCCATAAACACTTCCTGTAAAGAGAACCCTATTTAGGCTCTCTTTATTGCAAGTTCTGTTTAATTAAGATTTTCTTATCCCCTGCTATGTTAATAGCTTGCTAGACCCTGCAAGAGCCTCCTGTATGTGATTAAAGTTCAATTTAGAGATTGAGATACAATTATTTAAGGTAAATTACATCTGTTTGAAAGTGAAACCAGTTTTTTTTTTTGTTTCATGCAGGCTCTGTCAATCATAGCCAGGAGAGGTGAGGCTAGGGTTGCATAAACAGAAACAAAGTGATTTAACGCCTAAATGACCGTGAATTGAGCAGTGAAATTGCAGGGGAATGATCTATACACTAAAACTGCTTTATTTAGCTAAAGTAATTTAGGTGACTATAGTGTTCCTTTAAACAACTTTTTAGCTAAGCATTTGCAAGCTACAGAACTTAAAGGACCACTCTAGTGCCAGGAAAACATGCTTGTTTTCCTGGCACTAGAGTGCCCTGAGGGTGCCCCCACCCTCAGGGACCCACTCCCGCCGGGCTCTGGGGGGAGGAAGGGGTTAAACTTACCTCTTTCTCCAGCGCCGGGCGGGGAGCTTTCCTCCTCCTCTTCCTCGCAACGTCATCGGCTGAATGCGCATGCGCGGCAGGAGCCGCGCTCGCATTCAGCCGGTCGCATAGGAAAGCATTCATAATGCTTTCCTATGGAAGCTTGCATGCTCTCACTGTGATTTTCACAGTGAGAAGCACGCAAGCGCCTCTAGCGGCTGTCAATGAGACAGTTACTAGAGGCTCTGGAGGCTGGCTTAACCCTCAGTATAAACATAGCAGTTTCTCTGAAACTGCTATGTTTATATAAAAAAAAAAAAAAAAAAAAAAAGGGTAAAAGCTAGCTGGACCTGGCACCCAGACCACTTCATTAAGCTGAAGTGGTCTGGGTGCCTAGAGTGGTCGTTTAAGAAAAAAAAAAAAAGTTCTGGATGGGTACTTTGCCAGTGGCTTGTGAGAAAGTAAACAATTTGAGTAATCAGGCCAATAATTAGTGACTTGTATTTTTAAAATACACTGTATATTCTCAGTTCCTTTAACAAAAAAAAAAAAGCGGACTTTAGCAGCGGACCACAATGTCTCAAATCATAACAGCCATAGACTTGCAGTCAAAATATAAAATTAACTTGCAGACTGAATAAACTATAAATGAAAAGTCAAAGGAAAAGACTACTGTTTGGTTATGATATACCCTGATGGTATGGGACGTTCGTGGACAATTTGCATGTATGTATTCCATTCCTGTGCACAACTAGCTCTCAATTTTATAAACCTGAATGGAAGGAAATAGAAAAAGGCCAAAAAAAAAAAAAAAAAGGTAAACCATAGAAGTCAGCATCATGCTGAAAGGCAGCATTAAGCACCTCTTCAACATAGAGCAGCAGATCTGCTTGTGTAATTGGGACACTCCTAGAGACAGGTAGGCCAAATCAGTGGGGGTGGCTTAAATTAAAACAAAGGTTGGATAGTAAAACCAAGACTTGAAGTTTATGAGCAAGCCCTGTGCAACATGATTAATAAAGTAATATTTTAAACTGCACTTAGATAACAAGACCACTTCAGCTCATTGAAGTAGTCTGGGTGCAGTGCCCCAGTCCCCCTTAATATTGCAATGTAAATTATTGATGTTTTAGAGAAGTGAAGGACTAAGACTGACTAGTCCTAGATGCATGTGTGGAAAACAGGATCTATGGAAGATACAAAAATCCTCATGAAAAAAAAAATTAAAATAAAGAACTACAGTGGGACCTCGGTTTACTAATTTCTTATTGCGAAAAATTTGTAAACAGAAACGTTGTTTCCCATAGGAATGCATTGCAAACCAATTAATCCGTTCTGGAGGTCAGAAAAAGGTCAAAAGGAGCTGGCATGGAAACCAACCCACAATACAAGACACACCGTAAAAGGCATGCAAACAACAAAGCTCAGGTCCCTATCTTTCCACAGCTTGAGAAAAGCACCAAAAAGTCCCAAAACAACTGCAAACAAATTCCAGAATGGCTCCAAAACGTAATGCAAAAGCTGCTATAACACCTCCACACTCGATGCCACGTGCTACCCACAGGCTCCAGCATGCAGGGGGCGGTGCTATAAACCTCCCAGGTGCAATGCATCCTGGGGAAACTTGCTTTGTATTGTGAAGAAAAAAAATGTAAACCAAGGGATTATTTTCAATGGATTTCCATTTGTAAACCGCAGATTATGTTAACCAAGGCGTTTGTAAACCGAGGTACCACTGTAATGGGTAATGGCAAGATATTTTCTCAGAAACCATTTGCCTTAAGACTTGAAGGAAAATGTAAAAAAAATAAAAAAAAAATAAAAAAAAAAAAAAGGCAAAAGTGATAGTGCCACTTTAATAAAAAAAGGTAATTTCAAATTTTATACACACACCCACCCACATATACACATAGATAAATAATCGGTCCTTAAATCTTTTATATTACAATAAGACTGGACACAAAATAGTACAAGCATGCTTCCATAAAGCCCTCCAAACATCCCCTCTCCACATCACACAGTTTTACAGGCTTACAGGGCAGGACAAACAAAAAAAAACAAAAAAAACAAAAAAGACTGCAGTGACTCATGGGAGCATAAACCCCGAACAGCATAACTTGCAAATAATGAAATTTTTGAGGGGCATACAGCATACCAAGTCAGTGAATTTTCTACCCCTAGAACGAAAAAAAATAAAAAAGTGAATTCAGTATAGGTTCCCTTGCTGCTGTTATATGCAATATGTACAAAATGGCTACCAACTATTTAGAAACCTTTTTCTCCTGCTTATATTTGAGCAATAACACCATTCAAAACTCCCAAACGGTCATGTGCAGTTGTGATCAAACCTGCCTAAAAAGTACAGACATCATTTGGGATGAATAAAAACACATTCTTTGAAAATGTCATTATGATGGGTGGAGAACACACAAAGCCTACAATGGTCTGTTGTTTTGTGAGAAATAAGGGACTAACATGACATAGGAGATATATATATATATATTTTTTTTTTGCAGAAGCTTGTAAGAGTTGGCCATCATCCCTGGCCTATTACTGCCCGTCACATACAATCCAAAATTCCCTTCAGGTCTTCATTCTCCATCATTTCAAAGGGGCTCAGTTGTCCACAGATAGCTCTTAAATGGAGTTCTCTTTGCAAACATAAGCTGAAGGAAGGCTCATTATGACACTGAGCAGTTTCATGTATCTTTGGATCGAACATCTCAACAACAAACTACACGGGGATCTCACTCTATTTAAGGCCTGCTGAACAGTAGATGTCTTGTTGCATAGGAGAGTTTCTATTGACTACACTTACTCCTCTCAAATTTACAGAGAGATATGGTCTAAAATTTAAATTTCTCCTTCACCAAACCTCTCAAGCTCAGCGGTACAGGAAATCAATTATAAGTGAATGTCAATGTGGTATCACACACACCTCACCTCCTACACCGCATTCTTCCATCGGGTCTCTAACAAGTGCTGGAGATGTAGACAAGACACAGGAACTGTGCTCCACATATGGTGGGATTGTAATTTCATCAAGCCTTTCTGGAAACAAATTTATGTCACAATCGTATAATGGGTGAATCCCACAGCTTTGTTCCTAAATAAGGTTACTAGCCATATTTCGTAATTTAAGAAATCTGACAAAACACTAATTGCAGCAATGGTATTTATCCCAGCTTGTGTCCAGCTTTACAGCCTTATTGGATTTCGTCCTCTTGTACTCTCAATTGCTCTGCATGTTGGCGTTTGCCCTGCTTTCTCTCTTTTCTTTCCTTTTTCCCCCTCAATATTGCAGTTACTCTTTGTGTCTTCTTACAGTTTAGTTTGTTTGTTGCTTCTTGGAGCGTTTATTCGGGTATACTGGAGTGTAATACCGGTATGAAGGAATTATGGATTTATAAGGAATTATGGATAAGATCTAGATACAAGTCCTCTCCACCTGAGAATAATCTGCTATCTATAGGGTACACACACACACACACACCTATCCCATTTACGCTTTGCTCCAAAGAAGGTTAAAGGATCACTATAGGGTCAGGAACACAAACGTATTCCTGACCCTATAGTGCAAAACCCACCATTTAGGTGGCTTGCCCCCCTTAGCCCACCTCTAATGTTTAAAACTCACCTTATTTCCAGTTCCACGCGAGTCTGCCGGCACTGGCTCCGCCCCCTTTGTGACATCAAAAATGACAGATTTTTAACCAATCCAATGCTTTCCCATAGGGTTGCCATTTTGGCCAATCAGGACCTTAGAGAGATGCATTGAATCAATGCATCTCTATGAGCAAAAGTCAGCGTCTCCATGCAGAGCGTGGGGACACTGAACAGCAGGGCTGCTTACTGTGTAGCCCTGAGCCAGGAAGCCCCTCCAGTGGCCATCTGATTAGTGGCCGCTTGGAGGTGTCCCTCTGAAAAGGTAGGGTTTACATGAAAACGCCTGAAGGGAGTTATTATACTCACCAGAACAACTACATTAAACTGTAGTTTTGGTGACTATAGTGTCTCTTTAAGTATTAAGTACTTTTCAATCAGATATTTCCTTCATTTCACCGTTTCATGACAAAATGCTAAACAATTGTGGTTGTGACCATAAGGGCAGAGTTTAGCTTGTTAACCCCTTAAGGACGCATGACGGAAATTTTCCGTCATTGCAGCACTCCCCTTAAGGACGCTGGACGGAAAATTTCCGTCATAAATGAAAATTAACCCCTGATTACCACAATCGCGGCAATCGTGGGGTTAATCTTCCTGTAGTGTGTCTCCCTATCAGAGGCACACTAACACAGGCAGTTTCACTTTCACAGCCCATGTGATCGCTCTGACCGGGAGTCAGAGTGATCACACATGCTGCAGTGAAACCCGATCTGTTTCCCTGCAGCTCCGTGTGAGCTGTAAACAGCAGAGAGACAGATCGGTGCTGATCTGTCTCTGGCTGTAAAAAAAAAAAAAAAAAAAAAAAAAAAAAAGTGTTTGTAGCAAAATCCCCCCCCCCCCCCCCCACCTCTTTCAAATAAAATTTAACCCCTTCCCTGCCCTTTGATCACTGCCTGCAGTGATCAAAATACAGATCACAGTATTTCACTGTGATCTGATTTTTTTCTTTTAACCCCGAGGGTTAACTTTTTTTTTTTTTTTTTAATCCTCAGGGGTTAAATGTATTTAATTCTTTTAAATATTTTAAAATATTTATTTATTTAGCCAAGGTGGGTAGAAGTTAGTGGGGAAATTTGGGGATTTACGGTTAGGCTAGTTAGGGGTTAAAAATAAAAAAAAAAAAATAAAAAACCATAAAAAGTTATAAAAACATTGGAAAAGTTTAAACAAAGTTTTAAAAAATAGTAAAATAAGTTGTTAAATGCTAAATAAAACTTTTTAAAAGTTAAAAAAATGTTTAAAAAGGGGGGAAAATGCGTATTACCGCTACACTTGGTACAGGCTAGCGAAAAAATGATACCACGGTAAGGTTTCAAATATGCCTTTTGAAACACCTTTAGGAAATGGTATGCCTTTATGGGGTAGCTGGAATAATTAACCTACAAACACACCTCCAAAGTGGGGTATGGACACAGCATAAAAATGTAAAGTTTGAAAAAACTTAAATGGCTGTCTCAAATGTGCCCCTTCAATGTCCGCATATACCTGGCAAAGGTACATATGGGGGTATTGCTGTGCTCAGATGACATAGCTGAGCAAGATAGGAAGTATTATATAGCTGTAGCACACAAGGTTTGCAAAATACACAGTACAAACTCACGGTGTGTCAAAAAAGCAGAAAAAATGCTTATTACCACTACACTTGGTACAAGCTACCAGAAAAATGATCCCCCACTAAGGTTCAAAATATGCCTTTTGAAATACCCTGGGATGTCTTCTTTAAGAAATAGTATGCTTTTATGGGATAGTTGGAATATATAGCCTGCTAAAAAACTTCAAAGTGGGGTAACAACACAGCGTAAAAATTCAAAGTTTGACAAAACCTGCAATGGCTGTGTCTGAAATGTGCCCCTTCAACGTCCCCATATAACTGGCAAAGGTACATACGGGGGTATTTCTGTACTCAGACAACATAGCTGAGCAACATATAAAGTATTATAAAGCCGTAGCACGCATAAGGTTTGCAAAATATACAGTACAAACTCACTGTGTGTCAAAAAGGCAGAAAAAAAAATGCTTTTTACCACTGCACTTGATACAAGCTAACGGAAAAATTATCCCACGCTAAGGTTCAAAATTTGCCATTTGAAATACCTTTGGGCGTCTTCTTTAAGAAATAGTATGCCTTTTTGGGGTAATTGGAAAAAGCAGCCTGCTAACATATTTAAAAATAGAATACGGACCCATTAAAACTCTCCATGTAAATTCACACTTAAAAACCTGAACTTATCACATCTCTTTCACAGCACTGTAACTTCACAAACAAAATAGTGTCTGGGTCATATATTGGGCATATTGTTTTACTCAGAAGAGGTAACTGAGCATACTTAGGGGGAATTTATGACAGTGGCACTTATCAAAAGTAAGAAATACCCATCGAAAATGCAACATGTATGTAAAAAAAATTTATTTATTTTTTCTCACCACAAAATTTGAAATAAATTGGTGAAAACATGGTGGCAAGTTAAGGTATACTATATGCCTAATAACATACCCTTGGGTGTCTGCTTTCTCAAATGGAAGGCCTTTATGGGGTTATTTGAACAGTCAAATGGCTATAACGCCACAAATTCAGACATATGACCATCTATGAAAATTCCAACTATAGAAACTGAAATAGCATGGTCTCCTATATGGCACTGTAGCTTCACAGAATAGGGGCAAAGGTATACAATGGGGGTATCGTTGTACTCAGCAGATGTAGCTGAACACAATATGGGGTTCTGTACAGGGATAGCACACACTAGATTTCCGAAATACACATTACAAAAACCTTGTTATATGTGAATATGCCAAAATAGAGAAAAAAAAAAAAAATTTACTCAAATATTTAGCAGAGATTGGCAGTGAAATGGCTACGCAAAAAGTGTCAAACTAACCTTAGGTAAATAGCCTGTGATGTCTACTTTATATAAATACCGTATATACTCGAGTATAAGCCGACCCGAATATAAGCCGAGGCCCCTAATTTTACCCCAAAAAACTAGGAAAACGTATTGACTCGAGTATAAGACTAGGGTGGAAAATGCAGCAGCTACTGGTAAATTTCAAAATAAAATTAGATCCTAAAAAAATGCAGTGTGTGTGAGTGCAGAGCATTGGTGGGGGTGGGCATTTTATTAATTATTATTATTTAATTATTGTAATATATATTTTTTTAATGTTGTTATTATTATTTTTTATTATTATTATTTTTGTTATTTATTTTTTCGTCCCCCCTCCCTGCTTGTTAGCTGGCCAGGGAGGGGGGCTCTCACTCCCTGGTGGTCCAGTGGATGGGCTGTAGGAGGGGGCTGTCAGGAAGCTGTAACTTACCTTCACAGCAGCTACCGTCAGCTCCCTTCTCTCTCCTCCGTCCGTGCAGCTCCCAGGTCAGCTTCCTCTGCAACTCTCGCGGTAACCCGTGGCAACTCTCGCGGCCGCGCGGAGCGTTGCCACGGTAACCCGTGGCAACGCTCTGACCCCGCGGCTCTCGCGAGAGTTGCAGAGGGAGCTGACCTGGGAGCTGCACGGACGGAGGAGAGAGAAGGGAGCTGACAGGAGCTGCGGTGAAGGTAAGTTACAGCTTCCTGACAGCCCCCGGTCCTTGTCTGTATTATGGCAATGCAAATTGCCATAATACAGACAACTGACTCGAGTATAAGACGAGTGAGTGTTTTTCAGCACAAAAAATGTGCTGAAAAACTCGTCTTATACTCGAGTATATGGTATATACTTGTGTGGCAATTTTGTTTCCTGTAATGAGTATTAAACTTCCAAGACAAACATACCAACTTCTAAAATTGTTTCACATTGAAATTTTATTTTAGACCTTGTAGTTTGTGACCTTTCAAAATAAACTGAAATCCTACACATATTATGTACTTTGTAAATCAAGACACATAAATTAATTGATTTTGAATAACTTTTCCTAAGCTGTACATATTACGCACACATTATTGCCAAAACGTGGGGAAAAAAGCGTTTTTTTTTGTTTTTTCCACATTATTTTGCATTTTTTTTGTAATAAATGAGAATTTATACATGTATAGGTCACATCAAATTTTACCACATGACAGGAGGCTTCATATTTGCATATCTTTCTTTACTGAAAACTCCAGCAGCATAGAAACAGTAACAACCAATCAGAGAAAAGATATGGTGCCCATAAAAGGCCCTGTCTATGACATCACTTCCTCTTTCTTTGCTGCTCCAGCCATCAACAGGTCAGAGTAATCATTACTTCTCTATCTATATACCTGTCTTATCAATTATTCCATAATGCTATTGTACTTTATTCTCACCCTGACTACCTATAACCTGTCCCTTTCCTTTCCTATATCCAGTCCCCTGTTTTTCATCGAATTTGTCGGATTTATTGTTTAAGTGTATTTATATGTTGTCTCCGTTCGGCGGTCCGCGGGCGTCACGGCTGTCCGTGCCACACTCGCCGCGCGGACCTGCTCTCTCTACATACAGGGGGCCGGGTGGGGACGGGTGGGGGGTAGCCGGGGTTAATTTTGCTGTTTGCCGCGTTTCTTCTTCCAGCCCGCTCGCAGCCGCGAGCGGGCAGTTCTTACACACGCGGCCGGCGGCCATCTTGGATCTCGCGGCTCGCGAGATCCGCGACGGCCGCCCTACCTCACACACGGCAGTTCGGAAATCACCCGACCGCCGCAACGCACTAGAACTGCTCCAAGACTTGTTATTGCAGGAGAATGAATGCACAATAATCATTAGCTCCTAGTCTGTTAAACTGTGCCTGTCATAGGGATAAACTGGAATTTATTATATTTGAAGGGACACTAAGCTCCTTGCGTAGGTTTTGGTGGAAGCAGGCTCAGGGTCCTACATAAAGGATTGCTCTTAGGCATTCTTTTCTGCCCCAATTACTGACTCACTTGCAGTTTGTATACCAATATCCAATATATAAATATATACCAATATATAAATATCCTTCCACAAGCCATCTAAGGACCCTTTTTTCTATACGGAATCTATGTGAAGGATGTAAAGCATGCACTATTTATGATTTATGAAGGCTGTGGAGTGTATTGTTGTACACATACTACTTAAAGGATCCCTGCAGGGACACTTAACACATTACACCTCCCCTCAGGGGATCTGGTATTACTATACCCTTCTGCACTGTGATTTTTTTCCTCAATGAGTTCAACTCCCCTGTACAGCAAGAGTTCAATCTGCTGTGTAAGTACACACTGGCTAGAGGATCGTGTGCTGATATTCTTTAACGTTTCCCTGTTGCGATTTTTGCCACAGTGCCTGCCAACAGTGTCTGCCAAACATATATTTACATGCAGGCATTAAAGGAGACACAATGTTTTTCCTATACCTCAGGATCTTTATGTCTTTGTACCTTACTCAGGGTCATTCTATATTACTACACCCTGCACAGGGTTCTACTATATCACTATACCCTACAGGAATTACCCGATCACCGCGCCCTGCATCTGGATTAACCCCTTCAGGTTTTCCCCTCTCTGGGCACTTTCATTTATGGATACAGTTATAATTATTTACTCTCATGGATATATCTCTCATGGTGCCTTACAATGGATGATTATATGTTGAGCACACAATCTATGTATTATTGTGAAGCCATACAATATCGCAGTTGTTATACTAAACATATACTGTACCTATAACAAGATCTACTATATCTCTGTACCCCACAAAGGGCATTTTGTATTACTGTACCCTACGAAGGGTCATATTATATTACTGTACCTGACGGTGCAAATCTATGTGGGTGTCCTCTGAGTATTCTTTCATGGCACACCACCTGGGGTGACCCCCAGATATGCATGCAAGGTCATTCATAGACCATTACGTTGATGTGGATGCCCTCTGGGTATTTTTCATGGCACACCACCTGGGGTGACCCCCCAGATATGCATGCAAGGTCATTCATAGACCATTACGTTGATGTGGATGCCCTCTGGGTATTTTTCATGGCACACCACCTGGGGTGACCCCCCCAGATATGCACGCAAGGTCATTCATAGACCATTACATTGATGTGGGTGTCCTCTGGGTATTTTTCATGGCACACCACCTGGGGTGACCCCCCAGATATGCATGCAAGGTCACTCATAGACCTTTACGTTTATGTGGGTGTCCTCTGGATTACCACGGCACACCACCCGGGGTGAACCCCGATAGAGTGCACGAAGTCCTACGCCTCAACTTTATCACTGATTACTGCATACATATATGGATGCTCAAACACTGCCTGGCAGTTTTACATTAAAGCATCAGTACCACCTTGCTGGATACGATCTGCAGGCAGGATCATGAGTGTACTGAGTGTATTGCGGAGTACCCTTCACAGGGATACATATCCGTACATTTACTGTACCTGGCGTAAATATTGAACGTGGGTGTCCTCTGAGCAAATTTTCATGGCACACCACCTGGGTGTGACCCCCAGACACGCATGCAATACTTGCAAGGTGCCAACAACAACTATAATGTGGGTGCCCTCTGGGTTACCATGGCACACCACCTGGGATGACCCCAGTCGTATACACGTGGACCCTGCGACTGCAGACCTTATGGGGGCAGGTCCCACGCGCTTCTATAATAAGCCAGTATAGTTACATCCGTGCTTACAGCTCTGGCGTGCATTTATGGTGCACCCAGCTAACCGGACCAGCTCTACCGGTCAATCGCGCCTACGCCACAGCTCCCAATAGCCGGATTAAACTAATGGAGGTGACCCCTCTACACTTGACACGAGTATTTCATACGTTCAGACAACCTGATGCAGGCAATTCAAGCCGCTTTACCTGGGTGACCCCCAGTGCTACCGGGAGTCTAACACCCCTACGGGCTGACCCTCAAACACTACTCCCACTGACTACTATCTCCCAACAGGATGAGAACGGGTCATGGAGAACACTCTCAACCCCCTAGGACTTCTAGCCTACTCAATGGAGTATGTTTTTTCTTGTTAGGAGCTCTGCCCCACACTGCTTGCTGGAGACCTTCATGTCCAAGTAGATATCCACCACGCACGTTGGACATAATAGATCACTCACACGAAGACAACTCGCCATCTGAGGAAGTGGAACGTAAGATCGACTAGTATTCGACCCAGAAGCACAAGACATTCTATTTGACGGTGGGAACTCACCCACCACACTAACTTTAGCCCACACCTCCCTGAGGCAAATCCTCCACACCCCTTCGGGGAAAGGTGTCTTTTTTGGGAGGACTGGTCGGTAGCGGAACCGAACCACCAACCGCTTCATCTACTAGTGAGTCAACCTATCATCAAGGGAACTCCTACGTGGTATACAAACGCTTCAGGATAGGGAAAATCTACCTTCTTCTAGATCTCCTGAACGGTAGCGACTGGTTTACACATCGGGACCCTGAGGACACATACTTGTCAATATCCGCTACTCTAAACTATCTAGTTTTCCTCCGATCCCAGTGATGAGGACTAACACGGCAGTTTACGACGCTGTGGTACCCACAAAGCTACTGAAGCCGGTGAGGGCTCACATCCGCGAATTTGGACGTGCGATGTCCCGTGTACCTGGAGGACTTGCTGACCCCTTGCGAATCCAGACTACGTTTGCAGTCAAATTTGTCGTTCAAGTTCTGGACTTCACGGGTTTTTTGTTTGGTAGTACGCAGACAATTGCTCCCCCATCTGTGTCGGGTCAGTTCCTCGGTTTCGACATCGGCTTGGAGAACTATGTTACGCGTCGGTCCCCAACAAGATCACCCCTATACGGTTGGATGTCGGACACGATCTAAGGTTGGATACGATTCCTCTCAGAATATTTACCGGATTGTGGGATTCCTCTCCTCCTCTCCTCCTCCATACAATCGATATCCCCTGACCCACTACGCTACGGGGCCATACAACGACTGCTGGTTAGATACGCACACGCCGGTCACTCATGCGACCACTGTCGGCAGAAGGACGGAATTTCGATGGTGACTACTTCACTTGCAAACTTGGATCGGCGAATCAATCATTTACTCTTCCTCCGGATGCGTAGTGGTGGATGAACCCATTCAAACGGACCCAACCGCTCTCCGCAATGGCAAGGGTTATTTCGATACACACGCACACACAGGATATCGCTCCTGACACTCCTCGGACAATGCCAACCGTGGTTCCCGGATCACCTGGGGACATCTCGCGAGGTCCCTCTACCACTCCCTACCTTCCCTCTATTTTGACGGGACCTCAAGGGGAAGCTCACTTCTTTGTCATGGAAGGACGACTGGCACTAGTGGACTGAACGATTTCAGGGCCTCCTGAAATGTCCGCGACCTATTGCATCAACTAAAGACCTCTGATGGGACTCAGGCCCCCGGCACCAGGAAATGCTATATTTCTGCCTGTCCGGCCTGGAGTGTATGTTGGGTGGAAAGGGATTCCGATCCCTTTACCGCACCTACCCCACCGATCCTTAACCATCTGTCACACCTGGTCTCGTTGGGGCGGTCATATCGGTCCCTCAACGTGATCGGATCTGCCATATCGGTGGCGCACGTTCCGGTACAGGGCGGACCAGTAGGTCAAGATCCACCGGTTTGTCGACTGATACGGGGTGCCGAATTATCGAGACCCGGCACCCAAGTATTCACACCTCTGGCAGGTGAATGTGGTGCTGCTATTCCTTGGGGAATAGCAGGACAATCCTTGTTTGTCACGGAAACAACTTTCAGCCGAAGTAGCCCGCTTGTTATGCTTCGCCTTATTTAGACGGGTGACGGACGTTAGGGCTTTCGATATGGATGGTTTCCTCTATCACACCAGATGGGATTACCTTTACCATAGCGAGACGAACTAGTCCAGTTCATCTTCGGTGTCATACCCATACTTTGTGTCAGACACCAAACTAGGTGTGGTCGGAACGCTAATGGGGTGTACCGAAATCATTCCCCTTCGTATTCATGCGACGGGTCTACTCCCGACTTCTTACGTGGAATCTCATGGAGAGGTGCCTACCACTGCACGGGCTAGATGGAGCCGCGGGCTATTGCATCTAACGAGCGTCGAACCTTGTTTCGGAGCCCACTCGGTCAAGGGTGCGGTGGCCCCACAAGTCCTTTTCGGCCGACGCTTCCCTAACCGACATTATACGATGCGCGGTTTGAGCGCGAGAAGGGTACGTTTAGAACGCTCTATTTCGGCAAACATCTCATACTTCCTTCACACTGGTCAATTCTAAGCTTTAAAAATGCAAATATGAAGCCTCCTGTCATGTGGTAAAATTGAAGATTATACTAGCTTTAGTGTACTAATAATCTTAATTTTAGTAATGACAGGAGGCGAATATTTCCCACCCTATAGGATCCCTCCCATGTTTTTCTCGTGTTTAACAGAATATGCCCTCTATGTTCAGGAAGGTAAGTACGTTATGGTTGTATGTTTGCTACTTAGATATGTGGCTTGAGAGACTTGTATAGGTTGAATAATTAGACATGTACCTTGAATTATGTTGTGTTTACAGATTCTTAAATATCATTGCTTTAGAATTAATATATATTGATATGTTACTCATTCTAGTATCCATTGGTATATCAGATTCTTAATGTTTATTGTATGCGGACAAGCTACCACGCCAGAGTCCTTTCACCTTTTTCTTTTTCTTACAGCGTGAAAGTCTTCTCATCAAGACAAAGACTCACCTTCCATAACTCTACATCACGGAACTACTGGAGTTGATTATTCTAATATGTTGTGGAACTGTTGACGTAATATGATTATGTTTATTGTTGATGTTTATTGTTTCGCTTCAAAGAAAGAGGAAGTGATGTCATAGACAGGGCCTTTTATGGGCACCATATCTTTTCTCTGATTGGTTGTTACTGTTTCTATGCTGCTGGAGTTTTCAGTAAAGAAAGATATGCAAATATTCGCCTCCTGTCATTACTAAAATTAAGATTATTAGTACACTAAAGCTAGTATAATCTTCAATTAAAGCCCTTTTTGTTGTCTAAAAAACGGTATATAATATGTGTTGGTATAATAAATGAGAGAGATGCAAATTGCAGTTGAACACAAACAGCAAAAAATGCAAAAATTGCTTGTGTCCTTAAGGGTATGTCCAGCTTCTGAAGCTGTGTCCTTAAGGGGTTAATTCAACAACCATGAGCCCGCAACAATTTATGTATCTGCATGCCTTTGTTTATTTAACTTTCTATAGCGACTTTGACAAATGCTTATTTGCAAAACAAATGATTTTTCTGAACACAATAAGAATATAAAGATTGTCAAAAGAAACAACCTATATATATTTAGAAATTAAGTAAACGGTAAAGCCTTTGAAATGAAGAAAACAATTTTTGTTTTATAAACTTCATAAATTACGTACTTGTAGGTCAGGCTCCTCAAAAAATCCCATACGGATAGGAGCATAGGTTGTTTTTTTTAAAGCCTCAATCAGTATGGGAATAAAACAGTCAGCTCTCCTAACGAATGAATCCCTTGACCCACACTGCAATTGCCATTTTCTTTAAGAAAAGACATGTTGCACTATCCCTTTTACGCTAGGACACGGCTGTTGTGAAACTAACCGCTAATCTGTTTGGAAGCACCGTTAAGTTCTTTCTAATGTGGTTTCGAACGCAAGGAAATGCACTGACACAATACACAACAACTGCATCTGTGTATTACTACACTCTTGAAGGTTACGTGAATGATTAGGGAGGCTTCGTTGCAAAGAAAAGTTAAAACTAAAGAAATAAAAACACATACATCTTAAGGACTGTAGGGTCACACAATTTCGATTTTCTGTCTGTACTATAAAATACTATCCTGTCTAGCTAATGTGGATAGATCTATTTATATAATATTGACCTTTAGTCTCTTGCGCTCTCCTAACTCCTAAGCCACTTGCCAAAGGGCTGTTTTTTGTTAGATAATGCAAGTGTCACACACACGCAGGCAGTGCTTGTGTAACGTATCCAGAACAGTTTATTTTAGGTGTCCATGTCACGAAAATTGAAATCTTTTTGATATATTAAATTATTATTTTTGTATTTATCTAAAAGACATTAAAATGGAACAAACATTTTGGGATTGAAGAAAAAAAAAGTCATAGCAGGGATTGACAAGACCTTTCTGGACTATAAAATAGAATCTTGTAACCGCATTTATCTTTTGGCATGGAGATGAAACAAGCTTGCAACTGCACTGCTTCTTGAAAAATAGGTTCCGGCTAAAGGTACTCAATCCCACTGTGTAAACTAGATAAACTATTCAACATTCTTTTATTTTTGACATATTCTGTACAGTGACCTGCCTTCCATCAGATGCACCAACACATTTTTGTAATCAGGAATGGAAAAAGGTTGGTAACTATGGACCTCAAGGCAATTTAAAAAAAAAAAAAAAAAAATTCTGGCAAGCTCCAAGGATTCAATGCTGGGTTTGAAGTGTGGTAGCAACCCTTGTTGTATGCCATTTAGGTTTTCATAGGGGAGGCAAAACTATTCTGGAATAGAAAATATCTCTGTAAAGTTTAATTTATATTAATGCAAAAGAATATATACATTAAATCTAAAAAAAAAAAAAAAAAAAGATAAAAATGTAGCAAGCTATAAGGGGAGGAGCAATCTGAGGTACCAAGCATAGAACCAACCTTACTCTGGGAAATGTATCAATATGCTTAATAAGTCAGACATCATTGCCCTATCCCTCCCGGAACAGAGTTGGAGCTCGGACCACTTCTCACAGCCTAGGAGAAAGTTGGCATCCATGGGAAGGACACTGTTTCTGCTCCAATTTGGTAGTTTACTGGTGATCTTCTGTTTGCAAGTGCAAATTATTACATTCCTATATTGGGACTGGTTTTATGGAATAAAAACATATAGCGTGTTGGGCTGCTGGTTTTACCATCTTTATTAGGTCCACTGGGCACATTGATGCATAACAGATGCAGAGCAGAGCATACTTGCCTGCTCCTGGCTTGTGAGCAAGATTTTAGTTTTTTATGATTTGCAGAATTACACTTTATATTGTTTAATTTCTCTTTTTTTGTGTTTATGTATGTTGTGTAAGAGTATTACTATTGGAATATTCAACAAGCTCTTACCCAGCTATATAATTGGAATGCATTATATATTGCATTCTATTACATTAGTGAATGCAATCACTAGGCTGGGTACAGTAATGTTGGCACTTAAATGGTTTTGCATACTGAGCACAATTCATCATTGTGAGGACAGCGGTATTTTAAAACACTTTTTGAAATATTATTGTCACTTATTTTAGAGTTACAGCACACCTTTTTAGTTTATTACCAAATTTTAACATGCCAATGACGAATGAAAGAAAAGAAAAGAAAAGAAAAAAAAAAGATAGAGGATAGACACTCCCTAGTATGCATCACCTGCATAGCTCAAGACTGGGGGATTCTCGTATTCCTGCATACCTATGTTTTCTTAATGGACTCAAAACTATTTGTATGTTAAAATTTACACTCACAATTACAAAAACCCTAACTGAAGCACCTTGAATGAATCTAAAATTAGCAAGGAAATGAAGACTCCAAATTATTTAGGAATGTGTAAAAAAAAAAAAAGCGGCAGCTGGAAATAATCCACTGGCTGTATAAATTAGCCAGATATCGCGAAGACTTTCAAATAATCAAATGGGAACAGAGTTTCCCTCCCCTCTTCAGATAATCAGAATATATGCCTGAGGGGGGCACTATTATGAATAACTGCTTGAGAGCTCATTTAAATCCCAAAGCATTCAAAAGACATACATGAGACAGTTTACTTTGTTTTATGCAAGTTCTGATTTTGGGCAAATATGACTGAGCTGAACTTCAAGTAACTCTCACTGTCACTTCATGCCATTTCCACACATCTTACCTGCAGGCAAGAAAAACAAATGGTGAGACCAGAACAAGTACAGGCTATAGTAGATTGAATGGCTGACCATGCCTCCAGTTCCTGCACATTGTCTCCCACCCGGTCCCCTGTTGAAAGCTCAGAGTTGGCACCTGCAGCCCATGGCCATCTGTCTTTCACCTCACCCACTTGCAAATCAGCCAAGCAGTATAAGCCATGTTTTAGAGCCAAGTCATGCAGCAGTCTCTTATGCTTTTTGATGACTCTGCTGGCGGGGTTTCCGTGGGCCATCCAAGATTGAGTGTACTGATGCACAACCACTTATGTGTCAAGATGTGGACATGCAAGGACTATCGCAGCACGTCTCTGATGACGAAACACAGGTGCCAACTACTGTGGCTTTCTGCAGTGTGCAGACCGGCAAGGAGGGCAGGGTTGAGGAGTGGGTGGAGGATGATGTGGAGGATGATGATGTCCCAGATCCCACATGGAATGAAGGTCATGCGAGTGACATGTGCAGTTTGGAGGAAGAGGCGGTGGTCGCACAGAGGCACCAGCACAGCATAAGAGGGAGCAGGGTGCAAAAGCGGAGCAGCCATCCCCTAGACGGTACGCCTGTTACTGCCCAGTGCACCCAGGGACCGAGCACACCAAAGCCAGCTCCAAGAAGTTCCCTGGCGTGGCAGTTCTTCAGACAATGTGCTGACAAGACACGAGTGGCTTGCACGCTGTGCAATCGGAACCTAAACCGAGGCATAAACTTGCTAAACCTGAGCAAAACCTGCATGACCAGGCATCTACATGCAAAGCACAAGCTGCAGTGGAGTAAGTACCTCATAAAACCAAGAAGGGTCTCAGGCTCCTCCTGCTCCTGTCTCTGCCTCTTCCTCCACCTCTGGAGTCACAGTGGCACCTGCCACCCCACAAACAGGATGTGGCAGCAACGCCACCACGTTCACCACCCTCACCAAGCATCTCCACACTGCCCCATGGAAGCGTACAGCTGTCCATCTCCCAAACACTGGAGAGGAAGAGGAAGTACCCCCCTAGCCACACACGATCCATGGCCCTGAATGTCAGAATTTCAAAATTCGCAGCCTTTGAAATGCTGTCATTCCGTCTGGTGGAGACTGCCAGTTTTAAAATCCTGATGGTGGTGGCTGTCCCACAGTACGTGGTTGCCAGCCACTACTACTTTTCCAGGCGAGCCATCCCTTCCCTGCACAACCAACTGGCAGACAAAATCAGGTGTGCACTGCGCAACTACATCTGTGGCAAGGTCCATATCACCACAGATATGTGGACCAGTAAGCATGGGCAGGGTCTCTATATCTCCCTAACTGCAAACTGGGCAAATGTAGTGGCGGCTGGTCCTGAGGCGGATAGCAGTTTGGCGCATGTCCTATCGCCACCTAGGATTGCAGGGCATTTCTCTTTGCCTCCTACTCAGCTTTCTCCTCCTCTACCACCACCTCATCCAGGCAGCATAACACCTTCACCACCAACTTCAGCACAGCCAGGGGGAAACGACAGCAGGCTGTTTTAAAACTGATAAGTTTGTGGGAAAAACCCTGCACTGCGCAGGAGCTGTGGACGGGCATGGAACAGACCGATGAGTGGTTGTTGCCACTGGGCCACAAGCCCGGCGGTGTGCGATAATGGGCGAAATCTCATAGCTCTGGGCCTAGCCGGTTTGACGCACATCCCTTGCCTGGCGCATGTGCTGAATTTAGTGGTGCAGAAATTCCTGAAAAACTACCCAGATATATCAGAGCTGCTGCAGGAAGTGCGGGCCGTCTGTGCGCGCTTTCTGCGTTCTCACCCTGCTGCTGCAGCATAACTTCGGCCTTCCCGCTCACCGCCTCATATGCGATGTGACCACAAGGTGGAACTCCACCATGCACATGCTCGAGAGACTGTGCAAGTAGCAGCAGGCGATAGAGTTTCAGATACAGCACGCACGGGTCAGTTGCTCTGATGAACAGCACCACTCCACCACCAATGAGTGGGCATCCACGTGAGACCTGTGTGCCATTTTGCACTGTTTCAAGTACTACACCAACATGGCCAGTGCCGATGATGCCGTTCTCAGCCTTACTATCCCGCTTATATATCTCCTTGAAAAAAACGCTTTGGGTGATGATGGAAGAGGATGAGGAAAAGGAGTAATTTCCACGGTTATCAGGCCAGTCATTAACAAGTGGCTTGGAGGGTAGGTTCCTGCACCAGCATAGGCCAGGTACACAATTGTCCAGCCAGGGCACAGTTCTTGAGGATGAGGATTAGGAGGATGAGGAACCGTGTTCACAGCAAGGTGGCACCCAACGCAGCTCATGGGCATCACTGGAGCGTGGCTGGGGGGATACAGAGGACACAGACGATACACCTCCCAAAGAGGACAGCTTGTCCTTGCCTCTGGGCAGCCTGGCACACATAAGCGACTACATGCTGCAGTGCCTGCGCAACGACCGCCGAATTGCCCACATTCTAACTTGTACGGATTACGGGGTGGCCACCCTGCTGGATCCCCGTTACAAGGACAACGTGCCGTCCTTAATTCCCTCACTGGAGCGTGATCGTAAGATGCGCGATTACAAGCGCACGCTGGTAGACACGCTGCTGAGGGCATTCCCAACAGACACAGAGGGCTCAGTGGAAGCACAGGGCGAATGCAGAGGAGGAGGAAGAGGTCACCAACGCAGCAGGGGCACCGCCAGCACCTCAAAATGGTTAGCATGGCCGAGATGAGGAAAAGCTTTGTCAGCAGGAAACCACAACCAGAACCACCATCTGATATGGAACGTCTTAGCAGGAGGCAGCATGTCAGTAACATGGTGGAACAGTACGTATGCACACGCCTACACGTACTGACTGATGGGTCTGCCCCATTCAGCTTCTGGGTGTCCAAATTAGGCACATAGCCTGAGCTTGCCCGTTATGCCTTGGAGGTGCTGGCCTGCCCTGCAGCCAGTGTATTGTCTGGACGTGTGTTTAGCACGGCAGGAGGCGTTATCACAGACAAGCGCAGCCCCCTGTCCACAGCCAACGTGGGCAAGCTCACATTTATTAAAATGAACCAGGCATGGATCCCACCAGACTTGTCTTTACCTTGTGCAGAATAGACATTTCTGCACAAGGTAAAGACCCAGCCATTGTTATACTCAAGTGCACTTATTCTTGGTTTTTTTCTTTTTTTTTTTTTTATATGTCCTAATATTTTGGGGCTACACCAATTTAAAAAAAAATAAAAAAAAAAATAATATATAAAAAAAAAAACAAAAAAACAGTGTTGGCTACCTCCTCCTCCACCGCCACGGTCATCGCCTCCTCAACCTATGGGTCACGTAGTATAAACTATGTACACAATAGCAGAGGCTTGTTAAGGCCTTTTCTCCATGCATCAGGAGTTGAGCTCAGTTTGAACAATGAAAGAATACCCTGCACTCTCAAATGGATAATTCTGGTGATCCTCCTGACAGCCATGCTTTAGATTTTGATTTATGTTCTTCCAAAGCTAAAAATTAAAGATTCCATCTAGTGCTATTTTATGGCTCAGCTGTATTATTAGTTCGTAGGTATTTTATGTTATTTTAAGTGATTTCCCTATCCACATTTCTTTGCAGGGGACTTGTCCTACTCTTACCCCCATTTTACTTCCTTTTGCAGCACTCTAGAGTCTAGCCCTTTCCAGGATTTGAGGCATTTTTGTGCCCAAAAGTTTGGGTCCCCATTGACTTCAATAGGGTTCGGGGGTCTAGTTCGATCCCAAACTTTTTTTTTTTTTCCTTTTAGTTCGGCAGAACCCGCAGGACCCGAACATCCAGGTGTCCGCTCAACTCTAATCATGACCTTTTTGTTGCGTAATATTTTTTTTGGTCTCTGATTTAAAAACAAAACAAAACAAAAAAAAACACAAAGCAGGACTCTCAAGGTGGTAGATTTATAACATGCCTATTAAGAAAAACAAAAAGTGACAGTCATTTAAAAAAAACGCTAAAATAATACCCATTTCAGCTGATGGTTTTGTTTGTCACTTTTTTTTTTTCCTTAACAATATTTTGAAGAGTTCACAGGACAGACTGATGATAAAAATGGTTTCAGAAAAACTCTCAGGAGTGTAGTAAAAAGTATTTACATGGGTTTAACAAGAAACAGAGATGTGTGCATGCTGCTTAACCATACAGGGTAGAGTGCAACAACTTTGTGACAGCTACCAGAACACCAGACATTAAAAGTTCTATTAAAAACCTGGTCTTGCCACAATCAGAGTACAGGCCATTTCCTGATGCCTCACTAGTACTTGATTGGCTCCCAGGCTGTCTGATTTTTTTTTTTGAAAAACAGAATATTAACCAATAATGTTAGTAACAGCGATATCCAACGGCTATTTCTGAATCAAGAAGAGCAATTTTTTCCTGGAAGTTTTTGCCTTCTTTTGCAAATTTACTTGAGCTACAGTGGAACAGACTGCCCACTAGGTTTCATAAAAAATATATATATTTATATGCTTATCGTACATTATTTCTCTAGCTCAGTTGATATTAATGCTCAACAGTAATATTACTTTAATAAAGTCTTCAGAACAAGGATTCCCTAAGAATCCAAAGGAAAAAAATAAAGAAAAAAAAATACATGGGGTCTGTTAAAAGGACACTCCAGGCAGCCCTTTTTACTCACCTCGTTCCAGTGCCAGGAGCCTCGTGAAGCTGCGCCCCCTATTTAATCAAAATAGGTGGGCGCGAGCAGGGAGCAATCAGACGCTTCCATTTGGAAGCGTCATTGCTCCCTTGTGCGCATACGCGGCTATGCCGCACATTCTTCATAGGGCGGCATTCATGCCGTCCTATGAAGTCCTGAGCGCACTACCGCGCATGTGCGCGGTGTACGCGGCCGCGAGCTGATTGACAGCTCAGCTCGCAGTCTTTGCCAGCCCCCTCTCCTGACAGGCAGGAGAGAGAAGGCGCGCAGCGAACAGTGCCTACATGATATGAAGTCCCTCTGGTAGCCGACTGAGTGACCACTGAATTTTCTCTGAAAAAAACAGTGTTTACATTAGATTGCCATTAAGCTGTAGTTGTTCAGGTGAATGTAGTGTCCCTTTAAATGCTGCTCCCAACCTCCAGCACAGCCTCTCTTTAGACTAATCATAGAACTACTACTTGCTGCACTAGAACAGAAACTGTAGGCACTACAACCATTTCACCTTATTAAATCTGTTGTGCCAGAAGTCCCCTAGCACAGGCCCTCCATTCAACATTAAAACCATGTAATAGGGGGCGGGGCCGGGTGGCCATGCCAGCAGGCTGCAAGTCGCCTCAGCTCCTGAAGAAACCAGCTAATATTGGGCAAATACCCACTAAACACAGCCTAAAACACCCTGGAAATTCGTGGCACAAGCTCCTGGAGTGTCCCAGTGCAGCTAAAGCACCTGATATCGGGTGGATCTGGGTCCCGGTGAGATGCTCTGGGGATAGGGGACTGAGTGGAGCAGACTGCTTCCCATCCCAGTTACAGTGAACCACAACGCGACTGGGGCCCTCCCGGCCCTGTTCACCCCCCCCTTTGGACCGGTGGGGGTTATCCCGGTCCCCATCGGGCAGGCAAACACCCTTACGGCGATCCTTGGTGACACGGCGATCCTTGGTGAGTCGGCGCCGACCGCCAATGACTGCCACACGGCCTCAACAAAATGGCCAAACGTGCTGCAACTACCCCACAGGCCGCATAAGACGGACCGCGCAGGCCGCGCCGATGCAGACCCCACGAACAACCCTGAACTGAAAATGTGGCGGAGAAGAGGAGAGGGCAACCTACAACGCTCACACTACAAGCACAGGGCAAGCCCCAAGCTAGAGCGCCTCACCTCAATCTCCTACCATCAAGATCGTGGGCCACCACTGGGGGAAGACCCAGACAAGCTATCCCCTTGCAACAGCTCTGCTACACAGCTACCCGCACCTGGACACTGTGGTCTGCACGGCGCAACACCTATACTCGCCCCCACGACCAGGTGACAGAACCACAGCGACCCTTGGACACTATGCCCGGTGGACGTCGGAACCTAGTGGACTTTGGCTGCCAGCGGGGTACATCCCCATGCCTGTGGAAAGGATAACTACCAACAGCATGAAGGAAGACATGGCAGGCACAAACGCGGAACTAACCGCAGACAGCCTCACCAAAGGACACTAGCGGCATACACCGCTTCACGGACATTAGTGTTAGTAATGTCTCAGCCAAACCTGTAACACAGCGGTCTTCAACACCCTGACTACCGCAGATGATGACCCAATGTGCCGCGCTCTGCCTGGTGGTACCTTATCTTCCTTTCTTTTATAATACTCTACTTTACCTTATTTCAATAATCGTCCTAGCCAAGCTATTTGATGGATTTCACTTATTTAACTCATTTGTGTACTTAGATAGACATGTAATTTTATAGAGGATTGGTGTATGACTAATCAGTCCAGATGTCACTGTATGGAATGCATGTCCCTCTTTTAAGCACAGATAAGCGTAGTTCAGCATGATCAGATTACTATCGAGGAACTGAAACAATGACACTCACCATGAACACTTACGTTAAGCTACTGAGTCAAACGTGTTTATAAATGTTAGTTGCATTGAATACTTAAAAGTTTACGCTACTCGAGAACCTAAACAACTGCTAATTTGATACTTTAACTAAAAATGTGCCTGACAAATCATTTACCACAACCTGTAATGCAAATATTCAATATTGCACCCTGATGTTGCTGTTGTGGCGCACCAAAGCTTGTGATTACTCTTGGGCACACCAAAAATAAAGAATTAAAAAAAAAAAAAAAATGTAATGGCTTAACATCAAATTAAAATCCCTGGCCACCATCAGGCTGGCTTGCCAGTGCAGGGTTCCTTCTAGCCATACCTATGACGGTCAGCTGACACTCTCTAAATACCAGACACCCAATGCTGCTCAAGCTAATGCTTCCTCATTAGCCCAAGCAACTCAAAGGAGAAGAGCTGCTGGGTATTCTTGTTAAGCATTAAAAACAGTTTAAGATCGTAGATATGTGGGATTGTAAGATATGTAACCATCTTAAACCCCCCTGTATCACAGCTCAATTAGCTGCCATTTAGGAGTTAAGTCACTTTTGTTTGTTTATACAGCCCTAGCCACAGCCTGCATGAAAACAAAATGGTTTCATTTTCAATCAGATGTAATTTAATTTGAAATATTTATTTTTATCTCCTGCTCTGTAAACTGAACTTTAATGACACTAAAGAGGCTCCCACATGGTATAGAAGGCTATTAACAGAGCAGGGGATACATGCTAAATTAAACAGAATATCTAGGTTCCTTTTCAGTTAGTATTTAGAGAGGTTGTGCAATTCATATGCAGAGAGGTGTGACTAGGGCGGTATCAACAAAGTAATATAAAGGAGCACTAAAGTGTCAGGAACACAAACATGTATTCCTGACCCTAAAGTGTTAAAAGCCACCATCTAGCCATCTGGTCCCCTCTTGCCTCCATAGATAAAGTAAAATCTTACTTATAGTGAAGTCTGAAGCTGCTGCCTTGGCCTGCTGACATCAGAAGAGGTGGCCTGATCCAATCACAATGCTTTCCCACAGGATTAGCGGAGACTGTCAAGGAGGCAGATCAGGGGCAGAGCCAACACAATTCAAACATAGCCTAGGCCAATCAGCATTGCCTCAGACAAATTGAATCAATTTAACTATGAGGAAAAGTTCAGTGTCTGTATGCAGAGGGTGGAGACTGAGTGGCAGTGTGCTTACTCTGCAGCACTGCCCAAGTAAGCAGCTTTAGCAGCCATCTGATGAGTGGCCAGTGAAGTGATCACTAGGCTGTAATGTAAATACTGCCTTTTCTCTGGAAAAAAAAAGACTGTTTGCACCAAAAAGTCTGAAGGGAATGATTCTATTCACCAGAACAAATGTAATAAGCTGTAGTTCTGGTGATTATAGTGTCCCTTTAACAGAATTGAACAGGAATTAATTCAGGGGCATGATCTATACACTATACTTTTAATCTTAACATGTTCCTTTTAGTTTAGCAATAATGAGACCATTAATATGCTTTTCAGATTAGCATTGAGAATATAAGGCACACACTGAGATTACTAGTACAATGCTTCTTTTACACAGGTCAAAGGCAGAAAAACATCCCAGCTTGGGAACGAAGCATCCCTGTAAACATCATGCCAAGTCCAGCTCTCCACAGCTCCTGTAATTTAAGGTCCATCCCCAGTACATGAATCTCCACTGCAATTGCAAAACTAAAACAGGTTGCACAGTCTACCTATCCAGACCTCATTAACTGTGTAACAGAAAATATTAAATCTTCCACAAGTCAGCAATCTCAGAAAAGAACTCAAAGTCCAATCAAACCTAGACTCTAATAAATCAATGATTTTCCATGTATATAGAAGTTAAAACTTTGTACTAAGATTGATTGAACATGGACAGATCTTAAAAACACTAGAAAGCCTTATTAAGAACGTTACATTTAGGCAACATAAATCATTCACACAAACTTGGACAACAATGTCAGTCCTACAAAATCATGCAAAAGTCAGGGTCGTTCTACAGTTCACACTTGAGACAATTATAAAAACCTTTTTTTTAATTCAAAATCTAGTAGTGAAGCTTTAAGGAATGGTGTGTTTAGATAATATTCTGTTCAACATCACACTTGAATGAGCTCACAAGGTGCAGCACATGTTGAAGTTATAACTAAGTGGTGGTTCATTTATTCGTCCTTAGTTCAATCCTATTTGGGGGGAAAATAGCATTGAGCATGATACAGCTTACTGCAGGCCTTCCATTAAGGCAACACTAAAGCATTAGGAATACATATATATGCTATAGTGTTCCTCTACCCATAGGTGCCCCATGAGTATTTAAAAGGTGAGTATACTGGTCTTACATTTGACAGCACACCACTCTAAGTGCCAAACCTTCACCGTATTGGCCAAGACAATCAGTCTTGATATCAGCCAATCCAATGCTTACTCACAGGAATGCATTGGGAGACTACTGTACATGCACAGCCAATTGACTGAAATGGTCAAACTTACCTTGACTATTTCAGCGATATTACCTCTAAAGGCTGTTAGTGTGACAGCTAACATTTTAACCATGCAATGTAAAACACTGCCATTCTTGTAGAACGACAATATTTTAGTTGGACGGTTAAAAAGCCGACAGGGGCATGGTACCTAAACCTCTGAGTTGAAGTGGTAAAGGTGCCTATAATTTCCCTTTTACTGTAATTTACGCATTTATAAATAGAATCCGAGCACCATTTAGGATCCCCTTTATTCAAACCAAATAAGGTGTGTGTGACCTTAAATAATGCATACATAAACATAAATGCCTCCTTACATGCCATCTCCTGACATGTGCAAGCACAAGGCATCTCAAAAATGCATTTGAGATGGTTTCAGACCTTCAAACTGTGCATGGTCTCATTACATAAATGGCACTACTGCTCAACGAGCTAAAATGTCTGCCTTCACAAATTAAATATAAACCAGGTCATAGTAGAAAGACCATTAAATCAAGGGTGAGCTAGGAGACGCACTAAAAAGAAGTTGGTACTGCAAACTAGGAAAGATGGAGCCTCAATTACGTAATGGGAGGCCTTCCCTGCAAAACTGCATGTATACCAATTTGTATGTTAAAAAAAAAAAAGGGCATTAGTTTTTATGTATGTATTGCAAGATATTACACAACTAGGCTATATTACATGTAAACTTTAAAGGGACACTGTAGTCACTCAGACCACTTCAGCTCAATGAAGTGGTCTGGGTGCCAGGTCCATCTAGGGCTAACACTGCAGCTGTAAACATAGCAGTTTCAGTTTTCTTCCTGACAGCCGCTAGAGGCGCTTCTGTGACACTGGATGCGAAATTCGCATCCAGCTTGCAGAGCGTCCATAGGTAAGCATTGAGAAATGCTTTCCTATGGACTGTTTGAATGAGCGCGTTGCACTTGACGCACATGCGGCTGCACTTGGGAGCGGACGTCGGCAGGGGAGGAGAGGTCACCATAGCCAAGGGAGCCCGGCGCTGGATTAAGGGAAGTAACTGAAGGGGTTTAAAGGATGCTATAGTGTCAGGAAAACAAGTTGTGATCCCATTGTCAGTAATAAAATAGGATACAGGTTTCCTTTAACTGTACCAACTCATGAACAGCCTTGCCTCAAAAAAAATAAAATAAAATAAAAAAAACAGTATCAAAGTGTAATTTGTTACTCATGGTCACTCACAGGGACAGTGCAGTTGTAAGAAACTGCCAATAACAAACAAGTCCATTGTAGCACAGGTTTTGCAGGAACCAAACTGGGATAACAACATGAAATATAATTAGTCTTTTAGGGGTTAAACAAGCATTTGGCAAAACTACAAAAATATGGCTGCAGATCAACTTTTATAGGGACACTAGTCACCAGAACAACTACATGTATTGTATTTGTTCTGGTGAAATATAATAATTTCCTTCAGGCTGTTTGCAGTAAACACGGTCTTTTCAGAGAAAAGACAGTGTTTACATTAAAGCCTAGGGATACCTAGGGATACCTCCAGTGACCATTCTTCAGATGGCTGCCAGAGGTGCTTCCTGGCATACTGCTGCACAACGTACAACACTGCTTGGAGACACTGAACTTTCCTTATAGAGATGCATTGATTCAATGAGGAGATACGGATTGGCCAGGGTGGTGTTTGGCTTGTGCTGGCTCTGCCCCTGACCCTGCATTCTTGACAGTCCCAGACAATCCAAAGCTTTCCTATGGGAAAGCATTGTGACTGACTGAGACCACCACTTAAGTAAGCCAAGCAAGCAGATCAGGGGCACAGCCAGCACCAGCAGACTGAAATAAAAGGTAAAATGTTACTATATTTAGTGAGGTAAGGGTTTGTGTTTCTGACCCCATCGTGTTCCTGTAAGGAATGCAGACACCCGCAACGCAACCTGAGGCCTGCAGAGCTGGAGCCAGGGAGAGGCGGCAGCTCTCTTCGACACCAGATACCCCAGAAAGCACTACTGACCTCCTACCCCCATAAGGGTAAAACAAACTCCTGCCACCACAACAATTGTTTGGAAATGGGGTGGGAGTGTTCTTTAAGCCTCAGTTGATTAGTAAAAAATGTGAGCCGTTATCAGTTACATATATAATTAGAATTTTGTTACAATACAGAGAATTAAGCACATATGGGAATAAGCGTGGTTTTCAAATCTCTGCATTATACCATTTAGCACCCAATACCGACATAGGAGCGGTGGTCTCCACTTTTGCCATTAAACTGAAGGTAGAACTTGAGGATTTAAGTCAATTTGGTTTGTTTAGGTTATTACATATTGTAGGCACTTCACTGTAACACAATATGTACTGATAACATTATACCCAACTCTTACACATATGCAATGTATATTGTTTATTTTGTTTGAGCTATTTTACGCTTACAATAAAATTATTTTGCATAATGGTTTATTATACACTATTCATTTCTTTGCAGGCCACAAGTGTGTCCAAACACCTCTGACTATAAAAGTGTTAATGTAATCTAATAAAAGGCTTTCTCCTCACGGGTCTTTACTATCTTCTTAAAGGACACACATATGGGTAATGGTAATGGAAACAAACACAGTAAAATCCATTGCCAAAAGCCATTCACCTTGTGTGAAAATCATAGAAGTGGGTAAGGCCTGTGTGATCTCTCATCACATTATCAGAGTGGCAGTGCAGACTTGGGAGGAAGAGGAAAGGTTATGTGGGGCACCAAGAAAAGGATGGGTGGCAGAATTAGAAGCTAGGGACACAAGAGGTGATAGGGAAAGCCAGGATTGCATGTTGGCGAATTTAGGAGCAAATTAAGTAACAAGGTATGCAATGGTAGTGGAAAGACAGGGCTGATGGGATGACAAGCACTAGGAGGTGGGGTAACAGCAGGTGAATTGGTGGTAGAGCAGGTGCGGCCAAAAAAAACAAGCACTGGTAGGATGGAAACAGGGCAGGCGAAAAGCCATGGCAAGCACTGGTAGGTAAATGAAAAGGCAGGCGGGGTTACGGTGACAGGGCAGGTGGAGTTACACGGGAAGATTAGGTAATACAAGCCCAGAGGGGCAGTAAGGTTACAGTAACAGACAGACGGGTGTCAGGCGGGTGAGGTTGCAGTAATGGAGAGGCGGGTGAGGTTGCAGTAATGGAGAGGCGGGTGAGGTTGCAGTAATGGAGAGGCGGGTGAGGTTGCAGTAATGGAGAGGCGGGTGAGGTTGCAGTAATGGAGAGGCGGGTGAGGTTGCAGTAATGGAGAGGCGGGTGAGGTTGCAGAAATGGAGAGGCGGGTGAGGTTGCAGTAATGGAGAGGCGGGTGAGGTTGCAGAAATGGAGAGGCGGGTGAGGTGGTGGTAGTAATGGTGTCAGGCGGGTGAGGTGGTGGTAGTAATGGTGTCAGGCGGGTGAGGTGGTGGTAGTAATGGTGTCAGGCGGGTGAGGTGGTGGTAGTAATGGTGTCAGGCGGGTGAGGTGGTGGTAGTAATGGTGTCAGGCGGGTGAGGTGGTGGTAGTAATGGTGTCAGGCGGGTGAGGTGGTGGTAGTAATGGTGTCAGGCGGGTGAGGTGGTGGTAGTAATGGTGTCAGGCGGGTGAGGTGGTGGTAGTAATGGTGTCAGGCGGGTGAGGTGGTGGTAGTAATGGTGTCAGGCGGGTGAGGTGGTGGTAGTAATGGTGTCAGGCGGGTGAGGTGGTGGTAGTAATGGTGTCAGGCGGGTGAGGTGGTGGTAATAATGGTGTCAGGCGGGTGAGGTGGTGGTAATAATGGTGTCAGGCGGGTGAGGTGGTGGTAGTAATGGTGTCAGGCGGGTGAGGTAGCAGTAAGAGATGCGGGTGAGGTGTTGGTAGTAATGGAGAGGTGGCTGTCAGGCGACTGAGGTAGCAGTAATGGTGTCTTGCCGGTGAGGTGGTGGTAGGGGTGAGGTGGTGGCAGTCACAGTGTCAGGCGGGGTGAGGTGGTGGCAGTCACGCTGTCAGGCGGGGTGAGGTGGTGGCAGTCACGCTGTCAGGCGGGGTGAGGTGGTGGCAGTCACGGTGTCAGGCGGGGTGAGGTGGTGGCAGTCACGGTGTCAGGCGGGGTGAGGTGGTGGCAGTCACGGTGTCAGGCGGGGTGAGGTGGTGGCAGTCACGGTGTCAGGCGGGGTGAGGTGGTGGCAGTCACGGTGTCAGGCGGGGTGAGGTGGTGGCAGTCACGGTGTCAGGCGGGGTGAGGTGGTGGCAGTCACGGTGTCAGGCGGATAAGGTAACAGTAATGGAGAGGCGGCGGGTGTCTGAGATAAAGCCGTGTGGCTGTGACAGTTAAGGCCAGTTGGGGCAGGTAGGTGACCGTGTAGTTGTGACAGGGCCAGTTGGGGCAGGTAGGTGACCGTTGAAGGCCGTGTAGCTGTGACAGTTAGGACCGGTAGGTGGCCGTGTAGCTGTGACAGAGCCGGTAAGTGGTCGGTGAAGACCGTGTAGTTGTGGTCGGTGAAGGCCGTGTAGCTGTGACAGGGCCGGTAGGTGGCCGTGTAGCTGTGACAGTTAAGGCCGGTAGGTGGCCGTGTAGTTGTGGACACTTACCTGCCGGTGATAGTAATGAGTGGTTGTGTCCCCGTGCTCGCTGTCCCTCTCACAGCAGGCCGCACTGTGACTTTCCGAGGCCGGCAGGCGCCGCGCACATCGTGGGCCGAAGCGAAGGTTAAAGGAAAGACAGGGCCTGGCGGGATCACACGGCTCCCCTCACCTCAGCGCTTCATCCTCACAGGCTCACGGTTCGGCCGATTTACATGACGCCTTCCCGCCCACGGACTGAATGCGGATCCTGTTCGGGGGGTTTAATATTTATTTATTTTCCCACTCCTAAAAACGACCGAGCGGCGCAGCAGCAGCGGCGTGGGGGAGGGGAACGCAGGGCCGTCTCCGTTAGCGATTGGCCGGCGGAGGCCTCGAGCCAGTGACAAGCGGGCTGACGATTCGCGGCCGGCGCTATCAATCAAAGCAGACGTTCCAGCAGCGGCCTGAAAAAGCCGGCTTCTGATTGGTTGAAGCTGCTGTCACTCAAACTAGCCCTTTATGTGACTAGAGCAGTTCCGCCGCTGACAAGCAGCTTCTCTATCCCTTTACTCGCGCATCAACGACACTTACGCCTGGATTGAAGGGATGCCCAAATAGTTACAACAATATGCGGGGGCAGCGGCCGATTACCGACGGCCGGGGGTGGGTATGTGCAGGGTTGTTGTCGTTTGAGCCGTAACCAACCTTGTTTGATGCGAATATGTTGATCTTTTGTCTCCCGGGTTCTCATTGGCTATTAAAGCTTGGTTGACGGCTTTCGCGACCAATGGTAGAGCAACAGTGGGCGTGGCGGGGGAGAAAGCGACCTGAATGTTGTTTTCCTCAATGCGACTCTGTGGGAGGAGGCAAAAAAAAAAAAAGAGACAGAGTCCCGGATGTAACATGAGCTCATCGCGGGCCAATCAGCGAGCAGGGTGACGTCAGCCGCTTCACAAAAACAAGTCTCTCTGCCTGTCTGTCACGTAGAGGGCGGGGTCAGTTGGTTGCTGAGTGACGTCACTGCCCGCAGAATTGTCATGTTGGTAAAATATGACGTCTTACAGCTATAATATGGTTTGAAGACGCCATATTTGGTTATAAAGCTGTTAGTCTCACGCATGAAAGCTATGGTAATAAATATAGTGTCAGCTTGGTGGACTAAAGTGTGGTTTGGCAAGATTGTAAAGTGAACTTTAGAAATTTAAGGACAAAATATCAAAATTTGGTGGCAGAAATTCTGCAGGTAGACTGTTTTTGCTTTTTAAAGTGACTCAGTCACCTGATTGGGTCTTTGAATATTTTGCAGAGACCCGATGATGACATTGTCTCTTGAGGAGTAGTGACCCAGGGGTGCAGGAGAGGGGAGTTATGCTGTGCTGCCTTCTGTGGGCGCCACCATTTTTAATCTTTAGCTTCTGGCACGTCATCTGCTAGGAGCCCACATGCATATGCACTGCAGAACAAAACTCATTATTTTCCCACTTCAGCGACAGCTGTGGGAAGTGACAAAACATGGCCGCAGTCGCTCCTTGCCTTGCCCTTTTGTCAAGTTAGGCATTTATCACAAGGCGATGTGGTCCCTGCTTAGGATTTATTTTTGACTGTATTGATTTTTCGCTAAAATTCCAACAAGTCTTGAAGCACATTTCATAAAGCTTTTGTCTTTATGATATGCTCGCAATTTTGGGAGGGATGACTAGCAACTTTAAATTCCTTTTTTGAATTATTCATATTTCACACTTTAATAAACTGTACACAATAGGGTTGTAAATTAATTACCGCCTGCAGTTCTTTAACTGAAAATTATATTTAAAAAACAAAGTCATCTTTTGACAATAATGGTGTTTATTTTATGTTTGTGTTGTTTATGTTTGGTTTAAACGGCTATTTTAGAGTTAACTGTGCAATTTAAATATTGATGTATGTATATCTGAGAACTGCATGGGGGTTGATATAAATTGAGCAATGCTCTTACCTCTGTTAGCCCAACATTTGTTTTGTGCATTTCAGATTCATTCTTCAGTATGCTACCGATACATACAGCAAAATCATAAAAGGTTAGAGTTAACACTTGCAGGGCTATTCACTACATTCTAAAATGTAGCAAATTTAACGGGTATTTGTGCCTATAGAAATGTATGCACTTTTTAAGAGCACTAAATTCTACCTATACATTGTGCTAACAGATTTGTAATCAAATGTATAGAGACTATACCAAAGAATTGACTAACATGGGAGGGCTGAAAAAGACCCCAGGCGGTCCTACTGCTCTCCATACATAGCCACCACAGCTCACAAGCTGTGGTTGCTATAGTAACTTCCTAGCTAACGCTCTGTTCAGACTCCGGATTGCTGACAAAGAATCCAGCTTGTTGGTGTCACCAACGAGATATACTGCAGTCAGGGCAAAGGCGAATTGGAGGTGGGTGTTATAAGAAGAACACACACAAAGCTCAGAACATTGAGGCAGTAGGATGGAGGTGAGGTGTCAATATCTAAAAACTTTACATGGAATATCATGTATACATGATGTATTCAATGCTTTTGGAGCTGATTTAAAGGCAAGTATAAAAATCGACAGGTTTACTTTAAAATCAGAAAGGCAAGAAAAGCTGATCATGACAACTTCTCCAGGCCTCCCACAATTGGTGGAACAGTTGGACACTCGGTGCATGAGTGGGAAATTACGGTCTTCTGACAATTCAATGCTTCCCATCGAAGAGCACCATATCATTCTTCATAAATCATATGCTTCTCTTTGAGAAACATGAGACCTGTTCAGCAGCATCATATTAATGATTCCAAATATGGAGTGCTTCATATAATAGGAAAAACAACGTTTTAAACAAATGTTAGATTGCCTATCATGTATGAATTGAAGGTACACACTTGTTATGGTGGCAGGTGGTCCCAGGTGTCTTATCTTAAAAGGCTAAACCATTAATGAACGGTTTAATCTTAAAGTCTGCAAGCTGACACTTGATTGTTCTGCCCCTCCACTTCCTCTGATACTTAGTTAAGTGTAAGTATGTGACGAGAGGAATTAAAATCAAAAAAAGCCCTATTCAAAAACAACAAAATTGCTCTGGTCTCTAATGCTCTGAAGCAACGCAAATCCCTTGTAATTAAGCGGATCAATCAATATAATAAATGTATTGTTGCCCTTCTATATGATGATGATATTGTCCAGCTCACTCAATCAAATACACATGGACAGGGCCATATAAAGAGCCCATTGGGCCTCGTGCTGACATTTATGATGGGCCTAATTACAGAATCTTATCGACAGAAAACACTAAAACAGTTATACCTCCCAAGCATCACAGATCTGATGGAAGTGGTGCTGTGGGGGAACTCACAGGATAAACCTATCGGTGAACGCATACCGTATGCTAATCTCTCACTTTAATCTTTCAAGTAAATCCATACCCCCTAAAAGAAGTGTCCACTGAAGCAGGGTGGCGATTGGCCACTGGCGCAAATCACGTAACCAGAATCACCCAAAGGGACAAACATGCCCCAAAAATTGTAAGGCCAGCCTGGCGTGAAAGCATGTTATGCTGCCTGCCAATTGGACCATAGTTTTGTGTACTATGCAGACAGCACCCTGAGCTTGGCATAAATGCGTCTGATGACTTCCTTGCGCTGTGCTTTCTAAGGACTGTCCCCTAGCACTCCCTATTCATCTCCTTACCTTCTTACTAGCAGGCAGAACTGAAGCTCCTGGTATATAGTTTGAGTCAGAAAAAAGGTGTATGTAGTGAATGTAGAAGAAAGGGGACATGCCACAGTGTTAGAGAGACTGAAGCAGCAAGAGCATTTACATAGTGCGCAAACTAATTTCATTGTCAGCCAGTCCACACAAGTTTTGTTCCCCTACATCCCTCTTAAGTTTCCATACTCAAGAGTAGTAAATAAAAAATCAATGGGCCTGGAGCTGCAGCTCCATCTGCCCCTAAGTTAATCAGGCCCTGTACATGGGCAAAAACAAAACAACATACCGTATATACTCGAGTATAAGCCGAGTTTTTTTAGCACATTTTTTGTGCTAAAAAACCCCAACTCGGCTTATACTCGAGTCATAGTCTGTATTATGGCAATTTGCATTGCCATAATACAGACTGGGGGAGAGGGGGGCTGGCAGAGCTGTACTTACCTTTCCTGCAGCTCCTGTCAGCTCTCTTCTCCTCCGCGCCGTCCGTTCAGCACCTCGGTCAGCTCCCAGTGTAAGTCTCGCGAGAGCCGCGGCTCTCGCGAGACTTACACTGGGAGCTGACAGAGGGAGCTGCACGGACGGCGCGGAGGAGGAGAGAGCTGACAGGAGCTGCAGGAAAGGTAAGTACAGCTCTGCCAGCCCCCCCTCTCTTAAAATAATAAAAAATAAAAATTAAAAAAAAATTGCCCACCCCCCACCAAGGCTCTGCAACACACACACACACACACACCACTCATACACACACCACTCATACACACACCACTCATACACACACCACTCATACACACACTGCATTCATACACACACTGCACTCATACACTGCATTCATATACACACGCTGCACTCATACACACGCTGCACTCATACACTCGCTGCACTCATACACACACGCTGCACTCATACACTCACGCTGCATTCATACTCACACTGTATTCATACTCACACTGCATTCATACACACACACTGCATTCATACACGCTGCACTCATACACACACGCTGCACTCACACACGCTGCATTCATACACTCACACTGCATTCATACACACACACTGCATTCATTATACACACACTGTAAATAAATATTTAATTAATATATTTTTTTTTAGGATCTAATTTTATTTAGAAATTTACCAGTAGCTGCTGCATTTCTCACCCTAGTCTTATACTCGAGTCAATACGTTTTCCCAGTTTTTTTGGGTAAAATTAGGGGCCTCGGCTTATATTCGGGTCGGCTTATACTCGAGTATATACGGTATATATTTTTTTGTTGATAAAAATAATCCTGAATCTTAAAAAATACCACATGCTTTAGTAAAGAATAGCCTGCTTGAAAATTAAAGTTAGCAATTACACAAAGTACAAAAAAAATATTTTGCCTACTTCTACATCTCTTAAAAATAATCCCTTTTTACTGTGATACATATACACGGCACGCACATAGTTTAATAGGGAGTTTGAACTTTTGAATGATAAGAAAAGTTAATAATTTGTCTCTCTAGGTGCTTAAGAACTATGAAAAGAACTAATAGATGTGTCAGAGTTAACGATTAACCAAACCAATAAAGATACCCAGGAAGAAATGATGATTGTGTTCTATTACTGACTTTGCTAAAACTCTTCTGTTGTTGGCAGACAATGATGTGCAATGATTGCGTGGTTACAAAAAGTTCTCCTGGAAGTTTTTAAAACAGTTTTACCTTTTTACATCAGCTTTTGCAAAATAGAATGGAGGGTCCTAAAGCGCTGTTCCTTTGGTTTGCTATGTACACCATTGAGTAACATAGTGATGTACACACAAGCTTGACAATAAATAAAACCTTTCCGTACCAGAGGATTTAAAGAACCACTATAGGCACCCAGACCACTTCGGCTCAATGAAGTGGTCTGGGTGCCAGGTCCATCTAGGGTTAACCCTGCCTGCTGTAAACATAGCAGTTTCAGATAAACTGCTATGTTTACAGTAGGGTTAATCCAGCCTCTTCTGGCTGTCTCATTGACAGCCGCTAGAGGTGCTTCCGCGTTTCTCACTGTGGTTTTCCTATGGACTTTTTCTCACTGTGAATGCTTTCCTATGGACTGACTGCGGGCGTAAGTAAAGCGTTTAACACCTTCCTCCCCCTAGAGCCCGGCGGGAGGGGGACCATAAGGGTGGGGGTGACCTATTAACACTATAGTGCCAGGAAAACGAGCTTGTTTTCCTGACACTATAGTGGTCCTTTAAGGGAATTTGTTTTATTCCTAGCATTATAGTGCCCCCTCGCTCACAGCAGCCCCTCCCTTCCTGTAGTTATGAAAGGGTTAAAAACCCTTTTGTCACTTACCTGAAACCAGCGCCAGTGTTCCTTGGTGATGAGTCAGGCTCCTCCTCTGACCATATCAGCCAGCGGGTGCGACAATGCACATCCGTGCCGAGCGCTGCACTCCCATTAGGACTACCACATAGGAATGGGGTATGGGGTTTTAGCTGATGCTGGATGTCATGCATAGCGTGAGGACGTCCAGTGTAAAGTAAAGTTGTCTGGGTGCCTATAGTGTCCCTTTAATGCTCCTCTTTGGTTCATTGCGGTATACTCACACTTTGCCCTGAGCTACATGCACTTGCTAGGAGATATTGCTGCATTAGAATCGTTATTGAATTTTCTAATTCAGATCATTCTAAAAGTAGTTAGATCGACTTATTGGGTAATACCACTTAATAAGAGCAAGTTTACATATCTAAAGGTTTTACATCTTAGCTACCAGTACCTCATAGGTATACATAAGCAGATTATAATACATTTAAATTATTTTGGTTTTTAATACCAGACATAGATGATTAATATTTTATAGGACAAGAATTTTAAAACCAATTACTGGAAAATAATGGGTATCCGGGTAATTTCATTTTTTTTGTATTTATAGATGTATTTTTGGCAGGATTATAGTTGATCCAGCACGCAGAATTGTATCACGCCTAAAGACTAAGGATAACATCTAACTGGACCTTAGAATGGCCGGAATTAACGTACCAGGGAATAGTCAAAATATTTGCCGAGGTCAGGGACACAGAATGAGACGCAACCATGAAAAAAGCCAAAGTCAAATACCAGAAAAAACACGATCAGGAACCCACTCTCGGATAACCAGCTAGCAGAAACCACGACAGGGCACTGGGGAAAAAGGTAATTTGGGTTTAAATAACCCTCTTTAGGCTGTAATTGGCTGTCTCTGACCCCAAAACGTGCGTGCACATCTATGATGTGATGTCGCACACACGTTGGTGCCATCTTTAATGTGGGCGAAGGTAAGTTTATTATAAAATCCTGAACCGCAGCGGCCAGCTTTTCTAAGAACGTCGCACCCGCTCGGGACCAGAACGGAGGGAGACTGAGCAGCTGCCCGCTGCGACCAAGGTAAGTTAGGAATCTTTCTGTCGGCGTGGCTGCCTAGTTTATGTGCAGCCACGCCAACAGAAGAGCCGAGAGCCGTGACAATTTTAAGGAAATTCTTTATCTAACTTGTATTGTTTTGGGGGAGGGGGGGGGATTTCCTGATTAGATACAGACAGATCACATCTCACATATTCTCTCTTTGCTAGCCCCTCTTTTACTTACCTTTTTGTTGCCTTCCCCGACGGTGTAGATTTAACTAGCCAGTCCTACAGTCACATAACCTTACATATCTGTAGCCACTGAACTCCTGTGAGTGAGCTATGAGGTCAGTAAATGATATCGTAGTTGAGTTAATTTATTCCAGACTGCGAGATGTGATTTATATATATTTATATAATTGTAAGTATGAAGGTTGATGTTCCACCCTATCCTGAAAAGGGAACTATAACAAAATTAGAACTTTTGACATGTATGTGGCATATATTGATATAATGTATATATCTTATTTTTTTGGTACAGACTTAGTTCAAGGTCTAAAAGGAATGGCGGCACTTCTGGAGACCCTTGGCCTCCCGCGAGACTCTCTGCAGTAGACTAGGCCGCGACAGGCTACCAAATCAGCCCATTGAGGGGATCCAGCGAATATCACCCCATTTATTCCTCAACTGGCCTCTTCAGATGCCTATGCTGCGGCTACTACCTGAAGATACACATAGCCTAATTAGCCAAGAATGTTCGATATGTTAAAATTGTAGATAGTTTGTTTTAATTTTGTACGCCTTATATTTTTGTTTGTAAAATACTCTGTTGCATACCATGCTCTTAGATGTGTTGGTTCAATGTCCAACACCCCCCCCCACCCCCACCCAAAAATCTCAAATCGACTTATACATGGATACTATAGCTTTTATAGTCCTTGAGTCATAATTTATGTATGGCTCTCAGCCTCCTAGCTATGATTTTTAAATCTAATTTCCCTTTTTTTGGCCCATAAGTTTCTCTTTTTGGATTATCACACTTTTAATAACCCAGTGTGTTGGCGCTCGAGTCTATGACACATTGGTTGTTTCTTTATTTTATCTTTCAGACTATAGTGTGCCAGCTCTAGCCTTATATTATAATTTTAACTGCCACTGACTGGCATGTCAATATTAATATTTGCATAGTTATATCATACGAAAATCCTCAGTTCACAGGAATTGACGTTACTGTACATTGTGTCTTATTATTATTATTTGTTTATCTACTGCTGTATAACTCCAATGTCAGTATTTGTACTTCAAACACTTCTCACACCAGTTAGCTGGGTATAAATACAGAATAAACTGCAACATTTGTGCTGCTAAATGACAACTGCAGATACACACTCGCATGGATGCAGTTTGAGTGTTTCCGCATAAAGTCAGCAAAAACTGGCAGATGTTTTTTTAAACATTCTTCCTCACTAGTTTTATTTTGTAAACAAAAGCCTTTGGTATTTAGAGACCGTCTTATTTATAAAACACACATGTTGCTGCTTTTTACATGTTTTCAGCTGTACAGGTTTCTTAACTGTAAACATTTTGAGGAGGCCTGTTTATTTGAAAAGACGTCCAACTGAAATAAATAGTGTAACAGAGCCATCCGTGTTCTAAAGTTTTAAAGACAAAATTATGGAAGTATCCAAAGATTTAGCACGACGTCCTTGAAAGCACGTTAGATGTGTCAAGGCACTCTCAGCAGAAAGTTAGAAACCTGCTAACAGCATCATGGGATTTGTAGTTTTTCAGCACCTAAGGATCTAGATTTTGTAAATTCCAGCTCTAGTTTTAGGTTTATTATAGGATTGTTAAAGGGACACTCCAGGCACCCAGACCACTTCTGCCCATTGGATTGGTCTGGGTGCCAACTCCCACTACTCTTAACCCTGCAACTGTAATTATTGCAGTTTTTTTTATAAACTGCAATAATTACATTGCAGGGTTAACTCCACCTCTAGTGGCTGTCTACTAGACAGCCACTAGAGGGCACTTCCGCGTTTATAGCAAAGATTTTCTTTGCTAGAGCGTTGCTGGACATCTTCACGCTGTGTGAGGACCTCCAGCGTCGCTCAATTCCCCACAGGAAAGCATTGAAATCTTTTTCAATGCTTTCCTATAGGGAGACCTAATGCGCGATTGCGGCATTGCCGCGCATGCGCATTAGGTTTCCTCAGCCGGCGGGCGGGATCAGTCTCGCCCACCGGCTGACGCAATTACTGGGAGGAGCGACGCCAACCTGAAACCACCGCCAAGGGACATCGGCGGGGTCTCAGGTAAGTGACCTGAAGGGGTTTTCACCCCTTCAGCTACCTGGGATGGGAGGTGGGAGGGAGAGGGGACCTGCAGTGCCAGGAAAACGGATTGTTTTCCTGGCACTGGAGTTTCCCTTTAACTTGAAAGCCATACTTAATAAATAACACAGCACTCTCAGCCCATTATCACAGCCATGCAGCATAAACCGCATTGATAGACATAATGCGGACGTGTAAAATTCGCTTTCTCAAGCCGTCTGAAGAGGGGCTAGAGAAAACCCAAGTTTTGTTTTTTTTGTTGTTGAAAATAACAGAATAAACCAAGAGGGAATAAACTATCTTGGATATGGATAGGAAGAAAAAACTAGGAATACTCAAAAAAGAGCGTATCCACCAAACAACTGGTATAAACAGCCCACACCCTAGGCTGTATAAATATGAAATGTAGAAAGCAAATGGACAAAAGTCCTGGTTGAGGCATTAGACTTTTGTTCCGCTTGCTTTCTACGTTTCACATTTGGGTTTTTTTTATGTTGTTTTTTGGGTGGGGTGGGGGGATCCACTCACTTACACACTTGGCTGTGGTGTTTAAAGGGACACTATAGTCACCAGAACAACTACAGCTTACTGCAGATGTTCTAGTGAGTATAATCATTCCCTTCAGGTATTTTCATGCAAACACTTCCTTTTCAGAAAAAATGCAGTGTTTACATTGCCCCCTAGGGACACCTCCAGTGGCCACTCCTCAGATGGCCACTGGAGGTGCTTCCTGGGGCAGTGCTGCACAGTAGGCAGTACTGCCATTCAGTGTCTCCAAGCTTTGCATGAAGACGCTGAAATTTCCTCATAGAGATGCACTGATTCAATGCATCTCTACGTGGAGGTGCTGATTGGTCAAAATGGCATCTGGCCCCACCCCCATCTTTAAATCCTCCTTATATATTCTGATGTCACCAGGGAGGTGGATCGAGGCATAGGCATATGGATATAGGGTGAGTTTTAACCCCTTCTAAGGGGGCTGAAGGGTGGCAAGCCACCTAAATGGTGGTTTTAATACTATATACATGTTTGTGTTACTGACCCTATAGTGGTCTTTTAATTTTGTGTGAAAAGGCCCCTTGGATATTCTAGAGACAATAAATATATAATATTATATTTAGATATGATTTTTAGATTATAAACTCACATGCTATCTAGCAAAGTATAAAAGATCTTCATGGGCCAGATCTCTGTCCGCTCATGGGCAGGACCCACTTTACCTTTTGTATTAGTCTTTTTATATTGCACTTCAGAATATGTCAGTGCCTTATAAATGCCGGTGATAAATAAATAAATATTATGGATGTGCATGGGAAAAATATTCGGTTCGGCATTCTGAAATTCGGGACTTCGGCACTTCGGGACTTCGGTTCGGCATTCTGAAATTCGGGATTTGGGGTAGGGGTAGGGTTAGGTTAGGTGTAGGGTTAGGGTAGGGTTAGAGGTAGGTCTAGTGGTAGGGTAACAGTAGGGTTAGAGGTAGTGTTAGGGGTAGGGTTGAGTTGGGAGTAGGGGTAAGGTTAGGGTTAGCATAGGGGTAGGGTAGGGTTAGGAATAGGGCTAGGGTTACCCTAACCCTACCCCAACCACTAACCCTAACCCCAACCCTCTTCTGTTTTGCCACTTTTCAGAAATCCGAAGCACTTCCGAAATTCGGCACTTCGGTCATTCGGTTCGGTTTGGCATTCCGAAATTTGTCCGAATTTGCATTCAGAATGAAACAAATTGCACATGTCCAATAAATATTACAAGAAAAATGCAGAAGCCTGTATGAATTGTTCATGTGAGCTTACAATCTAAATATGACAAATTATTAAAATCACAAAACACTTAAAACACTTACAGAGCTTGCATTAATAGCAACATCTTAAGGCAGACATACAGGGTAATGTTAGAACAAAACAAAATCGAATACATTGCACCCCTCTCTGACATACAAAGGGCTAAAACCATGCTGTCTAAATTATAGAAGAGTAAATTTGTCATGCAAGAGAAGTAAGCATGTAAAAATGAGGATGGCTATAAACAGTATGGAGAAAAATGTGTCCCACTGATGCCAACTTATGCAGTGCCTCGAAAGCTATCTGTAAAGAATATTTCAAACCTCCGGGGTGGGGCACTGACAGATGAAATGCCATAGCTAAAAACAGAATTGTTTAAAAAAAAAAAAAAACATTACATGGGTACTAGCGAAGCTGCTTATCGAACCTGCTGAGTGACAGAAGGGAGAGCAGCCCATTTCTCATCAGTTTGGAATTTAAAAGGGTTACAATAATGAAAACAAACATTTGCCATTAGAAGCTATAAAACCATTTGTATATTTATATAAATCACACTTAATCATTACTAACAGTAATATATTTAGCCTTTTTGTAGCCTTTACAGAACACCTGTTGTTATTATTATTATTATATTATTATTATTATTATCAGCATTTATATAGTGCCAACATACTCAGCAGTGCTGTACAATATTATAAATGGGGAATTTTTTTTTTTTTTAAATCTTTATTTTTGAGTGCAGTGTTAAACGTACATTTTAGCATTATCACAAGGCATTAGAGAAAACGTTACAGTATGTCATTAGCGTCATCATGGTATGCTGCACTTTTTTGTTTTGTTTTTGAAAACACGAGTGATAACAAATTATAAACAGGCGTATCCACCATCAAAACAATCAATATAGTCAAAACAATCATGTCCAGCCCCAACTGGAGTTTTTTTGGTAAATCTTTCTTTATTAGAATTGTTCAAATTATAAACAGTAAGCAAGAAAGCAAATCAAGTGAAACTCGCAGGTTTCTGTCATTAGTAAAGCAAACAGCAACTCGAGATGCGCAGATCTCTACATTAGCGTCAGCAGGGAGACTCGCAGGTCTCCGAATAAGGTAGGCGCACGGTTTGCGAGATAGTGGTATCATATAGGTCGACCTGTTAAGAGCAAACCGGGGGTATCACACAATACAATTATATGTTGCGAGTGGATACAGATTGTTATTAGGCATGTCATTCTCGGTACTTAATAATAACACATGTAGGGTAGGCCATACCCAAGGTACAGGGGAAGGTAAAAGCGTTAGAGTGGGATATCTAAGGATTAGCCTAGCAGGTGTCTTGCAGGCCCCTTTCGAATGCGAACTCGCGGGTCTGCGTTAGGGCCTTTGGTCGAACCCTAGGGAGTAGGGAAGGAGGAGTAGCTAGAGTCGGGTTTCGCGTTGATTACACCCAGTGTGTGTAACTTAGCCTCTGTAATGTAGGCAATATTGGTTACGGTCCTTATCCCCGACCCTCCCTGCAGAGCCTGCGGTTGCGAGTGTCCCAATGTGCAAGTGACCTGTTGTCGTCATTGACAGTGTAGTAAGCGTGTGTTGGTACATATGACCAGAGGGTAGCGTAAGTATCCGTGTTAGCGCAGGATGAGTGTGGTGCCGGTCTATGTGGTACATTACCGTGAGCTGTAGGCCTGAGCCGTCCTATAACGCATGGTAAGTTGTGATAAATATAACTCGCGGTTCCCAGAGAATGGGTATATGTCCGAGCCCCGCGAGTGCTAAGAGTAAATGTGTCCTGAAGGTGTAGTGAACTGTATGTACGTTTTTTTTTTTTTGTCCCTTAAGGTCCGGCCTGTGTCCTCCTGGCCTCAGGGCCCTTTTGGCCTAGTAATTGCGAGAATGAAAGAGGGTGAGGAAGGATTAAGTGAAAGGGGGGGAGGATGATTAGTAGGAGGTCGGGCTGCGTCAAGTGGGGCCCACGGCGATTGCCATTCCACCAGAGGGTACAGAGGTGGTGTCTGATTGTCTATAACGAGTAATGTATGTGAACCATGGAAGCTACATTTCCAAATGTTTTGTTTCACGGCCAGTTAGGGTAGCATGCATGCCTTCTGCCCCATGTATATCTTCGACCCTATGGATCCATTCTTTCTTAGTGGGCGGGTCGCGTTGTTTCCAATGTGCCGGTATGTTAGCTTTGGCGGCGTTGAGCAAGTGGCGTAGTATGGACCGTTTGTACATCCGGATGGATTGTGTCGATATGTGTAGCAGGGCTAGTTCTGCAGTCCATTCCGGTATGTCTCCCAGGATGTCGGAGACAGCGTCCTTAATCATTGCCAATATGGGACGATGTCTTTGCATTCCCACCAGATATGTATGAGCGAGCCGCGGTCCGCCTGGCACCTCCAGCACAGCGGGGTGATCGATGGGTAGATCCGGTGTAGCACGGTCGGGGTCCTGTACCAGTTTGTAGTTGACCTCCTGATAAAACGAGCTCATAGAGCTCTTTTGTTGCCACAGTAGTGCCGTGTCCCATTGCGCTGGAGTTAGTGTCTTTCCGAGTTGGGTTTCCCATTGGCGACGGAAAGCGGTGGCCTGGGTCAAGTCTCCTGTTAGCAAGTGTTGGTACAGTGTCGAGATTGCATGGTCTAGCTGGTCGCCTCGGTCGCAGAGTCCCTCAAACCAGGTGAGATCCCGGTGTAGCAGATCCCTGTGCGGGATAGAGTTGTAGTAGTGTTGCAGTTGTAGATACCTGAGTACCGCGAGGGGTGTCCCGGGGTTTGTACCTAGGAGCGAGGCAAAGTCTCGTAACTTGCCCCTTTCAAGGACCCGGTAGATGGGGATGTAGTCCCTGTCACTCGCGATGGGCCAAGCCCCCGATGGTATACCTCCGGCGACCGCCGTGTTATGTGTGAGTGGGATCATAGGGCTAGGGGAGGGTGAGATGTGGTCCAGACTCTTTAGTGACCTCCAACCAAGTAATGTTTGTCGTATCGGACTTCCTTCATCCTCACTAAGCATCCGTCCCCCTGAGTTCCCCCAAACTTCCATCTCGAGTGATGGTCCGACTAGGCCTTTGTCTAATGTAACCCATTGTTTTTCCGTGGGGCTAAGGTGCCAGTCCAGAATCCGTTGCATAATCGTAGCTTGGTGGTATTTCTTGATGTCTGGGAGTGCAAGCCCTCCGTGATTCCTCGGTCGGCAAAGGATGTCATGTCGGATTCTGGAGCGGCCTCCGCGCCACACGAACTTGATAATAGCCGTTTTTAGGGTGGAAAAGAAGGTGCACGGTATGGCCAGCGGGATTGTCTGCATGAGGTAGAGGATTCTCGGTAAGACATTCATTTTGATCACGGCTACTCTGCCGTGCCATGTTAAGTGAGGGTGAGACCACCTGTTCAGGTCCGTTACAACTGATTTAAGGAGGGGGTCAAAGTTGAATCGATAAGAGTCCTCCGGGGCCGTGGTTACCCAGACTCCCAGGTACTTCATTTTACCATGGCACCATCGGAAGGGGAATTGCGAGCCTAGGGATGCATATTCCTCCGTAGGGATTGTGATGTTCAGGACTTCGCATTTTGAGAGGTTGAGCTTGAAGCCCGAGATATGGCCGAATTTATCGAATTCTGAGAGAAGACAAGGGAGTGTCGTCCTGGGGTTTTGTATAAAGAACAAGAGGTCATCCACGTATGCGGCTACTTTGTGGTGTGTAGTCTGCCAGGTGTAACCTTGGATGTCCGGGTTCGAACGGATCGCCTGGAGTAACGGTTCCAATGACATTGCGAATAGAAGAGGCGAGAGCGGGCAGCCCTGGCGAGTGCCATTGCTGATCGCGAAGTCGGCGGTCGTGGACCCGTTGACCCTCACAGTCGCGTGCGGTTTACTGTATAGTGCCGATATCCAGGTGAGGAACCTCTGCCCACATCCCATCTGCTGCAAAGTTGTTAGCATGTACTTCCAATCGACCCTATCAAATGCTTTCTCCGCATCTGTTGAAAGAAGTAATAGTCGTGTTTTCGTCTTTCTGGCGTGTTGTTGAATGGAGAACAGGCGTAAGGTACTATCCCTCGCCTCACGTCCCGGAATAAAGCCCGTCTGGTCCACATGGACTAGGTCTGGTAGGAGGTGGTTAAGTCTACTTGCCATGACCTTCGTAAACAGCTTGGTGTCAACATTTAAGAGAGAGATGGGGCGGTAGCTACCGCAAAGTAGCGGGTCCTTTCCTGGTTTGAGCATAACTGTGATGGTGGCCGCTAGGGATTCTGCGCCCAGATTCCCACCTTCGCCCACCGCATTAAGCGCTTTTGTCAGCCATGGCAACAAGAGGCTGGAGAAACCCTTGTAGTATCCAGACGAGAAGCCGTCGGGTCCCGGGGCCTTGCCTGGTTTGGATGTTTTGAGGGCAACCGCTAACTCTTCCACGCTGATCGGTGCGTCGAGCGCATTCGCCGGGTCCCGGTCAATCGTGTTGGGGATCGTATTGGACAAGTATTCCGTTATGCGCCTAGCGTGGTGTTCGTCTTGTGCACTCTGTTGAGGTGGATGTAGGTTGTAGAGATTTTGATAAAATGTCCGGAATTCGTTGGCTATCCTCTGCGGGAAAGGGGATATTTCGTTCGAAGCCAAGCGTAATTTACGTATTTGTGTGCGAGGCATGGGGCCTTTCAATAGTCTTGCTAGGTATTTCCCCCCTTTATTGGCATGAGCATAGTAAAACCCCTTCGTACGTTATAGGAAGCGAAGGTGTTTTCTGGTAATGAGGTCCTTAAGTCTCCTCCTGTGTTCCATCAGTTCCCCGTAGATTCCGTTCAGTTGTGAGCGTTTATGTTGACCTTCTAAGGAGGTTATCTTCTGGTATAGGTCAGCCATTTCAATCATATTTGCCTTTCGTTTGTGCGATGCAATGCGGATAAGTACACCGCGAATAACTCTTTTGGAGAAACGTCGGGGGTATCGTTCTCCCTGAAGTAGTGTTCTAGTTCCTGATTTATCTGGTCCTTCGCAGCGGGGTCTAGCAGTAGTGCCTCATTGAGCCTCCATGTCCATGAAGATGGGCGGAACAGGGGGGACTCCAGCTCCATCCAGACCGAACCGTGATCCGACCAGGTGGCAGGGTCTATCTCGGATTTAAGCAGGCGGGTAAGACCTTCTTGTGCAACGAAAAGGTAATCTATACACGAGTATCGGTTGTGGAGGACAGAGTAGTAGGTGTAGTCCTTCTCCGACGGGTGAAGTGTCCTCCAGCAGTCGGCCAACCTCAGTTCCTCCAGGGATCTACGGATAGATCGCAGGTTGTTCTGTGGGATGCAGCTGTGCCCCGACGAAGAGTCCAACAATGGGTCTAGGGGTACATTAAAGTCCCCCCCCCCCCGATTAGGACGCCATCCGTGAAGTCTTCCAGTAAATGCAGGGCGTTTCGAAGGAAGGGAGCTTGCCGCCTATTGGGGGCATAGATGTTGGCAAAGGTGTATATCTTATCTGCGATGACCCCTTTAAGGAAGAGGTATCGTCCTTGGGAGTCTTGAGCATGTTCGAGTTCCTTGAATTCGAGGTCAGCAGCCAGGATGATAGCCGTCCCTGCTTTGTGGGCCGTCGGATGATTGGAGAAGAAGTTATTTGGATAGTGCCTATTTTGGAGTGTAGGTGCCGCGCCCGTTTTGAAGTGGGTTTCCTGGATCATGGCTACTGATATGTGTTTCTTCTTCAGTTCCCTCAGGAGGTGCGACCTTCGTTCGGGTATGTTAAGTCCTCTACAATTCTGTGTGAGGACCCTAATGGGTGTATCGTGGTAGGCCATCACTTATGATACAGTACGGGTAGAAGCCGGAATCACCACTGTATCTAGGTATTTCGTGATCTCTGGGGGCTATCGCCTGAGCGTGCCACCTTGACGCAGGCCGACGATGGAGGGGGGGGGGCAAGGGGGGGGGAGAGAGGGAGAGAGTAAGGAGGGAAGCGGATGAAAGCGGGAGTAGCGCCAAGTATGTAAGACCAGGGTCCGGGTTCCAGGAGGACGGCGTCCGTCTAGGGCTAGTATAGGGAAAGGAAATTTAGTGTCTAATCTAGGTCTGGTGTGATCCTATGAAAGAAGATGTGGGTGGTAGATCTCGTGCTGCAACCAGTGCTAGTGGTACCTCGGTCCGGTGCCCGCCCAGGAAGGAGGGAAACCACAGCCTAGCTGCTCAACTCGTAGCACGAGTGTATAGTGTGGGAAGCGCGGGTCAGGCTCCGCCCAAGAGGGTAGGTCGATCAGGTGAAGGAATCGTCCCTGTCTGCTAGCGTGGGGCTAAATATGTCAGAGCGTAGTCAATGGGTGTGTCTAGGTTCCATGATGTCCCAGGGCCATAGTAAAGGGGCTAAAAGCCCGTGAGAATATCCGTCCCAGGACCATCTCCATCCCCCGTGGACCTCTCACATCTCCTTCCCAGGTCGTAGTCAGGTGCCTCATATTATAGTACAATGACATCCCACTCAGGTAACGCAGTCACCAATACTTTATCTATCTGGCATGGTGGGTCCGCACTGTCTGATGGGATTAGCATATGGTTGAACAGATACCAGCCTCATCATTACAAGGTCAGAGGCACTTAATAAAGCAATGCAGTAACAATATGCGTAAGCAAACAAGTCATTCGGCACAAACAAAACATGGTTCAACAAAGTAGTAAGGGTCCCCCGAGGTGGTTCCCAGACCCCACCCCAAACCTTCAACATCCGCTTGTTGCCGGGGCACGCCCGTAGGGTACTCTCTATCACTAAGGTCATCCATGGCATGCAGGGGGGGGGGAGGGAAAGGGGGGGACCTCTGAGTCTGGCAGTAACGTGGATGTGTTGGGGGGGGGGGGAGGAAACTGTCACTCTACGTCACCGGGCCAAAGCAACCTCACCGGTCAGCCTGTGGCATCTAAGCAGAGGGAAAAACATAGCCAAGAGCGTGTATGACATCCCCCCTTGTGCCCCCCACCCCACACCCCACCCCCGAAAACATTTTGCAATTATATATATGCAGTTAGACGGAGAGTATAGGCAAGATGGAAGCATATCTACGTGGCAGCATGGAAGCCAGGGTTTTCAGGGTACTATCCACAGTCCGTGCTGCACCTATGTCACCATGTCACCTCACCCCTACCCAGCAACATGTGATGTCCGAGCAAGGGGAGAGTGATAGCAAAAAACACGCATAATATCCCCCCCCATGTCCCCCACCCCGCACCCCACACCCGAAAACATTTGCAATTATACATATGCGATGTGATGGAGAGCATAGATAAGTGTATCTACCTGGCCGCAGGGGAGACAAGATTTTCAGGGTTCTGTCCATAGTCCATGCTGCCCCCATGTCACCATGCTATACCACCCCCATCCGTTAACATCCCGTATCCGGGTGAGAGGAGAGATATAACAAAGGACACGTATGATGTCCCCCTCCTTGCCCCCCACCCCGCACCCCACATCCAAAGACATTTGCGGGTATAAATAGGCTGTTAGGTGGGGAATGTAGATAAGGCGAAAACGTATCTACGTGGCGGCATGGGAGCCAGGTCTCTCAGGGTGTTGTCTCCATGTGGTGTAACGGTTGATCTTAATCTCCCCCCGTGGTCCGCCCTCCCAAACAAACGTGCCCCAGTCCCAATGAAGAGGCTTCGTTACGGGTGAGATGGTGAGGGGGCACCCGCATGGGGCGGCACCAGCAGAGCTCAATCGATCTGAAATATGCCCTAAGGCCTAGGTCCCCACCCCAAGGTCACCCCAACAACCCCCCCCCAAAAAAAGGTGTCCCATCGTACCTGCGAGTGGATCCCGCCCCGGAGAGGCCCAAACAGGCTGAGTAGGCAGGTATCAACAGCCATAGGTGGGGTTCGGGAGCCAAGTCAGGATGCTGCTCGGGTCCAGGGCCCAGTGCGTATGGGGCAGGTCTCACTCTTCCGGGGAAGTCGGATTTCTGCGCCGTCTGGGAGGCTGAGCGGAGGGGGAGCGAGCCTCTCTTCGCCTAGGTGGTCTTTGCGGTCTCGGTGGGGGGGCCGACTGGCCCAAGATCCAGTTAGGCACTGCAGGAGAGGGAAGGCCCAGGTCTTCCATGAATCGAGGGACATCTTCAGGCCAGCGTATAGAAGTCCATCCATTGCGGTGCCTGGCCAGGAGAGCGAAGGGGAACCCCCATTTGTAGGTGATGTTGTGTTCCCTTAGTGCAGCAGTCACAGGGCGAAGGGCCCGCCGGGCCTCTAGGGTGAGCGGGGAGAGGTCATTATAGAGTGTAACTTGCGTACCTCTGTATGGCCATGTTGGTCTCTCCCTGGCCTTCCTCATAATGGTGTCTTTAATGGGGTAGGAGTGGAGACAGCATATGAGGTCCCTCGTGCCGTCCTCCAAAGATCTGGGCCTTGTAATCCTGTGAGCTCTCTCGAATTCTATATGTTCTGGGGAGGTCGGCTGCAGGATGGACTGGAATAGTTCGGTGAGGATGTCAACAACATTTTCCGCCGTTCCTTCGGTCTCAGGGACTCCCCTGATACGTATATTACACCTCCGACCTCTGTTATCCAGGTCTTCGAGGTGTCTCCTCATCGAGAGGAGCATCGTACCCTGACGAGTTATTGCTGTGTCTGCGGATGTTTGACGTGTGGTGAGGGCCTCAGCAGCCTCCTCTGTGCGGGCAATGCGATCCGCATGGGATGAGACCTCCGCTCGGATCCCGGCTATTTCGGCTCGGAAGGTCTCCTGAATAGTGGAGGTAAGGGCCCTCAGGTCGTCCTTAGTGGCCATGGAGTCCGTCAGGCTCTGTAGTTTGTCCTCGATTCTTGCGAGGGCTGTGCCGTCCGTCCCCGAAGGGGTTGTCGGCGCCATTTTGGGGCTTCCCCCCTCTCCGCTGGCGCCCGGTTGCGGGTGCAAGAACCCGTCCAGGGGGCCTTGCTGTTGGTTCCTGGGGGTCTGGGGCTGATCCGGGCATTTATTGCGACCCATTTAGCTTAATAGTGTTGCTTGTAAGATGCTTTTCGGGGTCAGGCGGAGCGGAGCTCACCCTCTATGCGGCCCTCTTGGTCAGCGCCGTAACCACGCCCCCTCTCCCAACTGGAGTTGGGTATCTAACTGTATGGACTTGCTAGTCGTGTGAGTGATACTTGAAAATGCAGATTAAAATATACATGTGCGAGCTTTACGTTTGTAATGAAGTTCACATTATTGGCGAGGTGTTAGTGCTATACTGATATGGGTAAGTGAAAACAAGTGATGCATAGCTAGTTCTGAAATACAGTTGCCTCTGGATGCCCCTGGGGCTAGAAGATACTTGTGCTTAGTGAGTGATACCAGGCTATGCAAATCCTAGGCAGCTTAGTAGGTTGGTGTACTAATATGAGTATGACATGCTATTTGAAACGTGGCATTATCAATCGTCGCCAGTGTAGGCTGCGTTAAAGACAATTACATGGCTATAAGTAAATGTTGGCTGCTAAACATAATATTGACTATGACATTAAAAACAGTATTATCTGTCTTGGTACCGGTGGGCTAGAGTTTAGCAGCAAGTCCTTCGGGGGACATGGGTACCTTGTTCGAGGGCATGTGGCAGCATCAGCCAATGCCTCGGCTTGGCAGAGCCCTGTCGTCCTTGGGAGCTCTCGAGTTCGCTTGGCTGCGTCTCCGTGGCAGTACAAGGTGTGTTTTATGCCCAGTGTCCCGCTCGTCCTTGGCCTTCCTGGAGGTAAGTATCGCTGTTCTCTGGGTCTGTGATTTCAGTGATTGGTATAAGTCCTTCTTCCCAGGTGGAGTGTTTGGCGGTTGATAATGCTGGATGGAGCCCTGCGCACCTCCACACTGTTACGCTTCTGTTTCCCAGAGTGTGGGCTGTGGGTTTGTGCTTGAATCTTTTCAGGAGGGGGGCCCCGATGGAGTGGAGCTCTGTCTAGGGGTAGCTCCATAGGTGCGGGCGTCTCAGGTGGCTTTCGCCGTTCCTCCCAGCCTCTCCAATACCGCCTGCACATATTGTTGAAGTTTACCATGAAGCCTGCTGCCCAGTTGCTGTGGTCCAGGTTAGATTGTGCAGGTTTGTCGGCGGCCATTTTAGGGGAAGGCCGCGTGTGTGGCTTTGTCCCTGTTGTCGTCTGGTTGCTTTGCCGAGGTGATTAGTCGTCTGGTGGAGGCCGGGATATCCCCCACCGTCCCAGAGGGGGGGAGTACGGGGCGAAGACTGACCACTGGGCTGAGTGTCCAGGTCGCCCCCGACGTAGAGACCGGCCGCATCTCCCACCGGGTCGGCACCAGGCCGCAAAAAGGTGGATGTCGCAGCTGCTCTTGTGCACGGGTGGAGGGAATGTAATCCTCCCCGAGGTTGTTCCCGCAGTGCAGGTTGAGGTTGCTCATGAGTATTTAGTTAGGTTTGGGGTGTTTTACCCCCTTTGGAGTTCTTTTTTCATTGATTTTAGGCAGGAGCTCAATCTGCCTGCGACCGTCCAGATTGGCGTCCAACCCATTTAACAATAGATGAGACAACCAAACAAATGTCTAAATCTACATCCACAGCCCACAGAACACCTCAATGTCAGTAGTTAAAAATGCCACTTCTATATATGCATGTAATTTGTGAATGCTTTGTCAATGCATTTATATATACAACATTCAGAAACAGTAGGCGAAGAAATGTCCATTAAATCTACAGATTGCACATGCAACGTATGGATGACTACTTATGTGTGCTTGTGACTGCACATATAATGAGTGTCTGTCTTACTAGATATGTGTATTATATGTTGTGTTGTTTTTTGTTTTCTTAAATAAAGGAATGATCTTTTAGTCCTGCTTCAAATAAAACCTCTGCATAAAATTGTAGTGATGCCCAGATTATGCTTTGCTTGATGTTTCTCTATGAACTGATAGTCACAGTGTAATACCCCAACACGCAGAATTTAGGATAGCAAGAGACAAGACTAGGAAATAACGTATTACGGGGCCTTAGAATAGCCGGACTAAACGTTAGACAGAGAAAAAGCGTAATCAGAAACAAGACGAGGTGAAGGTAACGGAGAGACAGCGAAAACAAGAACTAGCCAGAGTCAGGTACACGGTAATCAGTCAGATGGGCAAACAAGACAGGAAAGGGTTAAATATAAATTCAGAGTCAGATACAAAGTCAAGGTCAATATCAGAATAAACACAATAGATCAAGGAACGCACTGAAACAGAAACCACGATAGGGCAAGGGAAGTTTAAATATCCTTACGTAACATTTGATTCGCCCATGCCCCCAAAACATGCCTGTGTGGGGGCGTCGGAATGACATGGGCCAATTGGAGTCTGAATCTACTTTTGGCTCCCACTGCCCCTTTAACCCCTTAAGGACACATGACATGTCTGACATGTCATAATTCCCTTTTATTCCAGAAGTTTGGTCCTTAAGGGGTTAAGAGCATGCTCGTGACGCGAGCCGCGCTCCTAGTGCCAGGCAGGCCACGTGACCGCTAATTGCGGTCCATGCACGCGGCCCACTTGTCAGGATTACTGTTTGATCCAGCACGTAGAACTGTATAGCACGGATGACAAATAAGTAACGTATTACCGGTCCTTAGAATGGCCGGATTTAACGTACATAGAATAGTCAAAATACTAGCCGAGGTCAGGGAACACAGAAAGGGACGCAGCGATGAGGAAAGCCAGGAGTCAGGATACCAGAATATAGAGAAGTCAATAAACAAAGCCAAAGTCAAAAAACAGGTAGAAAACTAATAACAGGAACGTGCTCTCGGACAACCACAAGGAAAACCACGACAGGGCACTGAGCAGGATGAGAACTGGGCCTAAATACCCCCTCCTTTAGTTCTGATAGGCTGTAACCTGCCTTTGACCTCAAAGTCAGTTACCAGGTTTCATTTGCATAATTGCTGCTCAGCATTAACCCTTCTGTGGATTAGGTTGCTGCTCGGCACAACTTTTCCTGTGTGGACAGTAAATGTCATTAACCACTTTTCTATAAGCGGATGAATACGTGACACCACTCAGAAGAGAAGATTGAGCCGCATGCAGCTCAAGCTGAGGACCCTGGCAAGCCCCCGGATAAGGTAAGTACTGCCACACTGATAATGAACACCGCAGTTCTGGGAAGAATCATGATTTAGTGAGTTCCCAGCAAGAAGCCCTCTACAATGCAAACATCAGGTCTGAATGGCTGAGGTATTATTCACATGGATGAGAGAAACTGTTTGGACTCAAAGACAAATGTCCATTTACTTGCCCTGTTAATGGAACCCAAGTCAGGAAGCTGGAAATTCCAGGACATCTTGTCCACTAAAAGAGATAGCTGACTTGAGGTCAGAACTAGTTTGATGATCAGATGGCATTGTTATGTACTTGCAAAAGCCTCTCGGTTTATCGGAGATAATCTTCCTTTTGTCTGACAATTTACAAATCATTAAGTCGGAAATAGTCTTCAGCTCAGAAACCTCCATAGGTTGTGTTATACTCTAGTCAGAAAGATAACTCTCTCTCTGTGTAGACTAGTCAGGCTCTTTGGCTCAGTACCTGGTCTGCGCATGCATTCTCTGAGATGAATGGGTCAAGAGAACGGCAGAAGGCAGAAAAGCTTGTCTACTTCAAGACCTATGGTTCAGGATACCTTTTTGATCCAAGGACTCTCATTACCTTCCTTTCAGGACCCAGAAATTTCACACCAGGAAGAGAGTATGGTAGACCAGGAGAGGTCTTCACGCCTCTATATAAGCCATCAGCACATGGATAGGTTATTTTCAGGCTACTAAGCCCTAGGGGTCACAGTACTTGAAGGTCTGTTAGCTCTCTACTAGAGCTTTTTCTCCCTCTTGAGCATCAGTGGCCAAGTTTCCCTGAAGCTTATAGGTAAAATGGTTGATTGGTCCTCAGTCAATACTTTTATCAGACATTTTTTTTTTTACATTTGAGTTGGTCAATTTGATAATGTGCAGTGGCCTACCTACCACAGTCGCAGGGGTCGCAGCTGCTACTGGGCCCCTCACTCCAGTGGGCCCGGCCGCAGCCACAACCCCGGCGACCATGGGCCCCCTGGATACCTCCAGGGTGTCTGACAGGAGGGGAGAGCTGTGCTGCTCCCCTCCTGCTTGTGTGTAACGTGGCCGAGCGGTCTGTCAGGAAGTGCTCACTTAGAGAACACTTCCTGTCAGACCGGGATGCAGCCCCCCGTGTTTCTCCTGTCATAGGGGGGCCCAAGAGGTGGCCTGCTGGCAACCTAATAGACCCGTCCAGAGGGTGGTTGTGTTCCTGTCAGAGGCGGCGAGGGAGCCGTGTTCTCCCTGCTCTGCTCCCCCGCACACTGTTTGCTGATGCTTTGAGCCGGAATATGACATCATATGGTGCGAGGGAGCAGAGTAGGGAGATCACAGCTCCCTTGCCACCTCTGCCATAAACATGGCTGCCCGCCTCACTGAAGCCCCACTGGACCCCAGGTACAGATCCATGCCAGCTCTCCAGGTGTGTGAGTGTGTGTCTGTGAGTGTGAGTGTGTGTCTGTGAGCGAATGTGTGTGTGTGTCTGTGTGTCTGAATGTGTATGTGTCCGTGATTGTGTGTGTGTGGATGTGTCATTGAGTGTATGTGTGTATGAGTATATGTGTGTGTCTGTTAGTTGTCAGTATATTTATATTGGCAGACATTTTTTGTTAAGACAGAAATTAAAAGTGGATATTGCCAGTCACACTCAAAACAGATCTGACTCCATTTTGTATTTTCAGGCTAAGAAAGACACAGAATTTCTTTCTATCTGTAACTCTATTCATTCAAGTCTGAGCTAAGGAATGCGTTATGTAAACAAGACAAGTGATAAGGCAATGATGTCTCACAACAGAAGGGGGATGGAATACTATTTCTTAATGTTAATGGAATAGAAATAATTTTAAACACAGACACAAGAACCAGACACCAATGACAGATAACACCAAGTAATTAATTTTATTTCTAAAACGGAATCTTGCGACGTCCCATTGTAAGTAAAAGGGTGAAATTAACATTAGGAGGTGTCAATTCTAAATTACGATTGGAATTGCCGACGCTCTGTCTGGGACAAAGCCTTTAAAATTGGCAGGAATTTAGATTTATAGCAGACATAAAGATACCTGGAAATGACGTCAAACTCATCATCAATTTCAGTTAACCCATTATGCAGAAAGGAAAATGGACCCAATGACAAGAAATTTTGGTGATGTAATTGCGCCATCTACTGACCAAAATCTAGATGATAGTCTGCAGGGAAGACACACCTACAGTTCCCTATTGGTCCTATAAATTAATGATGTGCAGAGAGTTTGGCCCTTTAAAAAGTAACGACAAGGAAAGAGAGGGACATTCAAAGATTCAGACATTTTTGGGACACTCATACTCTTTGAACCACACTCAAACTCTCTTTGAAACACTTGGACTATACTTAAGAAACTATCAACTCTCTATTAAACACACCTAATTATTGATAAATTCTATTGCATACAATCACAATCATACTTGCATACAAATTCCTGGGACCTATATACACATCTGATAATAATATTTACACATCTGAGAGAAAATCTACAACCTAGCTGGTAATTATGCTGGTTTTATTTAATTAAATTAAATTAATTACAATTTTACTAATAGCAGGAATATATATTTGGATAAATCTCGGTCAGATTTCAATCATTAGAAATCTTAGTTAGCTAAGAATATATGGTTATAAAAATTCCATTCCTGCAGGTGGAATAAAGATAACAATATATTAAATGTAATAGTTACAAACAAGTTAGCATACTGATGTTTTTATCCAGCTGTATTGACTTGTTCTAAAATAAGATAGTGTATCTTATGTAGGAAAGTTAAAATTCGGCTAATGTAAAATCTGGTAGATTTATTCTTATTGGATCGTCCAGGAATGGTTAAATGATCTGGTATGAATATTACTTTAATTGTAAAGGCAAAATAATAAGATATATTGCCTATCAGGATTGTAGCCAGCAGTGGAAGGGTTACTCAGTGAAATGTGAAGTACCCTATCATAAATCTTGTTAAGTTCTTGACAACTGGTTACCCGCTGTATTGTGTTTAAACCATTGCCATATTGTATGCCTATGTTATACTAAATATTCACTGGTTATTGTCACGCATGTTACATATTATTATTATTTTATTATTATTGTCACAATAAATTATATTTTTATAAAGAAATTGTCATTTACTGTGTTAAGTAAAATCCTCTGATGAACGTTCTCTAGGATCTAAGAGAATGAAATAGTGGGTAATTCTCAGCTTATATTATCATTTTCAGGGAACCGCGCCAAGATATCAATTTTGATATAATAAAAATTATTAAATTAATTTTTGATCATTTTTATGAAAATATAATTTTAATATTTATCACCCCATAAATATCCTCACATAGTGCATGTGTGTGTGTATGTATGTTTGTATGTGTGTGTCTGTATGCATGTGTGTGTTTACATGTATGTGTGCCTGTATGTGTACATGTGTGTGCGGGGCAGGGACATATGGGGGGCCCCAGGGCAATTTTTGCACCGGGCCCCCGTGGTTTCTAGTTATGTCTCTGATCATGTGGCAATAATGGGCGATCAGTTTTTCATTTCCAATAAACTTATGATTTGTGTGTTGTTACTTTGCATTCATAATTTGTAAATCTTGTGTATTTATTTCCCTCCCTTGGTAATTGCTTGGGTATTACCAATTGTTGTGCTGCCATGGATATGGCCAGGAAAAGGGAAAATTAATTCCTACTTGCCATAGTTGTCTTTTCTTGGTCATAGGCCATGGCAGCACAAAGATCCCACCCTGAGGGTAGGAGGGGGTGAAGTGAAAACAATGGTTGGTCAGGGGAAGAGTTAATAGACAAGTAATAGTCTAAAATCTTAACAGGGCACCATTTATTATGTGTGGGTAAATCGGTATTTTGATATTTTGACACATTTGGCTGGTTTTCGTATGGGGCGGGAAAACTGTATAATAGTCTGAATGTTTTATTAAATGTCCGACTTTTAAACACTTAAACGCTGTGTTATAGCAGAGTTTTTACTAGTAAATTATCTGGGTCTAAGGAATTCATAGAATGCCAAGTATATTGCAGTCTTCATTACTAGGTTAGTATGAGGTTCAAATGGAGAGGAGTCAAGTAAATCAGATAATGATCTAAATATATCACTGTTTATAGGAAGTCGCTTAGTTATTTGAGGTTGATTACTTTTTTAGTATGTTTGTAATTTGATATGATGACATGAAAGTATGTTTATTAGGGTATTGTCAGGATCGGGACAGGGATCCAACACGCAGAGTACAAACAGGTACAAGGTACGTATACCGGACCTTAGAATGGCCGGACTAACGTAAGTAGTAAGTAAAGAATGGTCTAGAGACAAGCCGAGGTCGAGGGAACGAGAAAGCAGGTAAGCGAGAGACAAGCCGAGTCAAAGGGTAATAGAGGTAAACAAGGTAGAACAGACAAGCCGGGTCAAAACCAAAGAAACTAACAGAATACAAGAGCACTGAGAGACTAGATAAGCTAGAACCATGACAGGGCAATGAACAAATGTAGAAAGCCCTATTTTATACCCTGGTTCCAAACAGGTAATCACGCCCCCGGCGAATCCTCATTCGTGCTTGGGGCTTGATTGACAGATCGGGTTGGGTTGTCGTCATGACGTCGGCTACTGAACGCCGCGTCATAAAAGGAAGTGGATCCCTCGCGGCCGGCGTGTAAACGACCGAGGGAACCGCGAGGAACGAGTGATTCAACCCTTTTGCGAGGAAGAACGTCCAAGTGTCTCACCTCCACAGAGGTAGAGACAACAGGTACCCTGACAGGTATAAGGTCAACATGTGATGTAGTATCCCAGTAAGTAATTTTTATTGTGTTGTGTGACTGTGAAAGTCTTAACCTAAGGTGGCAAAAAGCAGTAAAGGTTACCAAATATTCCATTGAGAATATGTTGTGGATATAAAACTGCAAATCTTTTTAAAATTTTGAATACCCTGCTTCCACTGGTTGTCTACTGTGATAAATATGACTATTTAATCCATAATTAATTGGTGAAACTTCAGGGTTTCTGTTGCCTGTCTTGAGGCTGTTGGGTGTGCTTCAAAGTTGAAAAGTTGAAATTTGACAATGAGTCAGCTGCAATATTGTTGACTCCTGGTACCTGTATGCATATCAAATAAAACTGGCACTTTGCTGCTAACCAGGTCAATTTCCTGATAAAATTCACAATAGGGAAGTACTGTGACCTCCCCCTTTTTACAATAAAACATATAGCTTGATTGTCAGACAAGCATTTAACAGTCTGTCCAGAAAATAAGTGGCCCTAGGTTTGGACTGTGGCTACTATAAGGTATACCTCGAAAAAAGATGTGTCTTTAAAGGCGTCTAGATCTTCAACCTCTGTTGACAAAGTGCCGCATAACCAATCATTATTGTAGATTGCTGCAAAGCCAGTTGAGGATGCAGTATCAGTCCAGACTGTAGGTGAGTTATCTGCTAGAGGTGGAAGAAACATGGACTTCCCATTCCACTCGCGTAGAATCCTATGACACATAGTAACTAGACTATCCTTGTTGGGTAGCTCAGTTAATAAACAGAATAGCCTGGAAATAAAGGACCGGCCTTGAGGGATTATCCTCAGGACAAAGTTAAATGAGCTTAGCAGTGATTAGGGTTCCTTACGATTTTAGAAACCTTGTTGGATAAGAATTTAAATGTTATCAAGGGTGAGAGAAGTTTTCTCTATAAAGAGGCTGACTTTCATGGGTATCGAGTCCAGCTGAATGCCTAGAAAAATTACTTTCGTGCCAGGACCTTCAGTTTTATCGTTTGAGATTGGGACACCTAAGCTATTGAATAATTGAATGGCGTCTTTTAACCCCTTAAGGACACATGACATGTGTGACATGTCATAATTCCCTTGTATTCCAGAAGTTTGGTCCTTACGGGGTTAAACTGCGTGCAAGAAAATTATCCAAATAAATTAATGACTGTAGGACATCTACATGAATTAAGTAGTAACCAGGATAGTGTCTTGGTGAACATATGAAAAATGCCCTGGGCTGCTCTTTGATCCAAAAATAAGTCTGGTAACAAAATCGTAGCAGTTTTCCCACTTGATGCCATGCAGATGCCATAGAAATGGGTGAATAGACAGGAGTCTGAAAGCAACTGCAATGCAGGGCCGGCGCAAGGATTCTTGCTGCCCTAGGCAACAATCCATGTTGCCGCCCCTTCATGAATGCAACTATATTCTCAGAGGTTTATTCACTAAATTCTGAATTGCAGTAAGCTATACACACAGTTCCCCATATATACACACACTGTCTAACACATACACTCATAGTGCCCAATACGTACATCCATACACACATACTGCCTAATGCATACATCAATAGACACATACTGCCCAATACCTATATCCATACACACATACTGCTTAAGATTTATATCAATACACTTAAACTGGCCAGTACATACATCAATGCATTTGGTGGGATTTAATTTATAATAATGGTGGGATTCAATTCATGTGAACTTTAAGTAAAACATTTTTTTCATTTTAATATAGAATTATATTAATATATATTATAAATCTAATTTAATATATAAGAATCTCTTTACATGGTAACACACACACTAGCACACACACTCTCGCTGACATGCACACACAGTCACTTACACACTCTCACTGACTCTCACTAATAAACACAGTGTCACTTACGCACTTACTAACACACACTCACTGACATACAGTGTCACTTACACACTCTCACTAACACACACACACTCTCACTGACATACACAGTGTCACTAAACATTTTCACTGACAGACAGTGTCACTTACACACTCTCACTAACACACACTCTCACTCACATATAGTCACCTACACACTCACTAACACACACACTCTCACTGACATACACAGTGTAATTTACACACTCTAAGTAACACACTCTGACTCACATACACAATTTCACTTACACACTCACTAACACACACTCTCATTCACATACACAGTGCCACATACACACACTCACTAACACACACACACACTGCCACTCAACACACAAACTCACACCACTTTACATAAAGTCACACGACACATGGGGGGATGAGGTAATGAGACACATGGGGGGCTGTGTAATGAAACACATGGGGGACTGGGGGTTTGAGACACATGGGTGGTCTGAGAGAATGAGACACATGAGGGGGCTGGGAAAATAAGACGTGAAGTGGTAGTCATAAAATGCAGACACCCTGTATTTGTAACCCAGATCCACCAACCTATGCAAATAGAAACCTGGTTTGATTTTTTCGCAATTCAGAGAATTTCATTTTATCTACACAATGGTTTGGTATGTCCAAATTTCGTCCATGCAAACGATTTTGTAAGAACAAATCAAAAGACAATGAAAACGAGCCCATCACTGTATATATATATAATTTTCGCGTCCTTTTACGTTGGCTAATTCTCTTTTACGTTAGCTAATTTAGCCAACCAAATTCTGACCGAATAGATTTGATTTTATCAATATTTATTTTAAATATTTGATTACATTTTAGCATTCAGTTGAAAGCCCACCTGCCACATCAAAAAGGTATGTAGGGGTTTGAAAAATACCTCTCTCTGTCTCATTAGAGATGTTTTTTGCCTGAAGCTGAAGCAAGCAGGGTGAATTGTTAGTGTAGGATACACCTAAGTGGTTTGCTTTGACATGGAAGGTGGGCTTTACATCTACTGGCCATTGGAGTGGAACTAAAAACCTCCATGTATTTACATATGCATAGGGATTTGGTATAGTGCGCAAGTAACTTTTCTTTGGTTTTTACTGTATGTATTGGGGCTGATGTGTACTATGGTCATTGCTGCCACCCAGGAGTAGTGGGAGTCTGAGTGCAGGACTTATTTTTGTGTATTTGTAACTACTAATATTGCCAAGGAATTTAACCCACTAAAAATGCTAACACATAGTAAACCAGCATGCAAAGATTTATTTAGAAGGATAATGGTATCCACAGTGTATTGTAGAAAGAAGTTCATGCCAATCAATGCAAACTGTAACCACAATGACATCACACATTATTATACATTATTAGTGATGTCGCGAACATAACATTTTCGGGTCGCGAACGGCAAACGCGAACTTCCGCAAACATTCGCGAACGGGCGAACCGGGCGAACCGCCATAGACTTCAATTGGCAGGAGAATTTTAAAACCCACAGGGACTCTTTCTGGCCACAATAGTGATGGAAAAGTTGTTTCAAGGGGACTAACACCTGGATTGTGGCATGCCGGAGGGGGATCCATGGCAAAACTCCCATGGAAAATTACACAGTTGATGCAGAGTCTGGTTTTAATCCATAAAGGGCAGAAATCACCTAACATTCCTAAATCACAATGGATATGGATTGACACCTTACATATGACATATTGACACCTTGACATATGGATTGACACCTTCTACATAGGGTCACTTGGCAGATATGGATTGACACCTGTCCTCAAGGACCCTGATACACACTGACACAGAGCAGAATAGGGACTGTTCCCCCTACATAGGGTCACTTAGCAGATATGGATTGACACCTATCCTAAGGATCCCTGATACACACTGGCACAGAGCAGAATAGGGACAGTTCCCCCTACATAGGGTCACTTGGCAGGTATGGATTGACACCTGTCCTCAGAGACCCTGATACACACTGACACAGAGCAGAATAGGGACTGTTCCCCCTACATAGGGTCACTTGGCAGATATGGATTGACACCTGTCCTCAGAGACCATGATACACACTGACACAGAGCAGAATAGGGACAGTTCCTCCTACAAGGGTCACTTGGCAGATATGGATTGACACCTGTCCTCAGAGACCCTGATACACACTGACACAGAGCAGAATAGGGACTGTTCCCCCTACATAGGGTCACTTGGCAGATATGGATTGACACCTGTCCTCAGAGACCATGATACTGTCAGGATCGGGACAGGGATCCAACACGCAGAGTACAAAGAGTGGAAAGGTACGTATACCGGGCCTTAGAATGGCCGGACTAACGTACCGAGAGTAAAGAATAGTCAGAGACAAGCCGAGGTCGAGGGAACGAGAAGACAGATAAGCGAGAGACAAGCCGGGTCAAGGGATAACAGAGAGACAGGGTAGTACAACGAGCCGAGTCAAAACCAAAAGAGCAAACTAGAATACCAGAGCACTGAGAGACTAGACAAGCTAGAACCACGACAGGGCAATGAGCTGAAGTAAGGAGTAAGCTTAAATACCCTGGCTCTGGATGGAAATCACGCCTCTGACAAGTACCGATTGGATATCGGACACTTGAGTGACAGATTGCTCGTGATAGCGTCATGACGTCACGTATTGAGCGTCCTGCTAGAAAAGAACGTGGATTCCTCGCGGCCGGTGTTTAAGTGACTGGATGAACCGCGAGGAACGGAGGAAACAGCTCGCCTGGACGGATACACCACCAAGTCTCTACCTCCCTTAGAGGTAGAGGCCTCAGGTACCCTGACAGATACACACTGACACAGAGCAGAATAGGGACTGTTCCCCCTACATAGGGTCACTTGGCAGATATGGATTGACACCTGTCCTCAGAGACCCTGATACACACTGACACAGAGCAGAATAAGGACTGTTCCTCCTACATAGGGTCACCATTTTTAGCCCAAGGCAGCTCATCTCATCAGGCCTTTTTTAGTCAAATGTATCGCCCACTGTCAGTCCCTTCGGGATCCATCCCTCATTCTTCTTAATAAAGGTGAGGTAATCTAGACTTTTTTGACCTTGGCGACTTCTCTTCTCAGTGACAATACCTCCTGCTGCACTGAAGGTCCTTTCTGACAGGACACTTGAAGCGGGGCAGGCCAGAAGTTCTATCGCAAATTGGGATAGCTCAGGCCACAGGTCAAGCCTGCACACCCAGTAGTCAAGGGGTTCATCGCTCCTCAGAGTGTCGATATCTGCAGTTAAGGCGAGGTAGTCTGCTACCTGTCTGTCGAGTCGTTCTCTAAGGGTGGATCCCGAAGGGCTGTGGCGATGCGTAGGACTTAAAAAGCTCTGCATGTCCTCCATCAACAACACGTCTTTAAAGCGTCCTGTCCTTGCCGGCGTGGTCGTGGGAGGAGGAGGAGGATGACTTCCACCTCTCCCCCTGTTAGATTCCCGTTGTGCTGTGACATCACCCTTATACGCTGTGTAAAGCATACTTTTTAATTTATTTTGCAAATGCTGCATCCTTTCCGACTTGTTGTAATTTGGGAACATTTCAGTCATTTTCTGCTTATACCGGGGGTCTAGTAGTGTGGACACCCAGTACAGGTTGTTCTCCTTCAGCCTTTTTATACGTGGGTCCCTCAACAGGCACGACAGCATGAAAGACCCCATTTGCACAAGGTTGGATGCCGAGCTACTCATTTCCCTTTCCTCCTCCTTAGTGATCTCAATGAAGGTATGTTTTTCCCCCAGCCACGTACAACACCACGGGTACCAGATAGGTGACAACGAGCACCCTGGGATGCCTGTTGTGGTTGGTCTTCTGTCACGGTTCTCACCAGTTAGACAGACAGCCAGATGTGGTCGCTCCTGGAGTTCCCAACAGGGGACTTGAACCGGGGAACTTCTCAGTCCTGGTCCTGCTTGCTGCCTCTGAGCCACAGCAGCTCAGAGGCAGCAATCAGCAGCTCAGAGGCAGCAATCAGTGACTACTGATTCCGGTCCTGTTCATCCTGGCATGGCTACTACACTGGGGGCTGCACCTTGACTTGGCTGTGTTTCTCCTGATCAGTCATCAGCAGGGTATTTAAACCCAGCCTCGCCCTGTGCTCAGTGTCAAGTCTTTGATCCTGTGATCCTGTTTCGTACCAGTGTTCCTGTTTCATCTGCTTCGTATTATTGACCCCGGCTTCTGACTACGTTTATCCTGACCTCTGGCATCCTTTGACCTCGGCTATCCCTCGACTATCCTGCTGGTTCTGTCCTTGCCTGTCCTGCGTATTTGGTACTGCATCCTGCACAGACCCACAGGCCAGGTGAATTCTTACCTGACCACCTCGGCCTGTGGCTATCTGCAAGGGTGAACAACATATCTGCGCTACAGACTCCCAACTCATGTAAGACCCTGACATCTTCCTCCTCCTCCTCAAAGCCACATTCCTCCTCTGACTCCTCTTCCTCACAATCCTCTTCCAGCGTTGCCGCAGGTCGAGCAAGCGATGCTGATAAGGCTGTTTCTGGTGGTGATGGTGACCACAACTCTTCCTCTTCCTCTTCACACTCATCTACGGCCTGATCCAGCACTCTTCGCAGGGCACGCTCCAGGAAGAAAACAAATGGTATGATGTCGCTGATGGTGCCTTCGGTGCGACTGACTAGGTTTGTCACCTCCTCAAAAGGACGCATGAGCCTACAGGCATTGCGCATGAGCGTCCAGTAACGTGGCAGAAAAATTCCCAGCTCCCCAGAGGCTGTCCTAGCACCCTGGTCATTCAAATATTCATTAACGGCTTTTTCTTGTTGGAGCAGGTGGTCGAACATTAGGAGTGTTGAATTCCAACGTGTCGGGCTGTCGCAAATCAAGCGCCTCACTGGCATGTTGTTTCGCCGCTGGATATCTGCAAAGTGCGCCATGGCCGTGTAGGAACGCCTGAAATGGCCACACACCTTCCTGGCCTGCTTCAGGACGTCCTGTAAGCCTGTGTACTTATGCACAAAGCGTTGTACGATCAGATTACACACATGTGCCATGCGCGGCACATGTGTCAACTTGCCCAACTTCAATGCCGCCAACAAATTTGTTCCATTGTCACAAACCACTTTGCCGATATCCAGTTGCTGCGGAGTCAGCCACTTTTCCACCTGTGCGTTCAGGGCGGACAGGAGTGCTTGTCCGGTGTGACTCTCTGCTTTCGAGCAAGTCAAACCCAAGACGGCGTGACACTGCCGTATCTGGGATGTGGAATAGTACCTGGGGAACTGGGGGGGTGCCGTTGATGTGGAGCAAGACGCAGCAGCAGAAGAGGACTCAGCCGAGGAGGTTATGGAAGAGGATGGAGTAGGAGGAGTAGAGGAGGTGGCAGCAGGCCTGCCTGCAAGTCGTGGCGGTGTCACCAACTCCTCTGCAGAGCCACGCATTCCATGCTTGGCAGCCATCAGCAGGTTTACCCAATGCGCAGTGTAGGTGATATACCTGCCCTGACCATGCTTTGCAGACCAGGTATCAGTGGTCAGATGGACCCTTGCCCCAACACTGTGTGCCAGACATGCCATTACTTCCTTTTGCACAATCGAGTACAGGTTGGGGATTGCCTTTTGTGAAAATAAATTTTGTCCGGGTACCTTCCACTGCGGTGTCCCAATAGCTACAAATTTTTTGAACGCCTCAGACTCCACCAGCTTGTATGGTAAAAGCTGGCGGGCTAATAGTTCAGACAAGCCAGCTGTCAGACGCTGGGCAAGGGGGTGACTTTCTGACATTGGCTTCTTACGCTCAAACATGTCCTTGACAGACACCTGACTGTGGGCAGAGGAGCGGGAACTGCTCAAGGCGAGAGACGGAGTGGCGGCTGGTTGAGAGGGGGCAAGGAGGACAGCAGTGGTTGACGTGGCTGAAGATGCTGGACCAGGAGGAGGATGGCGGCTTTGAGTTTGTGTGCTGCTTGTACTCATGTGTTGATCCCATAGGCGTTTGTGATGTGCGATCATGTGCCTACACAAAGCAGTTGTACCTAGGTGGGTGTTGGACTTCCCACGACTCAGTTTCTTTTGGCACAGGTTGCAAATGGCATTGCTGTTGTCAGAGGCAGACACACACAAAAAATGCCACACTGCTGAGCTCTGCAATGACGGCATTCTGGTGGTGGACACAGCATGCGTTGATTGGCGTGCTGTCGGGCTGACCCCGGGTGCCGATGCATGCTGTCTGACTGTGCCACTAGCTCCTTGCGACGACCTCCCACTGCTTCCAACTTGTCTCCTCCTCCTCTCTGTCTCCCCATCTGAACTTTCGCCCTGTTCTTCTTCTTGCCGAGCGGGCACCCACGTGACATCCATGGACGCATCGTCATCATCAACCGCTTCACTTGTATCTGACAACTCAGCAAAGGAAGCAGCAGCGGGTACAACATCATCATCATCACACCATACGTCCATGTGTGTAATGCTGCCTGACTGAGACATATCTCTGTTATCTACATCCTCTGGCAATAATGGTTGCGCATCACTCATTTCTTCAAACGGATGTGTAAATAACTCCTCTGACAGATAAAGTGAAGCGGCTGTGGTGCTAGTGTTGGTGGTGGCGGCAGGCGGGTGAGTGGTATCTTGAGAGGTGCCCGAAGCTAAGCTGGAGGAGAATGGTGCGTCAAGGTTCCGAGCGGAAGCTGTAGAAGATTGGGTGTCCTGTGTTAGCCAGTCAACTACATCCTCAGAACTTTTCAAGTTCAGGGTACGTGGCCTCTGAAAATTGGGCATTATTCTAGGGCAAAAGGGAATCACAGCACCACGACCACGACGGCCCCTGTGGGGTGGCCTGCCTCTGCCTGTCATTTTTTTGGGGATTAGTGGTACTATGTGTGCAAGCTACTGTGAGACCAGATATGAGTGGCACTGTGCAGTGGCAGAGGTTGGCAGAGTACACGCTGTAGGCCTGACACCCGTTTGAAGACAACTAACTGCTATTCAATCTATAACAGTGAAAAAAGTTTTTGGGTTTTAAATGCACGCTATTATGACACCAGATATGAGTGGCAATGTGCACTGGCAGAGGTTGGCAGAGTACACGCTGTAGGCCTGACACACCCGCTTGAAGACAAGTAACTGCTATTCAATCTATAACAGTGAAAAGTTTTTTGGTTTTAAATGCACCCTATTGTGAAACCAGATATGAGTGGCAATATGCACTGGCAGAGGTTGGCAGAGTACACGCTGTAGGCCTGACACACCCGCTTGAAGACAAGTAACTGCTATTCAATCTATAACAGTGAAAAAAGTTTTTGGGTTTTAAATGCACGCTATTGTGACACCAGATATGAGTGGCAATGTGCACTGGCAGAGGTTGGCAGAGTACACGCTGTAGGACTGACACCCGCTTGAAGACAACTAACTGCTATTCAATCTATAACAGTGAAAAAAGTTTTTTGGTTTTAAATGCACGCTATTGTGACACCAGATATGAGTGGCAATGTGCACTGGCAGAGGTTGGCAGAGTACACGCTGTAGGCCTGACACACCCGCTTGAAGACAAGTAACTGCTATTCAATCTATAACAGTGAAAACTGTTTTTTGGTTTTAAATGCACCCTATTGTGACACCAGATATGAGTGGCAATATGCACTGGCAGAGGTTGGCAGAGTACACGCTGTAGGCCTGACACACCCGCTTGAAGACAAGTAACTGCTATTCAATTTATAACAGTGAAAAAAGTTTTTGGGTTTTAAATGCACGCTATTGTGACACCAGATATGAGTGGCAATGTGCACTGGCAGAGGTTGGCAGAGTACACGCTGTAGGCCTGACACCCGCTTGAGGACAACTAACTGCTATTCAATCTATAACAGTGAAAAAAGTTTTTGGGTTTTAAATGCACGCTATTGTGACACCAGATATGAGTGGCAATATGCACTGGCAGAGGTTGGCAGAGTACACGCTGTAGGCCTGACACACCCGCTTGAAGACAAGTAACTGCTATTCAATCTATAACAGTGAAAAAAGTTTTTGGGTTTTAAATGCACGCTATTGTGACACCAGATATGAGTGGCAATATGCACTGGCAGAGGTTGTCAGAGTACACTCTGTAGGCCTGACACACCCGCTTGAAGACAAGTAACTGCTATTCAATCTATAACAGTGACAAAAGTTTTTTGGTTTTAAATGCACGCTATTGTGACACCAGATATGAGTGGCAATGTGCACTGGCAGAGGTTGGCAGAGTACATGCTGTAGGCCTGACACCCGCTTGCAGACAACTAACTGCTATTCAATCTATAACAGTGAAAAAAGTTTTTGGGTTTTTAAATGCAATCTATTGCGACACCAGATAAGAGTGGCAATGTGCACTGGCAGAGGTTGGCAGAGTACACGCTGTAGGCCTGACACACCCGCTTGAAGACAACTAACTGCTATTCAATCTATAACAGTGAAAAAAGTTTCTGGGTTTTAAATGCACGCTATTGTGACACCAGATTTGAGTGACAATGTGCACTGGCAGAGGTTGGTAGAGTACACGCTGTTGGCCTGACACACAGGCGCTTGCAGACAACTAACTGCTATTCAATCTATTACAGTGAAAAAAAGTTTTTGAGTTTTTAAATGCATGTTATTGTGACACCAGATATGAGTGGCACTGTGCACTGGCAGCGGTTTGCAGAGTACACGCTGTTGGCCTGACACACAGATGCTTGCAGACAACTAACTGCTATTCAATCTATTACAGTGAAAACATTTTTTTTTTGTTTTTAAATGCAAGCTATTGTGACACCAGATATGAGTGGTGGCACTGGGCAAGTGGGCACAGTATCCACTGTGAGCCTGACACAGAAGCTGGCAGGCAGGCAACTGCAATTAGATTACACAGGAAAAAAAAGCAGACTGATGTTCTAGCCCTAAAAAGGTCTTTTTGGGGTGCTGTCCTTACAGCAGAGATCAGATGAGTCCTTCAGGACTGTAGTGGACACTGAATACACTAGCCTAACTATACATTTCCCTATCAAATGAGCAGCAGCTACACTTTCCCTCCTCTATCTAAGAATGCAGCTTCAGAATTAATCTAAAATGGATGCTGTACAGGAGGTGGGAGGGTCTGGAAGGGAGGGTCTGCTGCTGATTGGCTGGAATGTGTCTGCTGACTGTGAGGCACAGGGTCAAAGTTTACTCAATGATGATGAATAGGGGGCGGATCGAACCGCGCATGTGTTTGCCCGCCGTGGCGAACGCGAACACGCTATGTTCGCCGGGAACTATTTGCCAGCGAACAGTTCGGTGCATCACTATACATTATACATTGCAGACTACGAAGAATACACAATACTTCTGGGGACCAAGCCCTCTATGGTCAGTGTTCAGGAGCATTCCTGAGAACCAATCTCTACGTAACTAAGGTTAGCATTACATGTAAATCAAAAATAACCCTTTCACCTGTTATTATTTGTCACGGTTCTCACCGCAACATCCAGACGGCCAGACGAGGTCGCCCCAGAAGTGCCCGAGCTGGGTACTCTGCAATCCTGGACCTGCTCTCTTGCCTCTGAGCCACTATACAGCTCTAGAAATTGCCTGAAGTTAATCTTGCCTTGTATCCAGCACTGGGGGCTGGACGTTATTCTGTGGCTGCTCCAACATTCTCAGCACACCTGTGGCTAATCACCAATCAGCCAGGTATAAGACACTGCCTCTCCCTGAGGGCAGTGTCAGTTCATTGACTCTGGTTCAAGTATTGCTGTTTCATGTTCCAGTGTGCTCCTGACCTTGGATTGTTATTTTGTTGTACCCTGACTTCTGGCATCCTCTGACCTCGGCTCTCTACTCGCTTATCCTGATTTCTGGCACCCACTGACCTCTGGCTTACCCACGACTATTCTCCTGGTTTATCCGTTTCTGTACTGCGACTTGGAGCATTAACCTGCACAGCCCCCGTGCACAGACTCACAGGTCAGGTGAGTTCTTACCTGACCACCTTGGCCTGTGTTTAATTGCAAGGGTGAGCATATATCTGCGCTACAGACTCCCAACCAAGGTAAGCCGTTACATTATTATTGGTATTGGTATTTTTATAGCGCCAACTTATTCCGCAGCGCTTTACAGTATTATAAATGGGGAAACTTAAAAATAAATTAGACATTTACAAAATGATACAGAAACAATAGGAAGATGAGGACCCTGTCCAAAAGATCTCACAGTCTATAGAGGGTGGGATATAAAAGCACAATAGGCAGCAAGGGGGACAGCTACCAAACAAGGTGGAAAACTAGCAGAACTGGGGTGAGAGTAGAGTGTGGCTCTTTAGGAGAGAAGAAAAGACAGATATGTGACATAGAAGTTACTCTGGGAGGTCATAAGCATTTCTGAACAGATGGTTTTTTAGGGACTTTTTAAATAATTGAAGACTAGGGGAGAGTCTGATGGGGGTAGGCAGGCTGTTCCAAAGGAAAGGAGCTGCCCGTCAATAGTCCTGCATATGCTAGCAGTGAAAACAGCAGACAGGAGAAGGTCACCATCAGATGCGAGAGACCAAGTAGAGGGATACAGGAAGCCAATGTAAGGAGTGACACAGAACCGAGGTATGGGAGGAACGACAGGTATTCCCCTTATTTATATAATCCATTATAGCAGTCAAAAACAAAGTGAACTGAAAAAAAATCCCACAGATCAGCAAATAAATTGATGTAAAGATCCACAAGTTACACACCTTCAAACCAGTTTGTAATTCTATTCCAAAAACTTAATAAAAAAAAATTAAAGAAACATATTGAATTTCGGTATCTTAAAGGCTGTACCCATATTTGGCCAATGCTAAATAGGAAAGCCTATGTATTGAGCTGAGTGTGCAATAATAAGCTTACGTGAAAAAAAAGTAGGTGGCTGCTGAGGAGCCTTCGATATCTTGAGGCTGTACCCATATTTGGCCAATGCTAAATAGGAGAGCTTAGGTCTTGAGCTGAGCATGCAATAATAAGCTTATATGAAAAAAAAGCGGCGTTGCATTGTCAAAAATATGAAGGGGGTAAGTAACCTAACAGGGACAAACCATCAGCTTACGGAGCCAGGGTATATAAATCAACATTAAACTATGAACTCATATGGAAATTCACAAGAAAAATGGGTTGCAGTTAACTGCAGCCGCAGGCATCAAGTTGGTTAGGTAGATGCCTTCAGCACTTTACCTCTGGGTACAAAGTGAGTGATTCTATTGTTTCAAAGTGAGTCACACTCTGTTTCTATGTTTCTATTATTCTATGATTCCCGCAACCTTCCAAGACGGACAAGCTTCTTTCAGTGCCGCATCTGTTGGCAGGCCTGGGGACTGGAGGAAAGCTGGTGCCTCTGAGAGGTGTGATATCAAAGTACACTGTGGGAGAGCCTCTTGCAGCCTCCATGAGAACCCCCTGGTCAGAGTCCCAAACAAATGTGGTTAACTGTTTTTGTGCTGAATATTCGGTCACTAAATGAAAATCTCTGATCTCTACAACCAGCCTATGACCATGTGCAGCAGATGCATGTGTCAGCACTGTAGGCAAATGCCTTGTTTGCCTTTAGAGAGCATCACTTTTTTTATACTTGAAAGAAACTAAATTCTCTTCTGTGCTCCATTCCATCCTGTTGCATCTCTGCAGAGAAGCTTTATATGCCAACCCTGTTACCTTTTCTCACACTCTACAGCAACATTTTGTAGTTCAAAAATCATGGCTGTATTCTGACAAATGGGAAGCCTTTCTTTGTGATGATATGTTGGGTAACTGCACACATACCAGCACGCTGACAATTTTTGTACTGCCTGCTGGTGTTTTTAGTAGGTAACATTCCCAGAAATGCTATCAGGATCGTTGCAAACACCTATAAACAGGTATTTGGCAACTTGTATTTATTTTTCTCACATGTAATGTATGTAAGAAAACTGGTATTCTTGCTTCAATGCCAATATTCCACACCCTCAGTGAAATATTACAAGATAATGAATGTCATAGAATATTTCTTTAAAGGATTAATACATAATTAAAAATAAAATTGCATAAGTGTACATAATTTTACTTTTTCAGGCATTGCTAAACATCAATCTATACCTGAATTACTGGATTATCCTGTGTATATATGGTAGCTGTTCATTCCATATTTCAAACAAATGCTTTGCTAATAAAAAGTTTAAAGTCAACAAGCAAAGATATTGAAACCAAATGATTTTAATTGGCAACACAAACAGCCAACAGCCATTTAGCTGTGCAAGAATTAATTGCAATTTTTATCCACAGCAATGACATATAAATGGTTAATTCACCCATATATACAGTACAGCATATTATATCAGTGTACAACCCAACAAAACTGATTTCTTTTTTTTTTTTCTTTCTTTTTTTATAATACACATTTCCTTTGGTAATATTGGCCACATGTATAAAGAGGTAATCTTGATTTTTCTTCCGAAACATAAAAAAGTCCAAACTCATGCACAAGTACACACGGAGAACTAAATAGGAACAGTAAAGACAAATTGGCCAAAGTTAGGCTGCGCCAAGGTGTACCCTAAAAGCGCAGCTACAAATTATAACCCTGACATAAAATTATTACTAATGATCATCGGAACAAATCGCAGATAATCAAAGTAGTACTTACCTTTTGTAAGAAACTGGTGAAATCAAAATTCTGTCTGGTGTTTATGTAGCAATATGATAATTATTGTTTAATGTTTCTACCAAATTCCGTTGAATAATAAGGAAAATGAACAGCTAAGTCATGCTAATCACCCCCAAAAAAGTATATTGCTATAGTTCACTACAGAGGTTAACATACAGTGAAGACCTGTTTTTTGGGAATGGTTGCTGGAAGGATCTGGACAACGCTACCCAATGACACATGAGAGCAAAGAAAAAAAAGTATAAGAAGAATTTGGCGACTAAAATTAGTTCAGCCGCATGACAAGAGGAAACATATTCTGCTTATAATAGATGGATGAAGATATTTAAGAAATAATTGTAATAAACAAGAGCAACAGTGAAATAGTGAGTTTGGTTTTCAATTTTTAATCAAACCAAAATGATGTTCTTGATACCATCTGAGTTATTATTTAAAACCAAGAATTAACCAAGGTATTGAACATTTTAGTCCAAAAATAACCAAGCTGGCAATTTATTTGAATTAGCTGTTTTTGCCTAAAATTTTCAATTCGTGGTCATTTCCTGACCATTCCCACAATATACATGCTTAGATAAGTCCCATGCTAAACTTTGACGAAGTGGTTGGCTTAACACGGTATGACCATGTAACACAATCCCTATATTTCTTTGCTTAGATGACTTTAAGTGCATTTTATGTGCGTGCTGTTCCCTTAACCCGTATTTTGGTCTTTACAGCAGCCCCACTGCTAATAAATGCAGTTACCATCTTTTCTATGTATATTTGGAATCCAGACCAAATTCATTTTGGGCAGAGCAACCACCCCTCCACTATAGGTGCTCATTTGGAGGTGACCATAGGAAATCATACATTTGCGGAGAGTCTCTAGAAGCAGTATATTATTAATTTATTTATAAAATAATTTGCCATAAAGGATACACTGAGATTTCTCTCAATTTAAGTATGTCCAGGGTCCACAAAACATTGCATTGATACAATAGGGTATAATAAAATACAAAAACAATATTAATACACAATATATACAAAATTTAACATAGAACAGGTAGGAAATATATAATTAACCATGACAGGTGCATTCTGTTTTGAGATATGTAGAGAGGGATCTCTTAAAAGATTTTAGGCCTGGGGAAGATTTGAAAGTGTGTGGGAGGTTGTTCCATAATTGAAGGAAAAGGAGGGCGAGCCACTTTCTTTTTTTATTGAGCTAGACTAAATAAAGTGCTGGTACTGGATCGGAGGTTTAGGAGGTGGGAACAGCTGGGGAGAGCATTCTGCTCAGGTAGGGTGGGAGCTTCCCAGAAAAGCTCTTAAACACAAGGCTGGAAACATGAAGGGTGCGTCTGGATTCCAGCGACAGCCAGTTTAGTTCTTTTAGCATGTCACAATGGTGGGTCCTGTAATTATTTGTAGCACAAATCGGCAGAACGAGTTATACAATGTATTAAGTGTTTTAAGGTGGGTTTGCGGTGCAGGTGCATATTCTACATCCCCATAATCAATGACCGGCATTGGCATTTGCTGTACAATCTTTTCCTTTACTGTGGGGCTTAGGTAGGATTTGTTTCTGTACAGGGCACCTCGTTTTGGATTAAGCTTAGATGCAAGTTTTTCTATGTGGAGGCCAAAAGATAGTATAGAAGTATATAGATCCTTGTTAAAATGAGTGTAGGTCCCACCAATAGTGGGTCCTGTGACAAAGTGGTGGGCTTAACACGATAAGGCCATATGGTGTAACCAAATCAGCACTTTTTTTTTTTTTTTTTTTTAAGGTAAGGGATTTTAAGTATACTTGTAAGATTTAAAACAATGTGTGTGCTGTTTCCTTATTTATTTTCAGGATTTTGCTAAGTCATGATGGAAAGGTGAATATTACGCCCTTTTCTTTGCTTTACTTACCGTATTTATCGGCGTATAACACGCACTTTTTTCCCCTGAAAAGAGGGGAAAAATCGTGGGTGCGTGTTATACGCCGATATCCCATAATTACTTACCTGTCCTGAAGCGTGGGCCGGCTTCACAGCGCGCACCGCGGTACAGGAACTTTAATTTAAGGTTCCGGTTTCCGGCGGGACTGAAAGGAAGTGTGCACACTTCCTTTCAGTCCCGCCGGAAACCGGAACCTTAAATTAAAGTTCCTGTACCGCGGTGCGCGCTGTGAAGCCGGCCCACGCTTCAGGACAGGTAAGTAATTATGGGAGGGGAGGAAAGTACACTATGGGAGGGGAGGAAAGTACACTATGGGAGGGGGAGGAAAGTACACTATGGGAGGGGAGGAAGTACACTATGGGAGGGGAGGGGGAGGAAGTACACTATGGGAGGGGAGGGGGAGGAAGTACACTATGGGAGGGGAGGGGGAGGAAGTACACTATGGGAGGGGAGGGGGAGGAAAGTACACTATGGGAGGGGAGGGGGAGGAAAGTACACTATGGGAGGGGAGGGAGAGGAAAGTACACTATGGGAGGGGAGGGGGGGAAAAGTACACTATGGGAGGGGAGGGGGGGGAAATACTATGGGAGGGGAGGGGGGGGGATAATACTATGGGAGGGGAGGGGGGGATAATACTATGGGAGGGGAGGGGGGGATAATACTATGGGAGGGGAGAGGGGAGAATACTATGGGAGGGGAGGGGGGGAGAATACTATGGGAGGGGAGGGGGGGAGAATACTATGGGAGGGGAGGGGGGGAGAATACTATGGGAGGGGGGGAGAATACTATGGGAGGGGAGGGGGGAGAATACTATGGGAGGGGAGGGGGGGAGAATACTATGGGAGGGGAGGGGGGGAGAATACTATGGGAGGGGAGGGGGGGAGAATACTATGGGAGGGGAGGGGGGGAGAATACTATGGGAGGAGGGGGGAGAATACTATGGGAGGAGGGGGGGGGATACTATGGGATGAGGGGGGGGAATACTATGGGATGAGGGGGGAAATTTCCTGGAATTTCTTTCTAAAAATGAGGTGCGTGTTATACGCCTGTGCGTGTTATACGCCGATAAATACGGTAAATAACAGCAAAGAAAAGCTTAACAATATTTGCAAATCAAACAACAAAGCAGAATAAGGAGACTATGTATGACATCACTCTTTAACCACCAATCGGCTGTCAACCAAGATTATAAATAGCAACTTTCTTACATCCTCTTTGTTTGATGAAGCAGGTAATCAAAGAAGTAGAATAAACTTGACTTCAAATGATCTTGAAATTTACACTCAAAGATAAATTTGCAGAAAGATTTGAGACTTGAAATTGAGCAGATCAATAATGCACGGTAGACAGATAAGATGATCAATAAATGATAATCATACAGTCAAGGAAAAAACCTCAAACATATAAGGATCAAACATGTTAGATAAAGCTCTCCTTTAATAAATAAATACATAATAAATAAAGTGCAATGCCAAGGGAGGGAACACATTATTTAACCCCTTAAGGACACATGACATGTGTGACATGTCATGATTCCCTTTTATTCCAGAAGTTTGGTCCTTAAGGGGTTAAAGGGACAATAAAAGCACTCTGACCACTTAATGTCATCGATATGGTTTAGATGCAGTGTCCCTGTCCCATTAAACCTGCATTGTAAAACATTGTAGTTTAAGGACTGCCTCTAGTGGTCGACTACCAGACAGTCACTAGAGGCACTTCCTGCAATTTCACAGAGTTTGACTTCGTGAAATGACGCTGGACGTCCTTACACTTTGCATCAGGACATCCAGTGTGTTGAGAAACCCCTCAGGAAAGCACAGAGTCAATGCTTTCCTATGGGGAAGGCTTAATGCATGGGTGGCGTATGTGCATTAGGTGCCCCCCCCATCGGCTGACATTGGAGGAGGAGGAGCCTGACCCAGGTAATCTGGTAAGTGTTTAAAGGGTTATTTATCAATTTACATGACCTGGGAGTGGGGAGGGGGGGGGGGGGAGAGGGAGGAAGGGGGCAACAGAAGGACCATATAGTGCTAGGAATACAATGCTGTATTTCTAACACTATAGTGTTCTTTTAATATAAATGATGAGAAATCATGACGTAGTAAAATCCTGAAATGTTATATAAAGATCCAGATCGATAAATATTATTCCTTTCATTAAATGACACAAAGAGAGGTATTTTCCTACTGAAAAACCTTCAAGAACTCTATGATGTGCAGAAAAATGAATTCTTTATGAATGGTTTTATATTATTTCCATGTTGAAAGGTCAGATAAACATTTCACAATATGATTCAAAGGTGCTGAAAAGGGATCCCTCACCATGCACTAACCAGTACAGTACATGTTCCCCAGGCACTCTTGTAAAATCTGTTTGTTCCTGGACCTCAGGCTTGTTGTAGTAATGACATTGTTGTTCCCAATACTCCATTGACTGAGCAGTATTCCCCGATATCAACCAAACTAGAAGGTTCTCCTGTAATAAATCGTGGAATAAACCTTTTAGATTTAAAACATTGTGGGAATGATTTTATCAATCTGTGTATCCATAATCATCTCCAATATTGTTGGGAACTATATCTTTGTCTTTCAGAATGGTGTAATTAGTACCAAAGTTGCCGATTGGTCTCTCAGTTGAATCAGCGTTTGTGGCATCATTGTAAATGGAGGAAATGCATAATTTCTTCTTTGTGTCCAAGATTCCACTGCTAGTGCTTCCAATTGGCTTTCAACCAGAGAATTTTGGAAGTTGAGTATTTAGTCTGGAAGCAAATAGATTGATTCAAAAAGAACCCCAAAGCCTTTCTATTTTTAAGAAAACATTTCTGTTCTAATGCCAATCTCCAAAAACTATTACATTACGAGATTGCCAGTTTGCAATTACATTGGATATTCTTGGTAAGTATTCCATTCTCACATTAATATTTTAATTCAGACAAAATTTCCAAAATTGCTTGGCCAAATCTGATGTTTTAGGAAACTTTTAAAAGCAAATAAACCCTCCAAAAGATCTCGACAGTTGATATGAGGAATCTTTTCTTTGTCAGGCTGGACTCAGGAAGTTGTGGAAAAAGTAATCTTTATTTTATGTAATAAAAAATTAGGTATATACAAAAGCGGTCCTGCGCGTTTCGTCTCGCAAGAGACTTCCTCAGGACTTTTTCCACAGCTTCCTGAGTCCAGCCTTCCATATTGTGGTGACACCATCAGAGGTGGAGAGAGAGTCTTGGACCAGCCCCCCAACCATCCAAGGGGAGGCACCCTAAGGCAATTTTAAAAGTCTTAATCTTGTGAGTGCAATCCACTATGGCACATAACTATTAAACCTTTTGCTGTATTACACTATTCTGCTGTATTTTCTGTAGATAATCAGCTGTACCCTCTATATTTTGTTTGGCGATGTCTCTTGAAATGCCTGCAGGCTCCAGGTCAAAGAAAAATAACTTGAAGTGCAAAAAGTAGGCCTATCATTCTGGCCAAATGTCTCAATATCATAAATGACTTGTTCAGCTTGAAATAAATGTGTTTCTTTATAGATTTTACTTTCTACTGAATTGATGGAGATACCTAGAAACTCTATTTCTTTGGTTGGTCTGACTACTGATACCTCCCATTGCATCAGGAAACCCGGCAACATTTCAAATGTCTAATGAATGCGCACTTTCAATGAATACATTTCTTATGACTTTATAAAAATGTCATCCACATATATTGTCATGCGAACACATCTGCTTCTTAGGTATGCCAAAACTGATTCCATTAACTTTGTGAAGCACCATGGGGCTGAGGAAATCCGGAAATGACGGCAGTTGAAGATGACGACATTCTGGTGCAATTGATACAGTCAATTAAGCATCTTTCAAATCTATCTATACCATCCAATTGGATGGATGAAGAAAATCTTTCAAATAATTTATTTCCTGCATTTTGAAACAACAAGGCTGTTGACATTTAGGTTTTTTTTCTGGGTGCATTTATCTGTCTTTTTTCTCCACTCGGAATATCCACAAACCCAACTGTGTCTAGTGGAACTTAAGTGATTGCACCTTTGTGATATAGTTCTTGAACCTCTAGGTCAACCTTTTTATATTTTTTGGCTTTTTTTCCCTATTATAATGTATGTTTATGAATCATTTATTGTAGAACTATCTACCGGTATCTTAGATTCGGTTTCATAACCATTTCAATCCTTTATGGATTCTGTCATGACCTTCTCATCCATACAAGAATCTGAGTCCATAGAGTTGCGGCTTTAGCCCTCGTCCATTTCCTAGTCCCTTCTGCCTGACATGAATGGGCTATTTTGCATAATTTATCAAATTGCTTCTGGAGGCTTGTGGCAAAATGGCTTTTTTTTTTTTACTGATTTCTAAGGAATATTAGATTCCCTATCAGAATCAGACTCTAAAGATATAGATTTATCAGAAGTTGGAGCTTTAAACCTTTGTTTGTTCAGCAGCTTTTGTTTGAAAATCAGCTTGGAAGAGTCATTTGGAGAGTGTGTTTGTCATAACACCCATTACTGATTAGATAGCATTCTGCACAGATTTTGACATAGATGCACCCATACAAGACTACATCTTGTCCAAGTGAAAATCTGGTTGTTTGCCATCATCTGAGATAAGGGATTTACAATCTGAAGACTGAAGAATGCAATTAAAATGCAAAGTAGTGAAGAGAAGGAAAAGATGATTCTACACCGATTTTTTTTTATTTTATTTTTTTTTATCCACATAATTGGTATAATAATACTAATGTGTCAAAATAGCACTGGTAATGAGGTAATGTGACAAAAACCTGGAAAAAAAATAAAAAATAAATAAATATTCTATAGCAATTAGAATAGTTAATATAGCTCACAAAGGACACAAATAAACTCTTTCTTGGGCAACAGTTTAAACCAATTAGAATTAGCTGAATTAGTACAGTTAACATACAACACCCCTGGATTGCATACAGTCTCCCCTAAAATGAATGGTGGCCTAATTTTTCCGCTTTTAAAATAATTGCAGGGTAGCACTAAACAATTATTACAAGAACGATTTGTGAAATTAAACCTTAAACCTTTTCCTTGTTCTTGAGTGCGCAGAAATGATCATATCACCTAGCGTGGACCATCTGTTAAACGGTTTATGTTACCAAGAGAGTATAAAAAAAATGGCACCAATCATGTAGAATCCGTTGTTTTTCCAAGTGACCAATGTGATAATTTATCCTACACATGCATGCATAGTTGCTTTCTTTTTTTATGTGATGACTTTCACACATGTGTGGGAGCAGCTGCAGTCATGGGACATCATAAATTTGCATGTAATGCCAGGCTCTGCCAGCATAGACTTGAATTTGAGTCAAATGATTTAAAAGAAAGGTTTTATAGAAAAAAACACTGCTAATATGCTAATAGCATAATTTTAGTTTGTTTATAGAATGCGCCAATGCCTTCAAAGTGACTGTTCTTATTTAAACACTCTTCTAGCCACTGGGTTACAGATCATGCAGAGCTCAATGGTAATTAAGAGGGAGGCAAGGTAACTGGCACTCATTGAGGTGTGAGCAAAGTAGCTTGCTGGTATATAGCTGGCTGTCTGGGAGCACCACACTATTAGATCACCAAAGAAGACAAACGACCTCCCAGTTGAAAGGTAACAGTAGATAATGACACATTATTCTTGCTACCTCGTCACTAAAGAGGAGTTTTGTGTTATTTTTGAATGTTTTTTGCTTGGAATATTTGTTATTTTGTCAGGCTCCTTTACAGAACATCAAATCTCTGCAATAATTGGTCAATTCGCTGAAAGAAGGTATTGTATTTACTATTTGACATGCTATTTCTGACATTTTTGTCACTCTTTAATGGTTCATTTAAAAAAAAAAAATGGATCCACATTTTAAACTACGGTTTTTAAAGCTTAAAATGTCCAGTGTTTCATTTTTTTTTTGGTTTTTGTTTTTGCATTTCCAATTTTTCTGGCTGTTATATTAAATGGAAGGTATTACAATCAACTAATTCACTAACATTTTCTGAAATTGCAGTAATGTGCTTTTAAGTAGTTTTAGCAGACAATTTTAGTTTTTTGACAGAAAGAAAAGAAACACGTATAGAACATTTTCATTTATTTACTAGTGAGTTTGAAATAACTATTTAAAAAATAAAAATAAAAAAGAGTATTTAGAGGCCTAATATAAGATGAAATAATTAATTACTGCTGCAAAATACCAATTAAAAAGTTATAAACAATACAACAATTATTTAGATTAGATAAGTTTACTGAAATCAATTATCTATCTTCCATTATACACGCCTGTGTTCAGGTACAAAATGGTGGCCAGAGCAATATTTTCTACTTGCTCTGGTAACTTAAACTGTTTAAAAAATATATATATATATATTTTTTTTTTCAGACTTAATTATACTTACCATCTGTGATGAATGCAAATAAAGTTAGAGGTTAAAATGTATTTCATAATATTATTCCCCAATTTGCTCTTAGTGAATTAAGCAGATTTAAATTAATGTGAGAGCAATATAAAATGCAAACCATATATCTAGTAGTTTAATCACAATAATAATAACAGTGTTTAAAATTAATAATTTGTTAACTAATATGTTTTAAATCTTTATGGGCCACACTTTTCTTATTCATGATACAATATGTGTTTCACTGTATTGTAAGGGGAACACTCAACGAGACACTCTCCAATACATCTGACTGTAAACTCATAAAAAAAATTACTTTTTGTAAAAAATTATAATTAAATAATAGAAATAATTAAAAGGAGTTAATTATATTGTATTGAAAAAAGCCTGTTGGCTATGCCCAACTGAAATGTATTTATATCCATGGAGAATTTAAGAAGTTGCACTTGCCAGTTTACCAGATGTATAAAGAATTCAAGGGAAAGCCCCACACTTCACTTTTAGATAACTTATTTTTCTTATCAATCAGTCACTGGTTTATTTTAACAAGCAATGCAACCAAAAGGGCATATTACGCATAACACGTTCTTTTATAGATATGGGAAATTGCAATTATGATATGAATGATCACGTCTGCGAATTTAATCCTGATTATTTTTTGCTAATTTAATTTTGACTCCCTAAATTAACTTATCATGTGCCTCTACATCACTGCCCAAAGAAAGTCCTCCCACTCTGTGTTAAAGGTTAAGTATAAATATAAATATTTTCTCTTCTGATATAGTGAGAGCAAAGGAAACAAAGAGGGATCTGTTTTATTTTGTATTTACAGTGGAATTTAAAATGTATATGTTTTGGATTGTAAGCTCAAATGAGCAGGGCCACTTTCACCCACTGTACCAGTATGTCAATAATATTTTGTTAGAATTAAATGTTTTTCTTCTTTACCTATTGCACAGCGCTGCAGAATATGTTGACACCATATAAATTATTGTAAATTTAATTAAGATATAAATGCTTAGTTGCTTAAACATCAGCCCAGCTTTTGTTAAAGAATACTCTCCGAGGAGTACATTTTTGTAAGCAGACATTCTTAAACTTTTTTTTCAACATAGAAAGTCTAGTTCATATGCTTTTATGGTGCTCTGTACATCAACTAATTTTCATTTTTATCTTGTCTGAATACAGCTGTGAATTAAAATGTCTGCTAGTTTTACTTATTTTTTGTTTAAATTCTTTCTGCACCTCCCTTTAGGTTTTCTCTCAAAAAACGCAGATAAATAGCTTTTGCATATATATTTTAAATGCTGTGCAATTTTATATTAGAACTACTTATATAAATGTATTACGAAACTTTACCTTTTATTTATGTTTTTAAATTTCTATTGTTCTTTACATTTTTAGATTTATTTTTTTAGCATAGTATTCTTGACAATGAAATACAAAATTATTTGTAATACTGTTATCCAGCAATTAAAATATTTAAAACACATTACACAGTGCACCCATTGTCAGCAGTCTTTTTATTTATGATTTTGTAATGGCAAAATAAGGATAATGCTGATTTAAATATTACATTTTCTTTTTTTACACCTATGCTCCAGAATAATTATCATTCAATAGCAGTTTTACAAACAGTATGCAAGCTCACATGTACATTTTTACTTACAATACAGCATTGCTGAATATCTTGAAACTTAATAGAGTAATATTAACACTTTTGTGATATCTATCTAAATATTTATATCATATATACTGCACAGAAGATTATAGCATCACAGCATTACTTTTAAAATATGCCATTAATAGATTCTGTTTTGTGGTGATATATTTGTTGATGTATGTTAGAATATTTAAACTATTTTTATGTGTATTAAAAAAAAACCCCAAAAAACATTATTAAAGCATTTATTTTCCATTTATTACATGTAAACATATGGGTCACATTAATTAAAAATCCCAGGTTTAGAAGCCTCTCTATATCTGACGTACTTTTACATGAAATCTGTATCAAGTTTGTGGAGAAATACCATATTTAGAAATTTTAATTTACTTTGTCTACTATAAATATAGTTTAGTATTTTTCCTGGGCATCTATCACAATTGTTATTTTAATCACGAATTTATAAAATTGTTTTAAAAAAAAGTATATATTTTAAATATATCTAGTATGCACAGAGTCACTAAATTTATTTATTTTTTTGTATTTTTGAAATACCAATTTTAAGATTTAATTTGCGATTTCAATACATGTCAAAGATTCTCATAATCATTTCTAAGTCACACAGAGGACTAAAATACAATAAAAGTATTAATGCAAAAATATTTCCCATTTTTTGCAGCCTTACCATACTCCTAGTGACATTGTCATATTGCAGGGGATTTTCATTATTATTTTTTTGCTCCTCTTCCCCTCATTTATATTTTTGGAATTCACCTTATTTATATATATATATATAAACAGTAGAGACTACTTTTTCATATGCAGAGATGCGATCTTTGACATAATGTCAACGGGCAGGACTTAAACACGTCTCTCTTTCAGATGTCAAGGTAAATTACCCACGAACCATCAGTGTAAAGAATCCCGCAAAAAAAAGTGCAGACATCATGACCAAAGAAAAACAAAATGGAGGCACTGAGAAATTGAGATCTGACACAAAAAATAGAAAATATAATAAATAGAAAAAAAAAAACAAGCGGCAAGGGGAGAGTATAATCATTCATATACAAGGAACATGGGGAAAGGAATACTGAAAGGAAATAAATCACATTGCCACTTTAAGGAAATATGCATTTAAAATAATTTTGGTGTGTTTTTTTTAAACTTATACAAATTAATGTACTGTCTTCTTTCAATAATACATTTAAAATTAAATGTTAAAAAGTTTCATTGTTCATTTATTTTTTCTAAATTGTATATGTATTTGTAAAGGCGCATCTTACAAAGGTTAAATAGCTAAAATATAACCATGTAATTTTATAAGTTAAATATAAAATATGGAATATATATATTTATATATATGCGTATATATATATTTATATATAGCTATATATAAATATATATATTTATGTACAGTGGATGATCTATCAGTGACAGAGTGTCGTCTCTTTGTATAAAGTGCGGAGATGCGATACTACAGACCCTGAAAAGATACTGTCCGGCGGTGCCCTTGTTAGACATGCAGAATTGCAAACTTTCCAAAGGATAGGTTTTTTTTGAGCCACCGATTACATTTACGTATTTTCAAATGCATCCAAATGCATTAAGGTGATTGCTTCCTCGTCTCCGTAGGTGCTGATCCTTACGGTCTTATGAAAGGAAAACTAATCCGAGCAGATACACGAAAAAATTATTGTTTTGGATAGCAAAGCGCGCTTTTAAATAAACTTTCAGACAGAAATATCTGGTGCATCCAAGATGGATATGTCACTTGATGTATTGATGACTGTCATTTTGATTTTGAGTCTTTGGGATGAGTACACTTTGCCTCCCATTAGTATCAAGAAAAATGTAAATTCACCGAACCAAAAGTCACTCGCATTGGTGTTATTAGCCCACCGCATGGAAGTAATGTGTTTTCATCTGTGTGTGTCGACGCATAAAATATGGCAATTCCCATGAATTGCCCACTTTGCTAAGACAAAAGATGGACTTATTCTTGCTGTATACTGAGAACATGCACAAAATAGGCCCCTGTCAAATGTACACCCCATTGTGGACTTCTAATTAACCAGTTCAATGCCTGCGGCTCTTAAAAAATATCCTATTGCCATGTTTTGTTCTTTTTTAAAATCCCATGTTTTCGACATATACTTTTCAGATGCTATCCTCAACTTCTCACATTTGATAGATATAGCTCTAAGCTCAATGCCGTACAATTAGCTGAAAAGTTAAATGTATCCATGACATACTTAAACATACATGTTCCCAAGAGTTCTAATTAGTATTTCATACTTTACAAAGGTTTGATAAAATGTCAAGACCATTGATGAAATGTTGCATCTCCAAGACTTGCCAAAAATCCTGAATGTTTTTCTAAAAGCTCATATGAACTTGTAATACTTCATGTTACCACAGATCAAAAATTATATTTTTAGAATGTATATTACTTGTATATTTTGGTGAAAGAGATCTGAAGTAGTTCAGTATGTCACATTTAGTACTGTGTAGAAAATGTCCATCTTTCTTTGAGACAGATGTTTAATTGCCGTTGAGTTCGATTCAGATGTCATGTTCCCAGGAAATGGAGTGGAGTGAGGGAGGGCTGCAGGACAAGGCTTTAAAATAGGTACTTTGCCTCTTTAATCTACAATCGATGGTGTAATATTTGAATTGTTCACATAGGAACAATGTCATAGGAAATATTTGAAAGTTTGTGAACTGAGCTTCTAGAGGTTACTTCCTTAAGCTCCATAGTGTTGTGCTCAATTCATATACGACATGTCTCAATTTTATATATCTCAATATTACTTAAGTCTTGATTGGATTTTCAGTAGACATAGCTTAGTGACCTTTCCCGAAGACATATCTCCCAATTATCACTCACCAAAATTAAATTTACAGTCTTAAAATCACATGCTATGAGATCTAGAAACTTAGTTGAGCTAATGCCCTAAGTACTCTTATGGCAACCATTCTTCCGTTCTTCATGCATTAATCTTGTGCAGATGACCATGAACGAACAGTCTTCTTCTTAGGCTGTACCGTCTATAAGAATTATAAAGAATTACAGGTATGAAAGAAACTTGTACAAAAAAATTGTAGATGTTAAACAGATATTAAGTACAACAATTTTAAGTGGCTCTAAATAACATATGAGGTAGATTTAGGAAATTACTGACATGTAAAATTTCCTGTATCATACATGAAAGGCCAGTTGATGATGCCTATCAACATATCAGTCTATCTAGAATCTAATCTATATATTTCATAGTTCAATTTTTATGCAAAAGCCTACTTATGGAAATATGGACACATTAATTCATAAAATAAGATCAGTTTAACACTTTTCCCTAAAAAAAGCATAGCAGACAACATTTCAATCCTAACAGGGTCTTGTTCAAGCCGTTTGGAAAGGTCTGTGATTCTTTTTGTTATACATTAGAAAGTTATCTGTGCAAACATAGATTCCAGGTGTTCTGAACACCAAAACAGAAATTAAAGAGTAGAGCTGGAATCGATATTTTTAACAAAAGCAATACAGAAGATAACTAAGCCGAATGTACAAGACGAAACCACATATATTTACTTTAACAGACCACATAACACTCTAGAAAATCTCCAGGGTTCTAAAATAAATGAGTTACAAAAGTCCTTTTAGTTTTCAAAATTTGCTTTAAGGTGTCTTAGTTTATCGTCCAGAGATGCAAAACAACGTCTTTAAAAAACATCCCCTCGTAAGGGAACCAGTCACTCTGTTTTCTTCAGCTTCAATTTGGCACAAAAGCTTAACGTGACAATAAGCGTAAAGCTGACTTTTCCAGTGGTCTTTTTTTTTTTCATTTTAGTTTTTTTAATGAATATTCATTTTCCATGGTAATGGTCACAGTGAACAAAGAGTAACAGCATCTTCTCGTGACAGAGAAGAAGACATCTGGACAAGTTGCTGCCCACTTTAGTTTTTTTTCCTAATATGTTTCTGTTTCATTTTGTATGCAGATTGTTAACATCTTTCTAACCCTGTCTTATTCCCTGCTTTGTTTGTTCTTTACACCCACCAGCTGAACACACAAACACACCCTACGGTCTCTAGTCTTGAGACCCAGAAATGAAACGCAGGCTTTTTGGCATATTCAAAAATGGATTTTGGATTGGTTTTGAATTTTGAAAGATGACATATAAATCACTCAAATCACCAAAGCATGGCTGCACAAACATTTCTAGTATTTTTACTGTGTCAATCAAAAAGCTGATGTTTGCTAACTAACATAGCCATCTCTTCTTGCCTATAAACGCCTCTGTTTTGCTAATATGTGCATTTGTCTGTCTTGTAATCACTGGTGCCAACAACAAAACATCAGAAATGCCCCTGACACTCATAGAGTTAAAGTTACTTTTACAGAACAAAGGAAATTTGAAAATTCAGGACTCACTAGTAAATGCACCAAGAAAAGCGAAAAGGTATTTGTTTTCTTTCCTCCAAAAAAACAGAATTTATATCAGTTCTGTACAGCCATTTATAGGTGATAGTCTGTGTTTTTGGTTCTAAATAACTTTGGTGTGTCTATGTGAATTCTTTTTGTTGTTGCATTCGCCAAAGAACTTGCGATCGTTCTTGCTTTAAAACCTGCAATAACATCCTGGCTCAGAGCTTGCCATTGCCTTGCCCATTGTCAACACAATAATATTTTAGTTTTTTTTCTGCTTATTTAAAGGGACACTGTAAGCACTGTATGTGCTTCATGTCATTAAACTGGTCATCGTGTATGGAGTCTCCAAGTTCCATAATCTCATTCAGCATTAAACAGTTTTTAATATTTTTATGTTTTAATGATAAAGGTGAGACCCCAGCAGCCCCTCCCCTCTGTGCTGTTTTGACTAATGAGAAAGTATTAGTCTGAGCAGCAATCGGTTGGTTGAGAGTGATTGATTGAGAGTGTTAGCTGACTGCTTTTAGCATATCAGAATCTATCTGACGGAATGAAGGGTATGACTACAAGGAAGTGTCTATCTGCCTTAGCCACATCTTCAGAAGGTGCCAGGCTGTGGATGGCCAGAGACCCGTATACAGTGTTAAACTCGACTTCGAACATGGTTTAACACAGAATGAAAGGACTGCGCCGGGGCTCCATAAACTATATTCAATTCAAAGACATGAAATGGTTACAGTGAGTACAGTGTCCCTTTCACCATGTAATGACTACGGAGAAAATAAATGTCTATTATATAATAAAATACCAAGAATATAAAAATCTTGCAAATACTACATGCAGTATGTAGTTATTATTTTTTCTCATCAAGCATTGAATATTGCAGAAACATATAAAAAAATACATATATAAAGTCCATGTTTTATTACAAAATACATATAAGGCAACCTAAAATTACCAGCTGTTCCAAAAACCATCAAATATTTGTGTAATTTCACAAGTTGTTCAAGTTTGGAACTAGATATGAACTGTTGGAATTTCTAAAATACAACACTATGCCTACAGTGTAAGATATATATATATTTGTTATACAACTACTCCAACTGGACATTTACTGCTTATATTAGCTCCGATTAGAACAGTTTTGTATGTTTATCACAACAAGACAAAACAAGAAAATGCTTGATCCAAGGTTGATCATTGAACTGTTACACACCTGATAGTTGTTGATAGATATGATTGATCAGACTGTTCATCATATGACTGATATCTTGGGAATATTTTGTTTAATTGTATATTCTGTACCTGTTCGACATTGGTTCAGATAGAATTGCTGACATCTATCATGAATGCAAAATGTATATCATTTCTAACACAGGATTACAGTAAATAATTGGCATATGTTTGTACTCATTTTCTACATACACCCTTAATTATTGTTTTCATATTCATCAGAGGAAATAACTGTACTTATGATTGCATTAAAAAAAAAAGTTGATGAATGGAGGTACCACCCAATGTTTATCACTGGGCATGAGCTGGGCACCAAGCAAGATGGGCATGGTATCTCTTTGTGATGTACCACTTGATGATCATGCCCCCATACTTCGTACTTCCATCCTTAAGTACTTTAAGTGTGTGAAAAACTCTAAACAACAGAGGTCCCGAATTAATATTTTTTGATAAGCTTTTGACATAATATTTCTGGCTTAACTTTTAAATAGTTTTTTTCAAATCACTTAAGTATGAGACAAAATATCACTATATCGAAATTGTATCAATACATTGAAATATCTGAATATTGATGTTTTAAAATATTTTTCTAAATTTTAAATAATCTGAAAAACATATCCAAAACTATTAAATCGAGGCCATAGTGTTCCCAGACCCACGTGTTTCAAGATGAAGGAAACTTGCTGCTTCTGCCTTAACAAGATGTGAACCTTAAAATTGCTACCACTGAATGTCATGCTCACTTGTTTTTGTCTGAATAACCTACATTGGATACTCTGGATAAAATAACTATGAGAGAAGGCCTTGATTCTCAACAAAATGAGATATAAAGCCTCTTTAAGCAGCATGTTTTCAGGCGTAGTCCTGCAAAGTTCTTCTGCTCTCGGTACCTAACATACCTGCACCCTCGTGACCCCACACTTGGGATAATAGTCATATTTCCCCCCCTGTCAGACTACTCAACCACCTGATAGTAAGTTGCTACACTGTGCTGTGAGTCCTACAGCTTTTAAACTTTACTGGGCAGTTGGGTCTTAAAGAAAAAGAAAGGTGGTGTTCTTGTTATGATACGTAGGTAGTTTAACTGGCATTATTATATTCTATAAACACATGCTATAGTTTCTGTTTATCCAGAGAAGGATAATCTCTTCTTGCACGCAGGAAATGGGAGCACTTACGGTACTAACATTTTTCTGTAGAATGTTCAATGTAACCTTATGTCTAAACAGTGCTTTTATACATAAATGTTTGCCAATGTATGCTATTCTCTGTTCAACAATTTTGGAACTACACAATAAAAATATATAGGTATTTACAAAGAATTTCTTCATTATTATGAAGAAATTATGATTACATCATTTTATTTATAAGTTTCAACTTAATGACTAAAAAGAAACACTTTTTTTTAAGTGCCTCACAGTGTACTTTGCGGACTCCCATTACATATCTTGCAGTTGCGTTACCTTATTAATCGCCCTCGAGTAGATGCAGGAGACTGTGGCAATTAAGCTCAAATCCCAGTGGAAAAATTAAAAGCCATGAGTACTAGAAGTTGTCCTTTCCAGCTGTCAATTAAGTTTAAGCTATATTTATTGAGTGACAACAAGTGTAAAAATATGCTAGAGTGCTCACACTTTACCCATGAAAATCATTATTTAGGATTTATTTTTACATCATCCTCACACAAAGACACCTGGTGCCCTTGACTGTTCGCTATCGTTCATCTGTTGCTCCGAGGCAAAGCAGTCACGTAGTAATGGAATGTAAGCCAGCATAAGTACGAAAAGTATATGGAACTTGTTGAGAAAAAAATATGCTGTAACTAATAGGCCATGCAGAGAAGGAAGAAAACTTACGCATGGTTATGGAATTCAAAAAATCCAGCCAATCACATTCACCTTACCGTCATGATGTTTTCTCGTGGCTTGTGATTTTTTTTAAAATCACAGTGGATGGTTTTGTGGCTTTTTATTTTTCAAGAGGCATATTTCTATGGACTGAAGATGAGGATATGCATACATCACTTGACAATGACATATTAGGAAAGTACAAATAAATGATCCCGTTAAAAAGACACTCCACCCATCTAAAGCACGTTAGCTTGGTGAAGTGCTTTATGTGTAAAGAGTGTGTACATTTTTCATTTTACAAAAAAAAGTGCAGATTTCAAAAGAAATGTTAACACTTTTATACATTAACCTTCTTACACCATCCTGGTTGTCATTCAGACTATCGGTGCTGTTACTTCCTTGTTGTTTAGTTGACCTAAACCCAAGAGGCACAGAGCACCTGCCCTGTAAAGACTTCTCATTGGGCTGCACTGGGAGGTCTTTGATTGGACAGGTACAGAATGTCTAGGCTGGGGAAGAAGATGAAGTCTTGCAAAAGCTTAAGACAAGAGATCGGCAGCTTTTTGTCAAGCTGTTTTTAGCTATACCTCCAATTTGGAAAAGCACAGAGAAATGTATAAATTTCGCATTGGGGGTATCTATACAAAGTCTTGGTTTATTTTAATTTTTTTATGGATTGTCCCTTTAACCCCTTAAGGACACATGACATGTGTGACATGTCATGATTCCCTTTTATTCCAGAAGTTTTGTCCTTAAGGGGTTAACCCCTTAAGGACTGGACTGTTTTGCAATGTTGTACATTTGCGACCAGGCCTCTTTTTACACTTTTGTGGTGTTTGTGTTTAACTGTAATTTTCTGCTCTCTCATTTACTGTTCCTATGCAAATTATATATATTTTTTTTCAGGACAAAAAGGGCTTTCTTTACATACCATTATTTATATAATCTCATGTAATTTAAATAAAAAAAATAAAAAAATATGATGAAAAATTGAAAAAAATACATGTTTTTTGACTTTTACTTGAAAAATCTTTTACTCATCTACAAAAGCGAATGAAAAAAACTGCTAAATAGATTCAAAATGTTGTCCTGAGTTCAAAAATACCCAGTGTTTACATGCTTTTTTGCTTTTTTTTTTTTGCAAGTTATAGGGCTATAAGTACAAGTAGGATATTGCGGTTTCAAAACATACATTTTTAAAATTTATCAATAGTGACATTGTAACACTATTATCTGTCATAAATCTCTGAATAACACCCCACATGTACATATTTTTTTTAAAGTAGACAACCCATTGTATTCAATATGGGGTATGTCCAGTCTTTTTCGCAAACACTAGCCAAAGTTAGCGTTCATATTTGTTTGTGTGTAAAAAAACTAAATTGAACGCAAATTTTGGCCAGTGTTTGTGACTAAGTGGCTACTAAAAAAGACTGGATATACCCCATTTGCAATACCTTGGGTTGTCTTCTTTTGCAAATGATATGCCATCATGGGGGTAATTCTCATTCCTGGGCTACAATACACTCTTAAAGGCAACGTAACCATCCTGGCCATTTTCAATGTAAAAATATTTGACCCTGTAACTTTCAAAAACGCTATAAAACCTGTACATGGAGGGTACTGTTATACTCGGGAGACTTTGCTGAACACAAATATTAGTGTTTCAAAAACAATTATATCATCAGTAAAAGTGCTGTTTGTGTGTGAAAAATGCAAAAAAAGTCACTTTCACTGACAATATCATCGCTGTGATATGTTATACTGTTTTGAATCACTAATATTTGTGTTCAGCGAAGTCTCCCGAGTAAAACAGTACCCCCCATGTACAGGTTTTAGGGTGTCAAAGTTACAGGGCAAAATACAGTACTAGCAAATTAAATTCTCTGGACTTTCGCCTTGGGTTGGCAGGCAGGTCCCTCAAATTGTAATCAAAAAAATTACTTAATTATGTAGAAATTAAGTTTCATAATCAACATTTGCCTAGATCTGCATGGACTGGAGGACTATAATGTAAAGTCTATGCTCAATAATGAAAGTAATTCTCTTAGAGGAGGAAACTGATGACCTAATGTTCCTGCTTTGTTTCATCAGTCTTTAGGCTAAATGGGTTATTTTATTTGTTGTTGCATGCAGCTAATCTTTTGTTAAAAAAAACAAACCTCAAGGGCATATTACACATACATAAGAAAGGAGCAATTAACTACAATGTGGTAGAAAGCTGCTGGAGTTGGACTACACAATTGTATTCTTAAAAGAGCACTATAGGGTCAGGAACACAAACATATATTTCTGACCCTATAGTGCTAAAGCCACCATGTAGCCCTCCTGGCCCTCTCTTGTTTCCCTAAATATAGTATAATCTTACTTATATTCAAGCCTAAAGCTGCTGGCTCTGCCCCTGTTTGCCTCAGACACATGCAAGCTGTCTGCTGACATCATCAGAAGTGCTGATCTGAGCCAATCTCAATGCTTCCCTAGAGGACTGGCTGAGACTGTCAAGGAGGCAGATCAGGAGCAGAGCCAACACAAATCAAACACAGCCCTGACCAATCAGCATTTCCTCATAGAGATGAATTGAATCAATTTACTTGGAAGCAGACTCTATTAAGTAGACTCTTTCAAGTAGGAGTTAGAAAACCAGGAGTTGAAACTAACAAGGGGTTTAAGCTATCAAGGTAATTTTAATTTTTTTTTTTTTTTTTAAATGTTTTTTATTGTTCTGTATCTGGGGAAATGAGTGTTAGCAAGATTGCTGGTTTAACTCAATGCACATCTTGTTGCATGTATGGATGCCTGGATGTACCCGTCCAGGGTCCATACCTCTGTGATGGTTGTGTGCGAGTGGCTTCTCTGGAAGCTCAGATTGGAGATCTCGAGAAGCAAATCACAACTTTGAGGGAGATTGACAATCTTGAGAGGAGTCTGCTGCTCACTGAGCAGAGTTTAGTGGGGACAGGTAGTGGAGAGGGAGGAGATAAGATAGATGGGGAATAGGCATGTAGCTGGGTGACAGTGGGGCGAGGAAGCAGGGGGGGAGGGAAGAGGAAAGGTCTAGCTAGTCCTGATTTGGTGCAACCTAGCAGATTTGCCCGTTTGAGGGAAGATGTTGGGAGCATCAGCTCAGGAGTAGCTGTATTAGAGGAAGCTGTTACTTCTAACAGCCGAGCTAACAGCCCCCCTAGTACGGGTGGGAATTAAAATGTAAGGAAGGCAAGACAGGTTGTGGTGGTAGGGGACTCTATCATTAGGAGAGCAGATAGGGCAATCTGCCGCTCTGATCGGCTCAACCAGACAATTTACTGTCTCCCTGGTGCTCGGGTCCGGCATGTTGCTGACAGAGTGGATGGATTATTGGGAGGGGCTGGGGATGACCCAGCGGTCATGGTCCATGTTGGTACCAATGACAAAGTAAGAGGAAGATGGAAGGTCCTAAAGAATGATTTCAGGGAATTAGGTAGCAAACTTAAGAAAAGGACCTCCAAGGTGGTATTCTCTGAGATATTACCTGTGCCATGCGCTACAGTGGAAAGGCAGCAGGAGATTAGAGAGGTTAATGCATGGCTGAAGTCTTGGTGCAGGAAGGAGGGTTTTGGGTTTTTAGAGCACTGGGCCGACTTTGCGGTTGGGTACAACCTTTATAGTAGTGATGGATTGCACCTAAACGGGAGAGGGTCTGCAGTGCTGGGGGAGAGGATGGCTAGAAGGTTGGAGGAGATTTTAAACTAGTAGTAGGGGGGGAGGGTCATAGCAATCAACAAAATGGAGATAGGACAGAAAGGAGATGGGCTTTAGCACAGTATAAGGGGGGGTGGAGACGGGGGGAGGGGCAAGCTCAGAACAGAGAAGCTATGTAATGTTGATAATTCACAAAATATACAAGTGACGCATGATATTAAATGTATGCTTACTAATGCACGGAGCCTAAATAACAAAATGGGGGAACTAGAGGCATTGGCATACACTAAACAATATGATATAATAGGCATAACTGAAACATGGTGGGATGAGACACATGGCTGGGCAGTTAACTTAAATGGGTACATGTTATTTAGGAAGGATAGGAAAAACAAGAAGGGTGGTGGGGTATGTTTGTATGTCAACCATGATTTAAAGCCAAATCTTAAGCAAATAGAATGTGATGAGGAAAATGTGGAAGCTTTATGGGTAAATATCTGCTTGGGGGAAGAGAAGGGAAACCAACTATTGGTTGGGATATGTTATAAACCACCTAATGTTAATATTGACGAGGAACAACAGCTGTTTGAGCAAATTGAGAAAGCTGCAAATCTGGGTAACACTTTAATTATTGGTGATTTTAATTACCCGGACATAAATTGGGACAGAGGGACTAGTAGCTCAGCAAAGGGAATTAGGTTTTTAAACTTGTTAAATGACACCTTAATTTCACAACTTGTACAAGCAGCAACTAGAATGGACGCTTGTGTGGACCTGGTTTTAACAAACAACGTTGATCTTTTGACCAACATTCAAGTAGGTGAGAACTTGGGAAATAGGGATCACAATATAGTGTCCTTTGAAATATACTCAAAAAAACCAAAGCACATGGGGTATACTAAAACATATAATTTTAAAAAGGCAAATTTCAATAAGTTAAGGGAAGCTTTACAATACATTGACTGGCATAAACTCTTTAGTGAAAAGAACACTGAGGATAAATGGATAATTTTCCAACAAATTTTAGAAAGGTACATTTCTCAGTATGTACCATTGGGAAATAAATATAAAAGAAACAAATTAAAACCAATTTGGCTTAGTAGAAAAGTAAAACAAGAGATTAAAAATAAGAAAAGGGCATTTAAAGCATTTAAATCGGACAAATCAGATGCATCTTCTAAAAGATATAAAGGAAGCAAATAATGTGTGCAAAAAGGCAATTAGACTTGCTAAATTTCAAAATGAAAAAATGATAGCTAAAGAGAGCAAAACCAACCCCAAAGCATTTTTTAAGTACATAAGTTCTAAAAAAAAACAAAAATGAAAGTGTAGGTACACTAAACTGAAACGGGGGTGTTAGTTAATGAAGACCAGGAAAAGGCAGGAATTTTAAATAACTATTTCTCCTCTGTATATATTAAGGAAGAACCCATGGCAATAGATGTGCAAATGATTGCTACTAAAAACTTGCAGAATAATTGTAATTGGTTAACTCAAGACAAGGTGCTGCAGCAACTAAATAAAGTTAATATAAACAAAGCTCCAGGGCCTGACGGTATCCATCCATGTGTACTTAAGGAACTAAGTGTAGAAATAAGTGAACCTCTGTTTTTAATCTTTCAAGATTCTTTTCTTTCAGGAAGTGTTTGGAGGAAGGCAGATGTGGTTCCTATATTCAAAAAGGGTTCAAAATCCTTGCCTGGAAATTATAGACCTGTGAGCTTAACGTCTGTGGCTGGTAAAATATTTGAAAGGTTATTAAGGGATAATATTCAAGAATTCCTTGAGAAGAACATGGTTATCAGCAAAAATCAGCACGGTTTTATGAAGCACAGGTCATGTCAAACTAACTTGATTGCATTCTACGAAGAAGTAAGTAGAAGTATAGATCAGGGTGTTGCAGTGGATGTGATCTATTTGGATTTTGCCAAGGCATTTGATACAGTTCCACACAAAAGATTAGTGATCAACTCAAGGAAATCGGTCTAGATGAAAATGCTTGTTCTTGGGTAGAACATTGGCTTAAAAACAGAGTACAAAGAGTTGTCGTTAATGGTAAATTTTCAAGCTGGACAGAGGTGGCAAGTGGTGTCCCTCAGGGGTCTGTTCTGGGACCCCTTCTATATAACATGTTTATAAATGATCTTGAAGACAGCATTGAAAGTCATGTTGCAGTGTTAGCAGATGACACAAAACTTTGTAAAATAATACAATGTGAGCAAGATATTACTTTGCTGCAGAGGGATTTAGATAGACTGGAGGACTGGGCACTCAAATGGCAAAGTTATGCACTTCGGCATAAAGAATACACAAGCAACGTATACCCTTAATGGAAGCGAATTAGGGATAACAACACACGAAAAGGACTTGGGAATTGTTATAGACAACAAACTATGCAACAATGTGCAATATCAATCAGCAGTGGCCAAGGCCAGTAAGGTATTGTCATGCATGAAAAAGGGCATTCATTCTCGGGACGAGAATATAATTTTGCCTCTTTATAAATCACTGGTAAGACCACATATTGAATATGCTGTGCAATTTTGGGAACCTGTTCTAAAGAAGGATATTATGGCACTAGAAAAAGTGCAGAGGTGGGCTACAAAATTAATAAAAGGAATGGAACATATCAGCTATGAAGAAAGGTTAACAAATTTAAACCTATTTAGTTTAGAAAAACGTCTCCTGAGAGGGGATATGATAACATTATACAAATATATTCGGGGCCAATACAAACCATTGTGTGGAAATCTATTCACAAACCGGACTTTACATAGGACACAAGGCCATGCGTTTAGACTGGAAGAAAGAAGATTTCGTCTAAGGCAAAGGAAAGGTTTTTTTACTGTAAGAACAATCAGGATGTGGAATTCTCCGCCTGAAGAAGTGGTTGTATCAGGAGTCCATACAGATGTTCAAACAGCTACTAGATGCATACTTGCAAAAACAGAATATTCAAGGATATAATCTTTCAATGTAGGGTAATAACTGCTTGATCCAAGGATAAATCTGACTGCCATTCTGGGGTCAAGAAGGAATTTTTTTTCCTAGCTTGTTGCAAAATTGTGCTTCAAACTGGGTTTTTTTGCCTTCTTTTGGATCAACAGCAAAAAAACAAATGTGAGGAAGGCTGAACTTGATGGATGCAAGTCTCTTTTCAGCTATGTAACTATATAACTATAATACAAGTTCAGTGTCTTCATGCAGAGGGTGGAGACACTAAATGTTGTGATGCATTCCAGGCAAGACTGAGATAGGAAGCACCTCTAGCAGCCATCTAAGGAGTGGCCAGTGAAGTTATCACTAGACTGTAATGTAAACACTGCATTTTCTCTGAAATGACAGTGCTTACAGCAAAAAGCCTGAAGTGAATGATTCTACTCTCCAGATGTAGAATATTGCATATTCTATGTTTCTATTGATTATGTATGGATGTCTGGATTGACATAAGTAACAGATGGTATCAATAAGTCACAAGGCTTTCTTTGTCTGAGAACTCTGGAATGTGGATTGGTGGTCTTGTCCTTATATGGCTAGGGTTATACTCTGACATCATTATGGTCATATCTATATAGAATAGGGGACAAAGGACCACGAGGGCTTGCTGTTGCTTGTTGCTTGCCGCACGAGGTTGTTCTTGTCCGTCTGTCTATGTAGAGACTATGTAGAGACTAACTCTCCCTTCAGGAGTCCAGCAATTACCATCTGCTGTTGAACATCCATTATCCTGTAACATCCTTTGTTGCTTTATTATGTATCCGTAAGTCAGATTGCGTATTAGTATTATTGGTTAATATAGACGTATATTAAAATGGTGAGCCTTTTTTTTTTTGTTTTTTAATTCTTTATTTTTGCAGTGCAAATAGACGGTACAAACAGGCCTGAGGTGCCCCAAAAGCAGTCCCCAGACGTTTCCTCGCTTAACATGCGGGACATAAAGTTAACATGCACAATTTTAATGTATTGAATAAATGTAAATAGTAAACAGGGTAAGCAGTACAGTGCTAGTCAATGATAGATTCAGGTACTGCTGGTTTGCAACGCTAGTGACTCAGGCAGGCTAGTACTATTATAACTTAAAATGACGTTCAAGCTATACACATTTTTGTAGATATAACTGTAGGTTAGGGTTAAAACAATGAACAGGACATATAATTTGTGCACATGGATCGTGCAGGTTTGTTTAGGTTTCGTATTCTGCTCTTTGCATGCTATGGTGCCGGACTATCGTTATGTAGGTTTCCTTTCAGTAGTTGAGCAATAAGCAAGAGCTAAGTTCACTCGCTGCTGATACTCAGGCTTGTAAGATAATGATTACTCCTTGTGATGGAGTGTCATATAGAGAAAGCTAAGTGTAACCCTTAGCATATGCAGACCACGTTGGTCGGGTTTGTGAGATATGTTTACAATTATAGCAAATATAAAGTAATACGATTGGGAACAAAGAGTATCAACTAGTTGCGTGCATTATATGTTTGATGCACTGCCCTATCTATAGATTACGTTTTAATCTCAGAAAACTCATGCTTTTAGAATAAAAGTAAAGTCGAAAACACAGTCTTATTTAGGCAGTAATAATAACCTGAAAAGCAAAATATAAGTGAGTAGCCTGGATACAGTCCAGGACTGAAGAGGGTAAAACTGCGGCAAGCTGTAGTTCGGGGGGGTCAATGTTAGCAGTCCTTGGTATCATAGAGGTTAGTCGGTTGGTTGGTCGTGCAGATGGATGGTACTGCGGGTGGTCCCAGCTATCTGATATGCAATACCCGGCGGGCGTGCGTGCATGCCTTAGTTGATCGATGGTGTTGCCAGGATTGGAGCGTGGGCACCTCGGCTCTGTTTAGGTGGTGACCGAGGCGTATGTGACCGGTGTGGTGTTTCGTGGTACAAAAGGGGCACAGTTCGCTGGGTCCCAGCCGTGAGCCGGAGTGGTGGGGGCTCGGTGATCCGCTTGGGAGAGAGAGTCCCGTGGTAGGCCCAAGGCCTGTAGAAGATCCTCTGCTTCCTCTGGGCCGTGGATTTGGTGAGTTGTTTCTCCCTGCTGTACGAGGAGTGTGTGAGCTGACCGCCAGCGGTATAATATTTTGTGCCGCTGGAGTGCGGCCGTGAGGGTTCTGAGCGATCTACACCACGCCAGAGTCCCGTTCGAGAGGTCATTGTAGAATGTTAGCTGTGCATTCTCAAATTGTATAGGGGTTTTCCCCCAGAGGGCGGTGAGGATCGATGTTTTATCTGATCTATTTTTGAAGGTAAGGATAGTGTCCCGTGTGGCCGTGTCTGGGGCCCTGGCGGGTTTCGGGATCCGGAATAGATCTATTGGAGTGATGGGTTTAGTTTGACTCGGGGGCAGTATAGTGGTCAGCAGGCGCTTGATCGTGTGCGGTAATTCTGTCTCCGGTAGCCCCTCCAGAATCCCCCTGACCTTTATGTTGTGTCTCCGTCTTGCGTCCTCCTGGGCATCGAGGTGCCGTTCGAGCATCTTGTTTTGGCGGCTCAGTTCCTGCACATCTCTCTGCAGCGTGATGATAGTGCGCTGGCATTCCTGAGAGGAGTCCTCTAGCACTGCAATTCGGCTCGTGAGGCCCTTCAGCTCACCCCTTAATGTGGTGACATCCACGAGGATGTTATTTTGTAAGTCCGCTAGTAGGGTTTTTAGCACCCTGGTGGTTACCAGGTCGGCATCAGGATTATTCCTTGTCTTGCCTGGTTTTGTCTTCGGCTTTGGGTCTGGGGCTCGGAAGTATTCCTCTTCAGCTCCCTCTGAGCAGTCATCCGAGAAGTCCGTGCAGCCTCCGTGGAGCGTCGTCATATTGGCTTCGCTCGGGCCACATGCTTGCCGCCACATTTCCCCTATTGTCAGTCCTGGGGCTGGTTTGTCTGGCATCTGTTTTTTATGTTTGCGTCCCATCGGCCTAGAGGGGTTCCAAATGGTGAGCCTTTTACCCAAGAAGAAGTATACATAAAAGACTTATTTCAATCAACCTGGAAATAGACACAAAAGAACGGAATTTATTGCACCAGAACAAATGCAATAAGCTGTAGTTGTTGTTCTGGTGACTATAGTGTCCCTTTAAATAAATATAAATATGTAACACTTTTCTATAGTTAGTACAATAATAATAATAGTAATAAAACTAATTATTACTATTATTATTATTAAATAATGTTAGGGTAAGTTTAGGTTCAAGTTATCCCCACCATTAAAACCGCATTATATTGTTGGTGAGAATGTGGAACCAAGATGTTGTAATTATATCGGTGTTTTATCAATAAAAGATAAGAATATTATTAATATTATTTCATAATAGTGCTTAAACATACATACATTTACGTACAGAAATGTTTTTGAGCGCAATGTATAAATACACGGTCGTTCTTTACACATCTGTGCGTGGGCCACACTTTATTGCAAGTGAAATCGGAGACCAGGCTTAATTTTAGGAAGAAAGAGCCACATGTTTGACACGCCTGTAATAAACGCATAAATGCAATTTAGGCAATGAACAGATGCTCTCCAAAATCTAAATTAGCTGTTTATTTAACCAGTCCACTGCCTGTACATTTTTTTTTAAATATAGAATACCCAAGAGTGAGGCCAGTTTTATGCATTCTGTTTTTTTTTTAATTTTTTTTTTTTAGTTAAATGGAGTACCCCTCCACTTTGTATAATGCAAGATTTTGATAATGCGATATTGAAGTTTCTGTGTTTGTCCCATTCCCTCTTATAGAGCATTATGTAGACCCATTCTCTTTTATAGAGCATTATACTGTCCCATTCCCTCCTACATAGCATTGTGCAGTCCCATTACCTCCTACAGAGCATTATGCTAACCCTTTCCCTCTTACAGAGCATTATGCTAACCCATTCCCTCCTACAGAGCATTATAATGACCCATTCCCTCTTACAGAGCATTATGTAGACCCATTCCCTCCTACAGAGCATTATACTGACCCATTCCCTCCTACAGAGCATTATGCTGACCCATTCCCTCTTACAGAGCATTATGCTGACCCATTCCCTCCTACAGAGCATTATGCTAACCCATTCCCTCTTACAGAGCATTGTGCTGACCCATTCCCTCCTACAGAGCATTATGTAGACCTATTCCCTCTTACAGAGCATTATGTAGACCCATTCCCTCTTATAGAGCATTATGTAGACCCATTCCCTCTTATAGAGCATTATGTAGACCCATTCCCTCTTACAGAGCATTATGCTAACCCATTCCGTCCTACAGAGCATTATGCTAACCCATTCCCTCTTACAGAGCATTGTGCTGACCCATTCCCTCCTACAGAGCATTATGTAGACCCATTCCCTCTTACAGAGCATTATGTAGACCCATTCCCTCCTACAGAGCATTATGTAGACCCATTCCCTCTTATAGAGCATTATGTAGACCCATTCCCTCTTATAGAGCATTATGTAGACCCATTCCCTCCTACAGAGCATTTTGCTAACCCATTCCCTCCTACAGAGCATTATGCTGACCCATTCCCTCCTACAGAGCATTATACTGACCCATTCCCTCCTACAGAGCATTATACTGACCCATTCCCTCTTACAGAGCATTATGTAGACCCATTCCCTCTTACAGAGCATTATGCTAACCCATTCCCTCCTACAGAGCATTATGCTAACCCGTTCCCTCTTACAGAGCATTGTGCTGACCCATTCCCTCCTACAGAGCATTATGTAGACCCATTCCCTCTTACAGAGCATTATGTAGACCCATTCCCTCTTATAGAGCATTATGTAGACCCATTCCCTCTTATAGAGCATTATGTAGACCCATTCCCTCCTACAGAGCATTATGTAGACCCATTCCCTCTTACAGAGCATTATGCTAACCCATTCCCTCCTACAGAGCATTATACTGCCCCATTCCCTCCTACAGAGCATTATACTGACCCATTCCCTCTTACAGAGCATTATGTAGACCCATTCCCTCTTACAGAGCATTATGCTAACCCATTCCCTCCTACAGAGCATTATGCTAACCCGTTCCCTCTTACAGAGCATTGTGCTGACCCATTCCCTCCTACAGAGCATTATGTAGACCCATTCCCTCTTACAGAGCATTATGTAGACCCATTCCCTCTTATAGAGCATTATGTAGACCCATTCCCTCTTATAGAGCATTATGTAGACCCATTCCCTCCTACAGAGCATTATGTAGACCCATTCCCTCTTACAGAGCATTATGCTAACCCATTCCCTCCTACAGAGCATTATACTGCCCCATTCCCTCCTACAGAGCATTATGTTAACCCATTCCCTCTTACAGAGCATTGTGCTGACCCATTCCCTCTTACAGAGCATTATGCTGACCCATTCCCTCTTACAGAGCATTATGTAGACCCATTCCCTCCTACAGAACATTATGCTGACCCATTCCCTCTTACAGAGCATTATGTAGACCCATTCCCTCTTACAGAGCATTATGTAGACCCATTCCCTCTTACAGAGCATTGTGCTGACCCATTCCCTCTTACAGAGCATTATGTAGACCCATTCCCTCTTACAGAGCATTATGTAGACCCATTCCCTCCTACAGAGCATTATGTAGACCCATTCCCTCTTATAGAGCATTATGTAGACCCATTCCCTCTTACAGAGCATTATACTGACCCATTCCCTCTTACAGAGCATTATGCTTACCCATTCCCTCTTACAGAGCATTATGCTGACCCATTCCCTCCTACATAGCATTATGCTAACCCGTTCCCTCTTACAGAGCATTGTGCCGACCCATTCCCTCCTACAGAGCATTATGTAGACCCATTCCCTCTTACAGAGCATTATGTAGACCCATTCCCTCTTATAGAGCATTATGTAGACCCATTCCCTCTTATAGAGCATTATGTAGACCCATTCCCTCTTATAGAGCATTATGTAGACCCATTCCCTCCTACAGAGCATTATGTAGACACATTCCCTCTTACAGAGCATTATGCTAACCCATTCCCTCCTACAGAGCATTATACTGCCCCATTCCCTCCTACAGAGCATTATGCTAACCCATTCCCTCTTACAGAGCATTGTGCTGACCCATTCCCTCTTACAGAGCATTATGCTGACCCATTCCCTCTTACAGAGCATTATGTAGACCCATTCCCTCCTACAGAGCATTATGCTGACCCATTCCCTCTTACAGAGCCTTATGTAGACCCATTCCCTCTTACAGAGCATTATGTAGACCCATTCCCTCCTACAGAGCATTATGCTGACCCAGTCCCTCTTACAGAGCCTTATGTAGACCCATTCCCTCTTACAGAGCCTTATGTAGACCCATTCCCTCTTACAGAGCATTATGTAGACCCATTCCCTTTTACAGAGCATTATGTAGACCCATTCCCTCCTACAGAGCATTATGTAGACCCATTCCCTCTTATAGAGCATTATGTAGACCCATTCCCTCTTATAGAGCATTATGTAGACCCATTCCCTCTTATAGAGCATTATGTAGACCCATTCCCTCTTATAGAGCATTATGTAGACCCATTCCCTCTTATAGAGCATTATACTGTCCCATTCCCTCCTACAGAGCATTATGCTAACCCATTCCCTCCTACAGAGCATTATACTGCCCCATTCCCTCCTACAGAGCATTATGTAGACCTCACCCATTCCCTCCTACAGAGCATTATGATGTCCCATTCCATCCTACATAGCATTGTGCTGACACATTTCCTCTGCAGACTATTACTCTCTTACAGATCTCTGTCCAGATTCCTTTCAGCTTTGTATTGCCCACTGCTACTTTCTACCATACATCTCTGTCAAACCTTGCTCTGAGAAGTGATCTTTACCGATTTACCTTTCTTCATTACAGACCTATACACCAGGGACTGGCAGATGCTACTCGCCACTGCTTAGGGTTGCCCAATCTCCAACCAACATACCAGTGATTTGGGTTGTGCTGGTCATATCTCACTGTTAAAGGGTTACTCCAACCACCATCATCACTTCAGTGGCAGGAATGGTGGCAGGAGTCTGCAGAAACACTGAACAATTAGAGATATTTTACTTGTGTGCTGGAAACTAGTAATACCCCTGGCACATGTGAATGTGGCAACCCTTAACTCTGTTCTGAATTCTGTGCAAAAATGGCGTCTGTCATCAGCACGCACTGCACACTGGCAAGACGTAACAATCTTCCTCCTTGAAAGCATGCTTCCTCTTCCCTCCTTCCCTCACTCCCTTCCGTGTGGTCGCTCCAAACCCACTCAATGAAATAAATTGTTGTTTAAAAAAAAAAAATAAAGAGTTAAAAGTTAAAACCATTCACGCTAAGTTACATTCAGAATCGAGCAGTCTATTAGAATTGCAAAATCATTTCTAGTTAGAGAGCAGTTATTATTATTATATATTTATTATAATTAATGACATTTATATAACGCCTATAAAAGGGTGAATTTAACAATAAAGGAGACAATTACAATTGCCATAGGAACAATAAGTTGTAGAGGACACTGCTAAAAAATGACTTGCAATACATGGAATCCAAAAATTGCAAGGATGGTTGTAACGGCACATGTCTCCAATGACACTTTGGTACTATATGTTTGGTACTGACACCATCTTGAGAGGGACGCTGGAGGGAATAGTTTAAATTTAGACAATCAGCGAGCTCATACTGTTACACAGAAAATAATTCTCACCCTTTCCCTAAATCGTATCCTAAACTCAATGGACATGAGTGTTCTATCCCGGGTACTCACTTCCAAAAGCTTCATAGTGATCAAGCACGGCCAAGAGAGTAGGCTTAATCCTCACTCAATCAAAGTGCATGTCAGCAGCTGACTGATATCGACATCAGTAACATCTTTTTAGGCAGATTAAATGTATCTTGTGTAAATATATTACCAACTTCACACGATAACTCCCTAATTTGTTATCCTTGGGATTGCCACATTTACCAATAAAGCAGATATGTATACATAATGTATACGCAGCATTTACACAGAATGAATATGCTACATGTGTATAGAATGTATGCGATATACACAAGATACCATATTAGGGAACTATCTTCCTAACAGCTGAAAGATCAAAATGTTGGTCTTTTGGGTGTTTAATAGGTGACTGCCTAATTTGGAATCCTTACATGAGATTGCCATATTTAAGGATACCAAATTAGGGAACTGTTTTGCAGCTAGCCCCCTTATATTGTAATCGGTATCTTTATGGCAATCCCTCGTAAAAGAAAATTAGGGAAAAAACTCCCATAGACTTTAATGGTGACTTTAGTAGATAAATCATTTTTTAACAGATTTTATTCCTTTGAACAGCTTATCCAAAAAGGCTTTTCTGTGAAGAAAAGCAACATTTAGTGGCTGTTTCCTAACCGTCAATCATTTTTAATTTTCATCCTTTGATGGGGGCCACCACGAAGAGAAATCCGAATCGCGAAGCGTCTGTTGTTTGTTTTGTGACTTGCCCATATCGTGATTCGGAGTTTGCCCAAAATTCAAAGACGAAATTCAATTTGTTTGAAACGGAATGCACAAGTCTAATAACTATTAAGTAGTAGCATCATTAATATTAATAAGTAAATAATAGTTAAAATTTTCTACCTTTATATATCAGAGTACCAACATTGAAATGTTTTCTTCAAACTATGTACCTCTTTGATTATTTTATGTCATCCATACCTCACCTTTACTATCTATGGGGATAAACAAGGTGTATTTTGTCTTCAATTTTACCATAGAGTAATGTGCACATTGAGTAGCCTGCAACATGCACATTACACAAAATAAATTAACAGCTGTCTCGCTGGTTAATTACAAAATGGATAGAGCATTAGTCTACACTACAGCATTAATGTGCTCGTTAAGAAAGAAAGACATTGACTGGGCTCTCTTCCAATTAGTTAAGTCCTGGGTAGACATGTCCTAGTTTCATGAATCTTTAAAACACATTTGCCCTTTAAATGTGTCAACTATATGTAATACGTTATTGCGTATAGTACTGTATTGTATTTTATTATATTTTTAGTTTATTTTTTTTCTTTACATTGAGTTTGTTCTTTTTTTAATGATTTCCAAAAGGGACTGTCTTTAAGCAAACCAAAAGTTTACATTTTTCATAACTAGCATTCATTTTTATTCAATTTACCTCTTTTGAGAAGAAGTTCAGACAGCGGTTTCTCAGAACTTGCTCTCTATGGTACATTCAGCTAATCGATAATCTTGTTTAATTATTATATTGCAGTCCTGGGTTCTTTCTATTGTACGTAATTCTGATCAATAACTAGCATGAAGGACACGACAGGATACAGAACAATGGAACAGAGAATAGCTTTTATTAAATGTCATTTTATAACAGCTCTCTCTAGTGGTTCTTTATTCTTTTTGCTTGATGGTTTATTGTAAATTAAGTTTTTTTTTTAAAGTACAAATGTGCAGATAGTGGAAATGGAATGAGCATTGAACTGAAAGAATCCATTAGCATATCACATTGTAAACAAAAAACTTTGCCTTAGTTAAGCTTTATTCTATTTCCAAGAGGATGAACTAATTTCACACAAATATTCCAATCATGGGTCTCAAATGACATTCCTAAAGAGCCTGTAACAGGCCAGGTTTAAGTAGTTCACCGATTTCAGATAAACAGTAAAAATAACAAAGACGCCTGTAACTCTTTAACCCCTTAAGGACACATGACGTGCCTGACATGTCATGATTCCCTTTTATTCCAGAAGTTTGGTCCTTAAGGGGTTAAAGGAAGCCTCCACTGTTTTCGAAATAAATACATTTATGTTTAATGTTTGAGGGTTCCTTATTTATTTTGGAATTAGGGACCCCCATTTTTTATTTAAAAAATAAAGTAAACTCGCCTCTAATCCGGTGCAGAGACCACATTGCATATCTGACTGTCTCGTGAAATTCATAAATCTTGATACAGTCCAGTCAAATCCAATGCTTAAACCAGAGAAGCATTAATGACCTATGGCGCATGCACATGCATTGCCGCAAACTCCTAACAGAATGTTTCTCACAGAGGACACGGAAATCAATGCTTATCCAAATATTACCATTACCAAATGTCAGTGCATTTATTATAAAATATATTGCTTAAAACAAATGCATAAAGGATTAGCATCTAAATATCTTTGGTTAATAGGTTTACTGTGTGAAAAGTGTCCATGTAAGGGGTATATAATCTTACTTAAAACCATACATGTTAAACCAGGTATTATAACAAATTATGTATCACCAACTTAGTGGCAAACCAGATATTCACATTAAAATCTCAGCTACATTGCAGAAAAGATTATGTCTATGCAGAAGACAAATTGGAAAATGTCCTAAAAGGCTCAGTTAGTAAAACATAAGATCAATAGTCAAAGAAAGGAGACATACTTAAGCTTTAAAAAAGGTAACACAATAAATTTCTTGCAGCAGTGTGAATTCTGTAAATAATAATGCACAAACAGCAGGGTGGAGTTTTTGAATCATAAGATTACTGATTTGCAAGATTGTAAAAAAATTGATAGTGTTTAAACCACTTTATTTTTAAAGAAAGCTAAATTGAATTTTGTCGTGACAAATATACTTCTTTACAAAGGATTGAAAACAAATTGGCCTTAACATGCGGCAAATTAATGATTGATAGAAGATTAACTATTGTCTCTCTTTAATTATTTTACCTGCCCAATACTATAATTGAAATCGATGGGAAGCATACGTTTAGTAAAGACTTTAAGTAATGTGAATGGTATTTGTATTAGAGGTGGGATACATATGGCGGCACGAACGAAGGCGGAAAAAGCACAATTGGGGTTAAATGGGATGAGGACGAGAAGAGAGTGTTCTACTGGTTCAGAGTGCTGATTGATAGCTATGGACATCCAAACATTGTCTGTAAATATCCAGGTATTTCGAGAGGAAAGGAGGTGTACCGTTAGATATAGTACTTCAGTTGAGGTAAAAATAATGAGGACAATGAATTCAGTCTCTCTGGATAAAGGCTCATTGGTAGCCAATGGGTATAGTAAGCATTGCACAAACATCTTTGAATGTGGTGGCATCTCAAATAGTCTGATTTGCTAGTACGTGTCATCAAACTTCCACGGTTCATTGAGAGGTTGTAAAACAGGTCCTATATAATATAAATGTATGATATAATTTAATATAGTATAAAATAAACAACAGAGTGGAATTCACCTTTAAAATACACCAGTATTTCTAGTATAGTTTTAGAGGAAGAATTGGAAAGAGAGGAATAGTGAAATATACCATTTGAGCTAAAGCATGTTGACAGGCATGTTCAAATTGCATGAGTTGTTGGCCGCTACTTTTATTGGTTTCGAGTTTGCCAAATGACGTAGTATATGATGTAACTATAACGTGTACATTTATTTACTTGCTTACTACCTGTCCAGCAATACAATTATTGGAGGTCCTTGAGTGTTACACTACACTCTTCTCCTGACTTGCGTTTGCTCTTCTTTAAAGGGACTATCCCTGCCTAAGGACACTTCTTCAAGCAGGTCAATCCTCCATCAACACTTTGGCATCAGAAAAGAGTGACATCAAGCTCAATGCAAGCTTGCTGTGGGAATATCTGATAGCAGGAGAACCACATATGGGAGGGTTCACTTGTAGGAGAGTTCTGAGAGTAGAAGACACATTTATGCATAGAGGTCTATGCCTAGACTTGATTGACAGATGGGAAGGACTATATTTTAAAATATAAATATCTCAAAATCTATAAATTTTCTAGCATTTTGCTAGAACAATGTATATATTAGTGTTCTTTCCTGACCAGTGTCCTCTTATGGTTGGCCAGTCATCTGAAGAATTGAACAAATTATGGACAGACCCTTGTTGATTTAACCGGTTGTGAAGAATAATCAAACTGACAAGAAGAGCTTCTGATGCAATTTGACAATTCCCCGATTTATTGATAAAAGCACAGTGTTTATAAAGGTATAGTTTTAATAGATCTCTGAGCGGCAGAATCAAAATAATAATGACAATTCATTGATTAGAAAGTTTGATTAGTAAGTTGTCTTTCAACTAATCTAATGCTTAACCCCTTAATTACTGATCACCAAATAAACTCTTAATACTTGTATATGTTTATTATTTTATCACTGCAAACTCATCACACTGCACTGCAAACATTATGCCCTATCAATAGATATATCTATGTTAATGGATTCTATAAAATATCACTTACCGTATATACTCGAGTATAAGCTGAGTTTTTCAGCAGTAATTGCTCAAGCAGTAATGAACCTGTTGCATAGGGATCTTCAGATGATGAAGCAACAAACTAGGATTGACAAATTCCTTAGAGCTCAAACTGTCCAGTTGTAGTGTTCAGTAGAAGATCCATTGCTACCAGCCGCAGAGTTTAATGGGAGAAGAAGAAAACACCACCACAGGTTTATCAGACATCCTTCCATCAGCAATCAACACCTGACACTGAAACTTAGATAAACAGTTCTGAGCACCTTGAGAATAAATCCTTATAGGAGATGTCTGCCAAGACTACCTAACCAGGAATCCCACATCAGTGCAATTAGAGCAAAGCATTAAACATCACTTACTGTTTCAGCTGTTTCGGTAGCCCCATTAGCAGCCCTATTCTAAATTCTCTTTTATTGTACAAACTTCCCTTTGGCAATTAATTAATAAACTAGAAACTGGTGCAGAGTGCAGCTCCCGTACTCAGACCAAGAACCTCCACCAAGTCCGCTGCCTTACTGCCACAGGAGACTCTGGAACATTTCAGACCCACTTGCTAAAGCTTAACTAGGGTCTCCCCATAGCTCTTTTACCCGACCAGGCTGCACCTCACTCCTTCCAGGCACGTATCGTCCCCTCTGCCTGTAATATGATTAACTCCTGTCTTTATAAGGACACTTGTGGCTCTCAGGCCTAGCTCTTTTGACTTTGTCCCATGCTACAGAGACCATGCAGTCAGCCAACAGGTCTGAAGGCTCTGTTACCAGGACTTCTGAACAAATTAGACACAGTATACAACTTCCAAAAGGAACTAGCATACAAAGCTTTATTTTTACTTGGGACTAGCCCATATGCTCATTACATCAAACCTGCTGTGACAAATTTAATAAAATACAAATAAAACATGTCAGAACACATACAGTACGTTATAATGACATATTTATAAAGGAGGTGGGGAAGACAATATTTAACACAAAATATATCTCTCCTGTCTGCAGAATTCATAACATGCAAATTAACAAGCCTTGCTATTCAGGTAGTGTATATAGGCGTTTCAAAACCCTTACAACCAACAGATGACACTGTACTGGCTCCACAGCCAAATCCACCTAGTTGGTTGAAATCAGCAGCAGGAGAGCACACAAAACATTTAAACCCAAACAACCACATTACACACACCCTGCACCCACTGGGCACAGGGTGACTTAAACAAAGGAGTCATCCAAGGAGCTAATTGAATTGTCCATCTGAAACTTGAGGTGATGTAGACTAACCAGGTACCAGACCTCCAATCGATCTGTGGTTGTGTTAGTTGGGTAACCAGCCCCAGAAGGTCCATACATCCTGGCAGCCTTCTTGACAGAGTTCCATAATATTGACACATTGTGATGTTGAGTTGGAAAGACGATTGCCTTCTCCCACAGGAGGTTTTGCTGCAGGGACGCAAACTACCTCTACACTCTAGGTTATACACAGATCTGCCGCTAGGGAGGGAGGCCAACTACCTCTGCTCCCTTTCTTGGGAACAGCCACTGGGGAGGGAGGCTGACAAGCTCCACAACCTTAGTTGCTCTCTGACGATAGGGAGGGAGGCCGACTGCTTCTACCTCCACTTGCTGGGTTGCCATCTGCTGCTGGGGAGGGTGGCCGGCTACCTCCGACTCCCTGTATTGTACAGCGCCGCTCAGGAGGGAAGCCAAATACTTCCGCTCTCTTGGTTGTGATCTACCTGGTTTGCATTCTGCCACTAGGTGGTCCTCTGTCCCGGTGCCAGCACTTAAGCTGAGGTTGTAACATTCACAATATGTTTTGCATGTAAGGAATACTACTGAAGAGCCTCAAGTAGCCTCCAGTAAGCCATTTCTAGACTCCACTTTTTTTCAACCAAATACTCCAGGTCAAATATCAGGGCTGGCACACGATCAAGTATTGCTGCCCTATGTTGGTGAATCTTCCAACGTGAAGGGTACCCCCTTTCTATAAACATTTCAGCATCCTGAAGTCTTTCCCATAATAGTCCCGGGCCGCTGAAGCCATAACCCTTTGGAGACCAGTCACTCTCCATCCCAAAATATTCCTACTGTGCCTGCCACTGCAGAGCATGGTACCGGTTGTCCAGCTCAACCTCCTCCTGGACCAGCATTTCCAATTCTGACAGCCATTGCTTCTGGGGCTGTTTCCCAGTAATTGTAGCCACTGAACCTCGACTTGTTGCCTTGCAGTTGGGAGATATGTTTTGCAGTAAATCCTCTTAAACTGGAGCGTTATCTCCCTGAGCTCCAAGTAGAGCTGATTCCTCAGCTCCAAGGTTTCTTCCTCTCTAACCGGTTTGTTGAGGAGGATAAGTGCCTCCCACAGTCGACTCTGGAATTCAGATGCTTTATTTGCTCGGAGCACTATCTCTACCGGTATGTTTGCCCCAAACAGGGATAGTCTTCATAGCACAGCTTTCAGGAACTCTGCCGATCTGATGGCTCTCCATAAGGTCTCTTAAGGTGTTCCAGAGAAGGATGGATGTCGATTCTGCCGCAGCCACCAGAAGGTATGGAGCTACCGTGCTCCACCAGAGTTCCTCTGCCAAGTCTGCTTTCTTGCTGTTGTTAACTGCATGCAATATGACATTACCAAATCATCTCCAACCTATACTCATTGACCTACCCATCACAATCTCATTTGAAGACAACCCATGTGTCTAAGCTGGGGAAACTACATATCTTTGTTATCTAATTTTTTAATGTCAATGTAGTGCTTTTTAAAGCTCCTGCTAACTGAAGATCATAGCAGCAGTGCAAATAATATGTTATCTGAGGCACCTTTGCTACTTGATGAACGACACTTCCAGCAAGATGAATACCCTGATCCAGTGGTGTATTTTGGATTTGTGCTGCCGTAGGCACAACTAAATTCGGGTACCCCCAAAATCTAAATTTGCCCCCCTATTTGTGTCAAGGCCATTTTTTTGACTGACAGACATATGCCCTCATTGATACATGCACTGATATACACTCAATGACAGATACACAGTCATTGGCACACACATACAGTCATTGGCACACACTGTTTAACCAACACACACTTTCACTGACAGAAACACACTGACACACCCACTCACTGACAGGCACACACTCTCAGATACACATAAAATTACATACACACACTCACAGGCATACCCATTCTCACTCACAGACACACACTGACAGCTACACTCACTCACTCACTGTAAGGTGGACAGACCCAGAACACGAGACAAACAAGGTATTTGTCTGGGAGTTTGGGGTGGCATTTTTTGGCGCCCCCCCTGATGCCGCCCTAGGCAAATGCATCCCTGCCCTGATCTAAATAGATATGTTAAAAAATATAAAGATTTCCTTTAATAACCTGTATATTTCTTTTCTTTCACACCAAAAATATAAACACATTATCTTTGTACACATTTCTGAATGTTTTTCTACATACAAGGATAAAAAACAAGGTATCTAAAATTTTAAGGAAAGTAGAACTCCACTCTTGTTCTTCTAATTCCTTTTTTAACACATAGACGGTGTTCGTTTCCACAAAACACGCACATAGGACAAACCATTTAGCTCCTCTAAATCACAAATATTTCATATTTAACAATCATTCTGCACCACCTATTTAAATATACTATTCCAATATGACTCATCCCCTTATCCTATGAAACGTAAACCAAATAAGTAGTAGACACATAGAATGAATACCCAGTAGAAGGAAAACACACCCAACCTGTGCTACCATTGAACTATATATTTTCCATAAATCAATGCCTATAACATCATTACTCAATTCCAAACAGTATAAGTTCATAAAACATGATTCTCTCGTACAGAAAAAACAATACACATTCTTAAAACAGACTTCAATAATATTCCTTATTCTTCACAGTGAACTAAAACGGAACCTAAATCCAAAACATGACAAATCTACATGTTGGGACAGAGAAATTTCCCAACACAAAATGTTTTGAAACACTGATGGAAGCCCTGCACTCCAAGTCCCACTACTCTTGGATGTCAACAATGGCTATAATATTCTGCAGCATATTAATTATTTTTACACCATAAACATTGCTGGCATTCAACAAATTAACATCAACTGTTGAACAGTATGAAACTGTATGAATATTTATATATTTTTTTTATAGCTGTAGAAGTTGTTTAAATGTGATCTTTTAAAATGGCAGATTCCTTATCCTGGTATACTTGGTATGTTTAATTAAAGGCAAAGGGGGGGGGGGGGTTGTATTTTCCGAAACACGGTGCAAAGTATGGTTTGCTTTACTGCTCTTTATAGGAATGTCTTTGCTTTACTGCTCTTTAAGACCCATGGATCCTGATGCCTCTTTATGTATTTTGTGTTCTTAAGCACAAGTTTAAATGGCTGAGTTTGTCTCTCCCACTGGAGTCTAGAGACATGGAGTCACAGGTCTTGCTTAATTCCAAAATGGCTACCTGTAGGAGAGTCTCTCTGTAGTACTCCCCAAGCACTAACCTGGTACAAATCTAAATGAAAAATATACACCCGTAGTAGCATTACTGATTGAAGCCCTCAGAAAGAGAAACGGAGAGGAAAAACCCGGAACCTTGCTCTATTACAGGGGAGTCCAATTCAACAGCACATAATTTATCTTGGATCATGGAATCACAGAGAGTACAGAAAAAAAAAACCCAACAGGCGAAGATATGTAGATATCTCTGATCTTTTCCTGATAAGCAAAGTTCACTTACTTAATATGTAGTTACTGTTCACTTTTGACAGAAAAGTTATAGTGACAAAGAAAACTAAACACACAGGACTCCAAGGAGTGTCTTACAAGCAAGAACTTACAAACATATACAGTGTATTCTATTTATAACATTATAAAGCAGTCTAAGGAATGATTCAGCAAAACTAACAGCAAAAAAAAGAGTTGACTGTGATATAACATGAATTCAAAAACATCACAAAAAATGCAACAAAACCAGTCCATCACCATCTGTCCATTGAAGAAATGTACGATAAACACCTGGAAACTCACAGCTAGGAGTCACGAATGGAGACATGATTGAAAGTATTTGTTTTTCAGTAACATAACTCATGGATACTGCGAGAGAAGACGCTAAACAACGTAAACAAGCAGTCATTAATCTGCACAAGCTGGGACAATGAAATTATTTTATCTGTTCTGATTTTTTGTGGGAAGAAGATGTAAAGAAATATTGTTATCACTGCTGTGAGGAAAATAGCGAAAGAAACAGTAGTAGAAAAACATTTGTTTTCCCAATAGAAATATGGCTCATATAATATTTGCTCACTTCAGAAAAGTCGCCATAGTCTAATAAAAGAAGCGTATGTACTCAATGGCTAAAAGTCTGAAGATAAATTTTCTGTTTTTAATAAGGCATGTAAGTCTCACACTTGCTATAAGGTTAACTTGAGATAAGTGTACAAATGCAGTGTAAAGGTTATCAGACTGTAGCCCATGGACCAGCAAAGCTAAGAGGAGTGGGTCTTGACATTGCTAGGAGGCAGGCATAGAATGTTTTTAGTGATTGTGATTGGTTAAGATTGCAGTGGGGGCAGGGTATTATGGGGTGATATATCAAAGGGCCATTTTAGGTTAGTGTCGGGTTTATTGTTTAGTAGATGGAGCCCAAGATGCAAAGTAGTGCGGAAAACAAACGAAGAGAGCCAAAGGTCAGCACAAGCGTCACAGGTTCAAAGTCGATGGTTCAGGCAAAGGTCAAAGATCAGGATACAGCAGGACAATCACTAAAGGTCTTTATACGATCAGGAGCACAGTACAACTGAGCGAAGAGTGAAGGGTGTGTGCGACTTAAATAGGGAAAGTGGGTGGTCTTGTTAATTTAGGTTCCACCCTGGTCTCCACCTTCTGTACCTTTAAAAGGCTCTGTGTCGGCGCGTGCGCCTTTTGATTCTCCTGAAGTTCTACCTTCTGTGTGGTCACACGTTGTAGAAGCAGCATTCTCATGAACAGACTTCAGTTCTTGCTGCGTTCGGGAGCCGTCATCTGTCCGAACGGAGTTCTGTCTGCAGTATATATGAGGGGCGTCTGCATGAATAGAGGTGGCGTTTGTTCTCATGGAGTTCTGCCTTCCCTGTCTGGTAAATGGTGTTCGCATGAACAGAGGTGCCGTTGGCATTAACGTGAGCGTTAACTGTGCTGTCTGGGGCGTTGCGCTCCAACACGGCGTCCTCGTGGAGTTAGAGAGCACGGCATGGGGGCACGAGGTGGGATCGAGGTCCTGAGAGTACCCCCCCATCTAAGGAGTCACCTCCGGAGACTACCAGGACCAGGACCAGAAGGGTGTCGGAGAAGGAACCTTCGGAGTAGGCGAGGAGCATTGATGTTATTTACAGGTTTCCAGAAGAGATGTGGGTTGGAATCCGTAGTTAAACATAAAAGGAGAAGCATGTGTGAAGTCGTGTATATGCGTAGTATAGGCAAACTCTGCAGTAGTGAGAAGTTCTTTCCAGTTGGATTGCAGATGTGTTGTGTAACATCGGAGATATGTTTCTAATGTTTGGTTTGTCTGTTCGGTTTGCCCATTAGTGTGAGGGTGGAAAGCAGTAGAAAGGTCTACCGAGATATTGAGGGACTGACAGAAGGCTTTCCAGAAGTGGGAGGTGAACTGGGTACCACTGTCGGAGAGGATAGAGTCAGGAATCCCAAAATCTGAAAAAGAGTGGCCGTTCTCTTGGCAGTGGGGATAAAATGGTCCATCTTGGTTAAACAAGCGACAGTGACTATTATGGTATCGTATCCATGGGGTTCAGGGAGGTCAACGATGAAGTCGACAGTGAGATTGTAGCGGTACTTACCCTTTCCAGGGGCCGTCCAGGGTCCTCTGTTCGAGCCGCGCACGGTCCTGCTGCTGCACGAGCCGCGCGCGGCTCATCCGAAGGCAGGAACAGGAAGGCGGGCAGTGACCGCGAGAAGCGGTCACGTGTCCCGCCTGACTCTAAGAGCGCGCTGCGGGTCTCGGGCGCGCTCTTAAAGGGACAGTGGGAGCCTAAATTGGAAAAGGCCTCCCATTGGTCCCTGTCATGCCACACTCCCCATACACTTACCTTTTGGGGGCGTGGAGATGACAGGGACCAATCAAAATGGATGTTTAGTTATTTATACTCACCTTTTTCCATTGGTTCCTTGCCCTATCGTGGTTTCTGTTTCAGTTCCCTTTAGCGCTTGTTGTGTTCAGTTGTGTTCCTTCGTACTTGAACTTGGCTTTGTTTTCTGACTACGTTATCTCTTTATCCTTATCTGTTCTGTTTGCCGGCTTGCTGTTTACTGTGTACCAGACCCCGGCTAGTCCTAGTTAACGCTGTCTCTTTGTGCCCTTGACCTCGGATTGTTCCTGACTCTGTTCTTCTCCTATATACATCGAGTCCGGCCACTCTAAGGACCGGTAGACGTATCTTCCCTCTGTGTTGTCTTGTGTTTAGCTGAATCCTGCGTGTTGGGGTATATTTTCATTACATTACGATAGGGCCATGGACCCCGCAGATTTAGCTCAGCAAATGGCATCCCATGATGCTAGATTTGTAGAGCAGGATCACCGTATGGATCAGATAGCCCAGGCTCTCAAGACGCTCTTATCTAGAACTATTCCAGCAATCACACCTAACCCTCCTACACCTCTTCTTCCTGAAGTATCTACTTTGCCTAATACTTCGGCCCATTTAACACCTCCTCCTAGGTATGGAGGGGACTCTAAGACATGCAGAGGTTTCATTAATCAAATAGAATTCAATTTTGAGATGTAACCACGTTCAGTTCCCACAGAAAGGTCTACGGTGGGGTTCTTTATGCACCAACTTAACGATAAAGCACTTGAGTGGGCAAACCCTATTTGGGAGGCTAATGGACCTATGGTGCATGATTTCAACAGTTTTCTTACGGCTTTTCGTAGAACTTTTGACACAACGAAAAGGTCAAAAAATGCCGCAAGAGCATTAATGAGAATTAAACAGGGTTCTAGGTCTGTGGCTGACTATTCAGTTTTGTACCCTTGCTTCACAGGTAGATTGGACCAATAATGGGTTAACTACTGCGTTCATGGAAGGTTTATCTGACACTATATTGGATGAGGTAGCAGCTAAGGAGCTTCCTATTGCATTAGAGGACCTTATTGACTACCTCATTGATATAGATAATAGGATTTGTGACAGGCTCTATACTAAGAACAGGAATAGACGTTTTGTTACACCTATTAACCCTAGAGTTGATAAACCTGAGAGTGTTAAAGTATCTGAGGAAGAACCCATGCAATTAGGGGTTGCCAAACTCTCTGATACTGAAAAGTTACATAGGAGAAGGGACGGACTCTGCCTATACTGTGGTAGGAGAGACCATATGGTAAAGGAATGTCCTTTGCTTCTGGAAAACTCTCGCACCTAAGACCTTATAGGGGACTGGCCTTGGGTGTGATATCTAAGTCTCCTAAATTGCCTCCTAACCGTTTGCTTCTTCCTGTTTCTTTACATATGGGAGAGAGTTGTATAGTTGAGCACATATACGCTCTGGTTGACTCCGGGGCAGCTGAAAATTTCATAGACTCTGGTTTCGTTAAGAAAAACAACATTCCCATCAGAGAGAAGGAGACACCCTTGGCCGTTGAGGCCATAGATGGTAGACCATTAAGTTCTCCAGTTGTTACTCATGAAACTGTACCGTTACACATGTATACAGGGGTTTTACACTTTGAAACCATTCGGTTCCAGGTCATCACCTCTCCCTCTTCTCACGTCGTGTTAGGGTACCCATGGTTACGTGCCCACAATCCCATTTTTGACTGGGAGTCAGGGCAAATAAAATCATGGAGCGAAGCCTGCCACGAATCTTGTACTATTGAAGTCACCCCTTTGAATTCTATTAATGTTCCTACTACTCCTCCTTTGTCTACGGTTACACCCCCTCAGTACTTATTTCTTCGATAAAATTACCGCCTCACAGACCCTACGATTGTGCTATCGATTTATTGCCTGGCACTATACCTCCAAATGGCAGGGTGTACCCTTTATCTGTTCAAGAAAACCGTGTCATGGAAGAGTATATTAAGGAATCACTAGAAAAGGGGTTTATTAGGAGATCCTCTTCTCCGGCTGGAGCGGGATTCTTTTTTGTATCAAAGAAAGAAGGTGATTTAAGACCGTGTATCGATTATAGAGGTCTAAATAAAATCACTATCAAAAATGCATATCCTATACCTTTAATCACGGAATTGTTCGACAGGCTCAAACATGCGACTGTATTTACTAAATTGGATCTTAGAGGTGCATACAATTTAATACATATTAAGAAAGACCACGAATGGAAGACGGCATTCAACACTAGATCTGGCCATAACGAGTATACTGTTATGCCATTTGGTCTCTGTAATGCCCCAGCAATATTTCAAGAATTAATGACGTCTTAAGAGACTTTATTCACACATTTGTAATTGTGTACTTGGATGACATATTAATATATTCTACAGATTTACACACTCATCACAGACATGTTACTACAGTTCTGAAGACCCTTCTGGCTAATGGTCTTTATTGTAAACGGGAAAAATGTCTATTTGACCAATCCGAAGTCCAGTTTTTGGGGTACTTGATTTCCGCTAAAGGTTTTCGTATGGATCCCCAGAAGCTTTCTGCTGTCATTGAATGGCCTCTACCACAAGGTTTGAAAGCCATTCAGCGTTTTCTTGGTTTCTCTAATTATTATAGACGTTTCATTAAAGGTTTTTCCTCTATTGTAGAGCCTATCACCCGTATGACAAAAAAGGATGGCAATGCTCGTGTCTGGTCTCCCGAGGCACTTTAGGCTTTTGAATTTCTTAAAACTACGTTCGCCTCTGCACCTATTTTACAGCATCCTGTCCCCTCATTGCCCTATATTCTTGAAGTTGATGCTTCCGATATCGGGGTAGGTGCTGTCTTATCCCAAAGAGAGTCACCTGAAAAACCATTGCATCCTTGTGGCTTCTTTTCCAAACAGATGTCCAAAGCAGAGAAGAATTATGATGTGGGTAATCGCGAACTCCTTGCTATTATTTTAGCACTTAAAGAATGGAGACATTTGTTAGAAGGAACTAAGGATCCTATCCTAATATTTACGGATCACAAGAACCTATCCTACCTTAGTGAGGCTAAAAGATTGTCTTCTAGGCAGGCTAGGTTATCACTGTTTTTGTCTCATTTCAATTATATTATCACCTATAGGCCAGGTGATCGCAATACTAAAGCAGACGTTCTGTCCAGACAGTTCGAAACTGCAGACAAACAGGAAATTGATGTTACTCCCTTCATGCCCCCAGACAGGATAATAGCTACCACTATTTTGTCTATTTCCTTGTCCCTCTTGCAGACCATACAAGCGAAACAAAGCATGGCTCCTAGCGAGAGGCCTACTGATAAACTATTCGTTGATGTTCCCGAGAGAAGGGATATTCTGTCGTTGTATCATGACACTAAGACTGCTGGACATCCTGGTATTTCCAAAATGGTGTCATCTATTTCTCGGTATTTCTGGTGGGATTCCTTACGCAGGGATGTCACCGACTATATAGGTGCTTGTACTACTTGTGCCTGTATGAAATCTTCTCGCAGAGTTCCTTGTGGGCTGTTGCATCCGTTACCCGTTCCCGAAAGACCTTGGTCTAACCTGTCCATGGATTTTATTGTTGAACTACCCCCTTCGAATGGTAACACAGTAACCCTAATGATAGTAGATCGGTTTTCCAAGATGGCCCATTTTGTGTCTCTCCGCAAGCTGCCCACGTCTAGGGAACTGGCACTAATATTTGCTAGAGTGGTGTTTAGGTTGCATGGCATTCCCGTATCTGTTGTGTCCGATAGGGGTAGCCAATTTATTTCCAGTTTCTGGAAATGGGTATTACTCTCTCATTTTCTTCCGCATACCACCCCCAGTCTAATGGAGCTGCTGAACGTGCCAATCAATCTCTGGAGCAGTACCTTCGTTGTTTCGTATCCCACCATCAGAACAATTGGTCTGACCTTCTTCCTTGGGCTGAACGCTACTCATGATTCTTCCGGCAAAAGTCCTTTTTATGTTTTCTATGGCCAGCATCCCGTTGTTCTTCCGGCTGCTTTCTCCTCACAGGGCATGCCAGTTCTGGATGAGCATTTGGCTGGTTTGCGTAACACTTGGGAGCAGGTTCAGCGTTCTTTGGTGGATTCCGCTGCTCGACAGAAGGTGCAGGCTGACAAGCATTGCAGGGCAGCTCCTTCTTATGTCGTGGGGGACAGGGTTTTGCTTTCCACACGGAATATTCGCCTCCGGGTGCCTTCTATGAAATTGGCTCCCCGCTTTATTGGTCCTTATCGTATCTTGCATAAGGTTAATCCTATTTCGTATGCCTTAGGTCTTCCTAAGAATCTGCATATTCCTAATGTCTTTCACACCTCGTTGTTGAAACCTTACGTACGCAACCGCTATACCCGGCATACTCCTCCTCCCCCTCCTGTCTCTGTGGAGGGTCATGAGGAATTTGAAGTTGCTGCTGTTCTTGACTCTCGTTTCCTTAGAGGTCGACTTCAGTACCTGGTGCATTGGAAGGGCTATGGGCCTGAGGAACACAGTTGGATGTCCGCTGACGCTGTTCACGCTCCTCGCCTTGTGCGTTCTTTCCATTCTCGTTTTCCTGCCAGGCCTGGCCCTCCCCGCCTGGAGGGCGTGTCCTCAGGGGGGGTACTGTAGCAGTACTTACCCTTTCCAGGGGCCGGCCGGGGTCCTCTGTTCGAGCCGCGCGCGGTCCTGCTGCTGCACGAGCCGCGCGCGGCTCATCCAAAGGCAGGAACAGGAAGGCGGTCAGTGACCACGAGAAGCGGTCACGTGTCCCGCCTGACTCTAAGAGAGCGCCGCGGGTGTCGGGCACGTTATTAAAGGGACAGTGGGAGCCTAAATTGGAAGAGGCCTCCCGTTGATCCCTGTCATGCCACACTCCCCATACACTTACCTTTTGGGGGCGTGGAGATGACAGGGACCAATCAAAATGGATGTTTAGTTATTTATACTCACCTTTTTCCCTTGGTTCCTTGCCCTATCGTGGTTTCTGTTTCAGTTCCCTTTAGCGCTTGTTGTGTTCAGTTGTGTTCCTTCGTACTTGACCTTGGCTTTGTTTTCTGACTACGTTATCTCTTTATCCTTATCTGTTCTGTTTGCCGGCTTGCTGTTTACTGTGTACCAGACCCCGGCTAGTCCTAGTTTACGCTGTCTCTTTGTGCCCTTGACCTCGGATTGTTCCTGATTCTGTACTTCTCCTATATACGTCGAGTCCGGACACTCTAAGGTCTGGTAGACGTATCTCCCCTCTGTGTTGTCTTCTGTTTAGCTGAATCCTGCGTGTTGGGGTATATTTTCATTACAGAGATGACTCCAGGGTCTGTAAGGGATTGGTAGAGGTTGTAATGGGCCAGCCACCTTCATGGTTAGTGTTTTTGCTCTGGCACATAGTACAGGTACTCACGTAGTTTATTAAGTCCTGCTTCAGGGGACAACACCAGAAATGTTGTTGGATGGCAAGTATGGTCTTTTGTTGTCCACTATGAGCAGATATTGGAGCATCATGGAAGTGTTGCAAGTATGCAGAGATGAAAAGATGAAAAGGTTCAGCAACATAGATCTTCCCATGCGACATTGGGAGGGGGCGTGGGAGGAGGAGAGCCACAGACAAGAAATACATTTCACTTAACTATACTTTACAGAGCTGTTGCCCTCCCCTTTGTTGACCCACAGCTGCATATACAGACACATGTAAAACGTTGCCTGTACCAGCTCTATTGAGGGGTTTTCTCCATAAAACGCTAGCCTGCATTTTACTTCCCTGTCAAACTCCGTCTCCATGATTTCTGTGGTCATATTGCGTGACCGATCTCCCTCGGTCAATCCTGCAGTCATTGTGGCTTTCATTTTATTGCTGGCCTTCTGCCCTCTCGCTTCCAGTAATTCCTTCAAAGTTGTTCGCTTTAATCCAGTATAGTTCGTCTCCATTTATAAATCCATTTGCAAAACTAAATTTACGAACCTCTGCTTGCTTTGGCTGCAAGGCTTGTATCCCGCTGCTTGCCACCAATTGTAGCGGACCCCGGGTAACCCAACAAGGGACGGATTAACATAGGGGCTGATGGAGCTGCAGCTCCAGGCCCATGCACATGGAACAGGCCCATTGATTTAAAAAAAAAAAATAAAAAAAATATTTTTTACACACTACTTTAGGGTTATTATTATTATTATTATTATTATTATTATTATTGCCATTTATATAGCACCAACAGATTCCGTAGCGCTTTGCAATATTATAAGAGGGGGGATTTAGCTATAAATAGGACAATTTCAAGAAAACTTGCAGGAACAATAGGTTGAAGAGGACCCTGCTCAAACCAGCTTACAGTCTATAGGGTTGCCACCTAGCCGGTATTTCTCCAGTATTTGAGGCTGCCTAGCCGGTGCTGTTATTGCAGTAATACCGGCAAAACAAATGTCAGTCTCAGTATAAACAGAGATTATTCTGCAATACAATTGCCGGCCAGTAGAGTGTCGTTGTGTGTGGAGAGAGGCAGGGATAGGAAGTTACAGCATCTCCCTCTCTGCCTCTCTCTATTCACTGATCTGTGAGGTATAGGGGGAAAGGCTGCAGGGAAACATGGGGACACAGACACTAGGGGACACTGGAAGACACTATAGGACAATGGAAGACCTGGGGACACTGAGACACTAGGGGACACTTTGAGACATGGGAACACTGGGAGACATGGGGACACTGGCAGACATAGAGACATTTCGGGACAATGAGACACTAGAGGGCACTGGGAGACCTGGGGACACTGAGAGACATGGGGACATTGAGAGACTTGGGGACACTGAGTCATTAGGACACTGGGAGACATAGGGACACTGAGACACTGGGGGACACGGGAACCCTGAGACACTAGGGACACAGTGGCCCCATGTCTCCCAGTGGCCCCTAGTCTCTCACTGTCCCCATGTCTCCCAACCAGTGTCAGTAGTGTCTCAGTGTCACCATGTCTCCCAGTGTCCCTGGTGTCTCTCAGTGTTCCTAGTGTCCCTAGTCTCCCAGAGTCCCCTAGTCTCCCAGTTTTCCCAAGTGTCTCAGTGTCCCCTAGTATCTCAGTGTCCCCATGTCTACCAGTGTCCCCAAGTGTCTCAGTGTCCCCAGGTCTCCCAGTGTCCCCTAGTGATGTGTCCCCATGTCTCTCAGTTTTCCTAGTGTCCTAGTGACCCTAACTACTTTTCACATACTCTTGCTTAAGTATGGAAACTTAATAGGGATATAGAGGAACAAAATTTGTGTGGACCGGCTGACAATGAAATTAGTTTAGGTAATGCTGACTTTGGTCTCTCTAACACTCTGGCATGTTCCCTTTCTTCTACATTCACTACATACACCTTTTCTCTGTCCCAGACTATATACCAGGAGCTTCTGCTTGCTAGTAAGAAGGTAAGGAGACAAGTGTACATGTGACTGCCAGGGGACAGTCCTTAGAAAGAGTGGAGCGAGTGCATCATCAGACGCATTTATGCCAAGCTCAGGGTGCTGTCTGCATAGTATGCCCTTAGTTGGCCAGCCTGCATGACTGGCAGGCAGCCTGACATGCATTCATGCCAGGCTGTCCTTCAAATTCTTTGGACAGACATGACCCCTTTTTGGGTATGTTCACCCCCTTTTTTTTTTATTTGACAATTTTAATTTTGTCTTAAAAAACAGGTGGGAGTACAGAAAGGAAGAATGGGGGGTTAGAGGGTAAGTAGCTTCACATCGCATACAGTAGATTCGCCCATTTCCGTATATTACATTACACAATTGAATTTATGGTGATCACATTTATTTACCCTTGTGGACTGTGGACCAAGATGGTGTTTGTCTATCTGTGTCATCCCGTAGTAGGGTCACTCCGTTCTACAGGGAGTGCAGAATTATTAGGCAAATGAGTATTTTGACCACATCATCCTCTTTATGCATGTTGTCTTACTCCAAGCTGTATAGGCTCGAAAGCCTACTACCAATTAAGCATATTAGGTGATGTGCATCTTGGTAATGAGAAGGGGTGTGGTCTAATGACATCAACACCCTATATCAGGTGTGCATAATTATTAGGCAACTTCCTTTCCTTTGGCAAAATGGGTCAAAAGAAGGACTTGACAGGCTCAGAAAAGTCAAAAATAGTGAGATATCTTGCAGAGGGATGCAGCACTCTTAAAATTGCAAAGCTTCTGAAGCGTGATCATCGAACAATCAAGCGTTTCATTCAAAATAGTCAACAGGGTCGCAAGAAGCGTGTGGAGAAACCAAGGCGCAAAATAACTGCCCATGAACTGAGAAAAGTCAAGCGTGCAGCTGCCAAGATGCCACTTGCCACCAGTTTGGCCATATTTCAGAGCTGCAACATCACTGGAGTGCCCAAAAGCAGAAGGTGTGCAATACTCAGAGACATGGCCAAGGTAAGAAAGGCTGAAAGACGACCACCACTGAACAAGACACACAAGCTGAAACGTCCAGACTGGGCCAAGAAATATTTCAAGACTGATTTTTCTAAGGTTTTATAGACTGATGAAATGAGAGTGAGTCTTGATGGGCCAGATGGATGGATTGGTAAAGGGCAGAGAGCTCCAGTCCGGCTCAGACGCCAGCAAGGTGGAGGTGGAGTACTGGTTTGGGCTGGTATCATCAAAGATGAGCTTGTGGGGCCTTTTCGGGTTGAGGATGGAGTCAAGCTCAACTCCCAGTCCTACTGCCAATTTCTGGAAGACACCTTCTTCAAGCAGTGGTACAGGAAGAAGTCTGCATCCTTCAAGAAAAACATGATTTTCATGCAGGACAATGCTCCATCACACGCGTCCAGGTACTCCACAGCGTGGCTGGCAAGAAAGGGTATAAAAGAAGAAAATCTAATGACATGGCCTCCTTGTTCACCTGATCTGAACCCCATTGAGAACCTGTGGTCCATCATCAAATGTGAGATTTACAAGGAGGGAAAACAGTACACCTCTCTGAACAGTGTCTGGGAGGCTGTGGTTGCTGCTGCACGCAATGTTGATGGTGAACAGATCAAAACACTGACAGAATCCATGGATGGCAGGCTTTTGAGTGTCCTTGCAAAGAAAGGTGGCTATATTGGTCACTGATTTGTTTTTGTTATGTTTTTGAATGTCAGAAATGTATATTTGTGAATGTTGAGATGTTATATTGGTTTCACTGGTAAAAATAAATAATTGAAATTGGTATATTTTTGTTTTTTGTTAAGTTGCCTAATAATTATGCACAGTAATAGTCACCTGCACACACAGATATCCCCCTAAAATAGCTATAACTAAAAACAAACTAAAAACTACTTCCAAAAATATTCAGCTTTGATATTAATGAGTTTTTTGGGTTCATTGAGAACATGGTTGTTGTTCAATAATAAAATTAATCCTCAAAAATACAACTTGCCTAATAATTCTGCACTCCCTGTAGAATGCCCTCGCACAGGTACTGGAATGTGGAGGTGGGTAGCTTGAGAGGGAGCAGCATTAGAGGGTGGAGAATGAAAGGGGAGGGGGGAGGTTGTAGCATCCAGCATGCTAGTCGAACTGAGGGTTTTGGGCTCATTGGCATTAGTATGGCTCCAGGGGTTTATGGTCTTATGGTTTCCACTCGTAATTAGGTTTGCCTCGCGATGGGTTGCTGGTTGTGATATCGTTGTGTCCCAGTGGTGGCCCCATGTTTAGGTGCTGTGTGTCATCCCTATTAAACTGACATTCAAGTCGGGTGTTTCAGCGCCCAACTTTCCCATACCTCATGCCTCCAACTCGTGATACCCGTGATATATTGGATTCTTGCATTGATGCATTAGGTGGCCACAGCCAGTTTTTTTGCAATAAACTGTTGGTCCGCTACAAGTATGTGGAATATTAAGTATTTTGTTTAGGGTAGTTGGCGTCATACATAAATAAGAATAAAGAGACCGGGGAGTTCGGTATAGTGACAGAGGTGTGTTGGTGTATTAACGAAATGACTGCACTCCAATATGGTTGCAGTTTCAAACAGTTCCACCAGGTATGGAGGGATGAGCCAGTCTCTTTCTTGCACCTCCAGCAAGTGCTGGACATCGATGGGTCCATAGTGGCTAGTCGTGTAGGGACCATGTACCAGCGGTAAAAAAGTTTACGGGTCATCTCTGGGTGGGAAGCACAGGATGTTGAAACTCTGGTTGCATTTGCCGAGGCTAGCCAGGTTTGTTCTGACAGTGTCTGACCAAGGTCCTTCTCCCAGGAGTGTACACAGGTAATGAATTTGATTACACGTCTGGGCAGTAACAGTGCGTATATGGCAGATATGGGCTTTTTCACCGGTTTCTCCGCTGTAATAAACTTTTCAAAGGCCGTTAGGTCAGTGCTAGCATGGGGTGTGGGACATGATATGTGGGTTTTCCACCAGGAAGACAATTGTTGGTAAGAGTGGTGCGCGGTGTTCGGGAGTGTATGGCTATGATGTAGTTGGTCAAACGTGGCTAGTTTGCCTTTGCCAAGGAGGGTAAGTACATAAGACACTCCGCACCTTTTCCAAACTCTATAGTTGAAGTCAGGTATCATTTGCGCTAGTGCTTTGATGGGGGGTCGGGTGACCGCTGCACAGGAGTCTGCAGGAGATATCCCAGATTTTTAACGTTGCCCAAGTGGCTGGAAGTGCTTGAGAGGTGTCTCCTCTTTGGTGGGGGGACAGCCACATCACTGTTTTAATGTCTTGGTATTGCAGCCAGTGCTGTTCTATGGTGACCCATTGGGGACAGTTCGTGGCTTGGGTGATGGAAAAGAGGCTGGCTAATACAGCTGCTCTGTGATATAGTTACACATTGGGCAGGCTCATCCCACCTGTGCTTTTGGGTTTATACAGTGTGGATATGACTACTCTTGGTCGTTTCCCCTGCCAGATGAATAGATTGATTTGATTTTGGAGCGACATCAAGTAAGCGTATGATAATTGTAGGGTGAGTGTCCGGAATAAGTATTGTAATTTAGGTAATATCACCATCTTAACTGCCGCTATGCAGCCTGACCAGGAAATAAATTTATTTCTCCAATTGTGGAGAGTGGTAGTGACCTCTTTACTGAGTTTGATATAATTCAGGTGATACAAATTGGACTGGGTATGTGGGAGTTTGACTCCCAAGAACGTGAGGTAGTCTGTTCTCCAGTCATATGAAAATTGGCTCCGCAGGGCGGACAAGTAATGTTCGTCACTTTTGGCAGTTCAGTGGCCCACCCTTTTTCTCTGTCCATAGACTTCCTGCTTTACTGGACACTGCTTTTAGGGGGTATGGATTTACTTGAAAGGTTAAAGGACCACTATAGTCACCCAGACCACTTCAGCTCAATGAAGTGGCCTGGGTGCCAGATCCCCCAGGTTTTAACCCTGCAGCTATAAACATAGCAGTTTCTTCATAGCAGAAACTGCTATGTTTACATTGCAGGGTTAATCCAGCCTGTAGTGGCTGTCCAGCCGCTAGAGGCGCTTCTGCAACGCTCTATGCGAAAATCGCACTGAGCACGCAGAACGTGAATAGGAAAGCATTGAGTGAGCAAGGGGTCCACGTCTGGATTACCCTTTTGTAAATCTCTTTTTTTTTATTGAGGCATAAAAATGTGTGGGTACAGAATGTAAGAAGGGAGACAATAAAGTTTCATACAGGTCGGGAGTAATACAATGCAGTGTATATCATCTCTAAAGGATTGCTAGCCTCATTTTATGTTAAGAATAGTAAGGTTATGTCAGGCGGTTATTCAGTTGCAGATTACTTAAATACAGGCTAGGACTAGGCTATGGCGTAAGAGTATGATTAAATAAAATAAAATAAAATTAAATAATAATGCTGGTTGCTTAGAACTGCTAGGTCATCCATACTAGTGTAGGTATGGTGTGGTAGCTCATTGTGTGGGATAACAGTAGTTAGTTACACTATAGGCTAGGTACAAAGTAATGCCTAGATACGATATGTTGTTAGAGTTTGGGCTATCAAGCATTATATAATAGACGATATTGCTGAAACTAGCCTATATTGCCTAATAACATCGCTTTTCACTCTAAACATGGGTGACCTGGGGTATAACAAAACATTACTTAGGGTCAACGGCAGGGTAGGTGGAGAAAAGACAGAATTGACAGTTACACCATAACATGCAGAGCAATTGCCCCAATTTTACAATTAAGGTGTTTTAGTAGGCAAGCGGAGTGTAGTAAAATAGACCCATTACAAGCCTAAAAGCATACCATCTAACTTGTATTGAGTGGATATTAGGTTATTCTAGCAGTTTAGCATGTTAGTTACTTGTGGGAAAACATCATACAGGAGTGTTTCTGCTGGTAGCTGTCAGGATATTTGGCTCAAGTCCTAGGTGCGTGTCGTTAAGTTTGTAGGGCAACAGCTAGCGAGTCCATTACCATCCCTTGGTCTCGGTTCTTTGCTGGGATGCAGATCTGCTCCAGTTCGCCGCGGTCCCGATGTTGCTATGATACTGCTTCCATGAGCCGCCCATCTTCGGCCCAAAGCTTTAGTAGGTGCTCGTGCCTGTTTGCCATTGATCCCATCAACAGGATCGTGGGCCCAAGGTTCCGCCGGATCTCGCTATGGAGGGGTTCCTCCTGTTGAGCACCCAGCTCAGATGAATGATGAGCGGTCTCCTCTGCAGCGCCATCCACGTGGGCGATGTGTGTTAGGATACTGGCGCCGTGTGTCCGGTGCATCTCCGGACTTGGGTGTTGCTTGTTAGCATGCATCGTTTGTTGCTTGTTGCCCTGCGCATTGAGCCAGCAGGTGTCTGCGGTTTGCTTTGGTCTCTGCAGTTCGGGTCTTACATGCTTGGCCTCCGCCATCTTAGCCTCAGGCCACGGCCTGCATGGTGGTTTGGCAATGCCTCCGGGTGTGGCTGTGGGGCATGGACCGGGATCACCCCCCCGGTCCAGAGGGGTGGGGATCAGGACCGGGTCCGCCGAGGTTCCATACGCTTTTTGGGCCCCTTTGGGCAGGATAGTGGAGTGGCGGCCGTCCACTCCACTCACCGCCAGGTGGGATCCCGCATGGTGCCGCTGTTTATCAGGTTAATGAGCCATGTTGTGCAGGAGCTGATCCTTCCTGCGACCGCTCAGCTCGGCGGCCCGGCCCCGTCCCTCTGGATTACCCTTTTAACATGTGGAGAGCAAAAATCGGGGCGCAAGAGAATACTGAGAACGGGCAGCAGCTGAAATAGCCCCGCTCAGATCTCAAGCTGGTTTTAGCTCATCTTGTGCCATTACAGAGAGAACATCTCTGAAACATATCAGACTGGTCCCACCCATCCGGGCAGTCCAGATCCGAAATGCCAGCAAGTTCCCTGTGCACGAGAGATACAGCAACCCCAGACGATTGTTTCAGCCTTGTTAGGCATCATCAGTGAGGCATAGCTGATATCTCTCTAGGCACCGTGAGCAAGGGGTCCACGTCTGGATTACCCTTTAAACTTGTTGAGAGCAAAAAAACGGGGCGCAAGAGAATACTGAGAACGGGCAGCAGCTGAAATAGCCTGCCCTTCGTTGGGTCCCCGCTTAGATCTCAAGCTGGTTTTAGCTCATCTTGTGCAGTCCAGATCCGAAATGCCAGCAAGTTCCCTCTGCACGAGAGATAGAGCAACCCCAGACCCCTGTTTAGTGATACCCATCGGGTGGCCGTAAGTTCTTGGGCTTCCGCAGAACACCAATTGGGAAATGCTTTGCTAAAGAAATAACATGAGATGAGACTGGAATGCTGAACTTGAAGCTGAGCAAAGAGATTTTATTTTCAGGGTTACTCTCAGAGGGTTAGAGAGACTTTCTGATTCCTATCTGTCACAGCGTTGTAAAAATCACATTCAACTGCTCTTAGAAGTATTTGTTCTGCAATTATCATTATAATGAAAGACATAGCAAAGGCTTATTTTTTTGTGTTGGGAAACAATCAATTTAAATTATTGAGTTTATTTCACGATTAGGGCTCGATTTGCTAGACCGCAATGTTTCTCAATGATGATCTTATAAGAGAAACAAACAGCAAATCTCTGCAACAATGTACAAAAAAAGGCTTATGAGAGACTGATCATTAGAAAACCATAGAATCTATGATCCATCCACTAACGGCTGCACCTAAAGGGACAGCCAGGCGTGCAAAGCCAATTCGATTACCTAGCTAGGTGATAGAGCAAGCACACCTTTGTTAAATTAACCCTGCCTGTGCTGAAAGAAAAATACAATAAAAGTGCAGCACAAGCTTTTGTTTAAACACGCTGTACTGAACGTGAATTACTGATCATTTCAGCCCCCACACAAGCTCTTTAGAAGCACTAGTCACAGCCATAAATAGCTACCCTCCTGGGCAAACTTTAATCCTGGGGCTGATGCACATAAGGGTGGCATGCACCTTTTACAAACAAGCATGCTGCCAGTGGTGCTAAATGCATCATGGGCACATCCACTTACAGAATACTGTATAATATTATACACTGTGCTATTGTAGTGGTTATGGTGCCATGAGTGCCATGGTATCCTGTCACATTAAGTAGTCAAACTGTTTGTTAACTGCAGTCCACTGGCTACACCGTTGCCTACTCTGCAGAAAATTTTTGGGCCCTTCTTAAATGCAAGAGTTGCCAAAAGGTAGATCGACATCTGTCCTACAACTCCAAAAATGCTATACCAGGTGGAGATCTACCATTTCCCCATTCTTGCAGGCTTGTATTTGTGAGCAGTGTTTGTGCTTTTGAATGTAAGCTTAATGTTTGTATGTTTTTGGATGTGTGCATGTAAGGGTGTATTTGTATGTCCTGTTCCCGTCGGGTGTACTTGAGTGTAGGGCTTGCGTTTGAAAGCAGTGTTTTTGTTTCATTGAAGGGTTGCTTGTATATGATCTTAGTGCTTTAATACAGAGGTGTGTTTGTAATGTTTGCGTTTGATTGTAGTGGTGTATTTGGATGTAATGTTGGTTTTTACATGCGGATGTATGTTTGTGTGTAGTATTGAATTATATAAATTTAGATTTTTGTTTGCATGGGTGTGCTTATATGTAATATTTGTGTTAGATTCCAGGAGTGTGGAATCCCACTAAAAACACACCCACATACAGAGACACACACTTTAATTGATTTGACAGACACACACGCACACTGACAAACACACACTCACTGACAGACACACACTCTCACTGATGTGACAAACACATGTACCCATTGTCTGTACACAATGTGCCATCCTTACACATATAGCACTATGATAAACTGACATGTACCCATTCTCTGTACGTTGCACACAGAGATCTACATGTACAATAATATGCAACACACACTTCACACCCGTCGGTTTGGGGGAAGCAGTATGTGGGAGGGTGACAGTGTGGGGGGCAGTGTTGAGTGTGGGTAACAGTGTGGGGAAACATTGTGCGAGGGTGACAGTGTGTAATGTGTGTGGTAGTGTATGTATGTTGATGACAGTGTGGGAGGCAGTGTGTGTGTGTTGGTGACAGTGTGAGGAGACTATTTTAGTGACAAGCCTCCCCACATTAAAATACCTTTATTTAAGTGATGAATTCCCTGGTGGTCCGGTGGGCAGTTCACCCTGTAGTCCAGTCCCATGTGATAGAGGCCTCATAAGAACCCAGCTCGTTGCCATGGTAAACTGCAGACCAAAGGTGCTGTTTTTTTTCCTGGGCAGAATTATTGGAGGGCCCCCCCACACAGCGACATACAGGGGAACTCGCCGGACCTCCTTCTAGTGTCAGGTCCGAATTCGCGGATCGAGATCACGGCCACCCCTGTCTTTATATAACAGGCCCAGAGTTGGCTTTCTAATGAGAGCCTCGCAACAGCCTGAATCACCTTAGACCAGACTGACCTGTTGGGTCCTCAGTCAATGACTGCAGGCCCAACCTAAGGAGGAGGCCCGGCGGCTTGCCCGGGAAAGAGCCCAGTGCTCCCGGTCTGCAGCTCAGCTGTGTGCAGAGCTGCAGACCATGTGATAGAGTTCTCGTGGCAATACTCTTGGTGCTCTACATATAGTGATCGGCTCTGTGACCGCTTTTGGGAAGAGATGGCTTGTAGACAACTCCTTGGAGTGGAGGACAGGGTGGTCTACCACTCACCTTGGCCTGGAGTCACCAGTGAACCATTCCCGGAGCACGTTCCACAACCCTACAGCTTCCTGCAGGACATACCTAAGAATCCGATTTGGGCACCACAAGCAGCCAGATCTGTTGGCAGGCTCTAATAGTGGCATGCGGTTGGTGGAAGAGGCCGTGACCTGCTGGTACTTAATTACTGCTTGGATGCACTATACCCTGTAAAGTAATAGGCTGATCCCATCCTCAAGGTCTTTGCCTGGTTAAAGTGCATTCTCACCAGGAGATTCATTCTCTGTTGAATTGTTATATGTGTGCTGCCTTTTCTAGTCATCCCAGTGGCTATCTCATATTATTCTTACATCTAAGCGTTGTATTGCCTCTCTATTCATGTTTAATCCTAATGGAACCACAGCCAGCGCACAAGTTAAGCGATACTTTTTACAATCAGCTAACACTGTGTCTCGTTTTGTCTTTATTTTCCTTCATGTTATTTCATTTAAAATGAGGCTTGATTATTGTACTTGTGACTACAAGCCAAACGTTACCTAGCTCTACACAAACATCATTACATACTAGCAGAACCATTTTTCTTGATATATGTCTTTATGCTTTTCTGACAATGTCACTGTTATCTAAACAATGTTTGACAAACATACGCCTCAATAAAAAAAATTATTTAAAAAAATAAAAAATAATAAAATAAACAAAATAAAACAGTGTATTTTAAAAGAAAATTAATTTTCTTTTAAAGGAGACCAATTTTTTCAGCCTGGTATTGTTACAGTACTGTTACAGTAGATTTCAGTAAGGCTTTTGACACTGTTGCACATAGAAGGCTTATCAATAAACTACAATCTTTGAGTTTGGATTCCAATATTGTTGAATGGGTAAGACAGTGGCTGAGTGTCAGGCAACAGAGGGTTGTAGTCAATGGAGTATATTCGAAGCTTGGGCTTGTCACCAGTGGGGTACCTCAGGGATCTGTACTTGGACCCATTCTCTTTAATATTTTTATTAGTGATATTGCAGAAGGTCTTGATGGTAAGGTGTGTCTTTTTGCGGATGATACTAAGATATGTAACAGGGTTGATGTTCCAGGAGGGATAAGCCAAATGGCTAATGATTTAGGTAAACTAGAAAAATGGTCAGAGTTGTGGCAACTGACATTTAATGTGGGTAAGTGCAAGATAATGCATCTTGGACGTAAAAACCCAAGGGCAGAGTACAGAATATTTGATAGAGTCCTAACCTCAACATCTGAGGAAAGGGATTTAGGGGTGATTATTTCTGATGACTTAAAGGTAGGCAGACAATGTAATAGAGCAGCAGGAAATGCTAGCAGAATGCTTGGTTGTATAGGGAGAGGTATTAGCAGTAGAAAGAGGGAAGTGCTCATGCCATTGTACAGAACACTGGTGAGACCTCACTTGGAGTACTGTACACAGTACTGGAGACCATATCTTCAGAAGGATATTGATACCTTAGAGAGAGTTCAAAGAAGGGCTACTAAACTGGTTCATGGATTGCAGGATAAAACTTACCAGGAAAGGTTAAAGGATCTTAACATGTATAGCATGGATGAAAGACGAGACAGGGGGGATATGATAGAAACATTTAAATACATAAAGGGAATCAACACAGTAAAGGAGGAGACTATATTTAAAAGAAGAAAAACTACCACAACAAGAGGACATAGTCTTAAATTAGAGGGACAAAGGTTTAAAAATAATATCAGGAAGTATTACTTTACTGAGAGGGTAGTGGATGCATGGAATAGCCTTCCAGCAGAAGTGGTAGAGGTTAACACAGTAAAGGAGTTTAAGCATGCGTGGGATAGGCATAAGGCTATCCTAACTATAAGATAAGGCCAGGGACTAATGAAAGTATTTAGAAAACTGGGCAGATTAGATGGGCCGAATGGTTCTTATCTGCCGTCACATTCTATGTTTCTATGTTTCTATGTTACTTCTAAATAGCAGCACTGTTTACTATTTATATTATATAACTATAAAGTATTATTTTTCCGTCACCAACTTACCTTCCTTAGGTGTGGCATCCAAGTGCCAAGTGGTTCTGAGTGATACATGCCTGTTACCAGGGCCAGATTAAGAGCCCATTGGGCCTGGGGCTTACAATTATGATGGGCCTAATTATAGAATCATATCGACAGAGAACACTAAAACAGTCATACCTCCCAATCGTTATGTATTTGGTGGAGATGGTACTGGGAGCAAACTCACAGGATATCGCTTTAAGAAAACACATCCCCTATGCTAATATCTCGCATTCATCCTTCAAGTAAATCCATACCCCCTTTCTTATTAAAGAGTGTGCATACGAACCCCTTCTTCTTTTTTATTTATTTGAACACAGGTTGTCAGTTTTTATTTTGAATGTATTATAACTGATCAGGTCAAGTCTAGTCCTAAACAGTCCCTGGGTAATTCAGACCAACTCTAATCTAACCTCGGGGATCATTTACTGTGTTGCTTGATTGCCACCCAATACCGCCGTATGAAGGCGCCATGTCGACTCAATTTAATCCTAAATTGAAGTTGCAACTTGAAATTTAGTGAATAAGCCCTTATCTACCTTATCCTTACAGAGAATGCAGTAAGAGTAAAGGTCAGGTGTTTAGTTTTATGACATTGTCTGCACAGAAACAATAGCAAGCGTTGTGCACAGAGATTCTGTTCGCTGTCTGATCCTTCAAAAATATTTATTAAGCGATACTCTTCTAATGGAAATTATTAATTACTGGACATACAGAAAAAAACTCCCTCCCGCAGGACAGATCCTGGAAATCTACGCGTTTCGTATTTTACAACACTTGCCTTAGTTTACTTTATCAAGCTCATATGACCTTGTCTGATCAAGGTGTCACAGTGAACCAGAGATATTTTAGAATTCTCTGAAATATTGCCATGTTTCACCTTGGAAGGTGACCTATCTTCATATACAGTAAGTATATCATCATGTCATTTACAAGCCTTGTGTGTTACATCTGTCCTTTGCTGCCACCTACTGAATAGAACTGGTAAGTGCAGGATACATTGCTTTTTTTTGCCATGAATTCCAAAGTACAGCCATATAGATTTCTCCTTCACTTCCTTTATATGCTCCAATTGCTGTAAGATGCTTTTAATCCTTAGCAAGTCAAGTTGCCAATACTAATCTAGTACGGCCCCATCTAATTCTTTGTTGAATGTGCTTGTTGATAACTCTATAAAAATCCAATTGAAGAACTCAGGAAACAGGAGGTGTATGAGGAATACAGTTTAAACAAGAACAAAAATGATTGTGCGCTCACCTTAATTCAATGCCTTAATGCCTTGAAAAGAGAATGACTCTCATATTCTATTTACTATCTTCCACCCAGGTAAAATCTACCTGAAAACGAAGCACTAATTGTCTCGTTACGGGGTACTTTGTAGTCTGAAGAGTTTGCTATTGACATGACTGTTCATTAATTAAAATGTTGGTAAATTAAAATGAATTATCAAATTGAAAGCATATCTGACTTAGATACATTTTCCAATCTGGCTATTTAAAAGGACAGTTTAGGCACCATAACAACTTTATCTAAATAAAGAGGTTATGGTGCCAGGAGGCCCCCAAGCACACTCCTACCTTACAAGGGGTTAAAGAATTCTCAAAGGGTTTAACCCCAAAGTGAGCAAGTCAGGTCCTTAAATCAGCAGGCCCTTCCCCAGCTGTGCTCTGCTCTTCCTGAAATTTCAGAAGCCAGATGCTGCCGGAGGACCTGAGTATTGGCGCTGGAAGTTTACCTGGGGTTAGACTGTTCGAGTATGGTTTAACCCTGAAGGCAAGATTTCGCCTGGAGGCCTCCTGGAACCATAACAACTTAATTTAGACAAATATGTTGGGTGCCTGGAGTGCCCCTTTAAACCTCAACTGTGAAATTCACATTTGAATTCACATTGAAATCCCAATAATTCACACTTTGTGGAACACCCTGTCAGTGATGATGGGACATTCCAAGCACCATAAGAGCACACGTTATTTGCAAATATTATGATGCAAGGAGCTCATTTGTCCCTATTTTCTCCAAGCTGTACAGTTTAGTTGCAGTGATGCATACAAATTTCACCAGCTATTATCCCACTACACCCTGCTCTGTGATGCCACTTAACATAGCTCTCTCTTTGGTGTACTCATTCGTATACAGCATGCACGCTCCGCTTGTAGCGGCTCACTCATAGATTTCAGTGATGGAGTCTGTACTGTTTGCAATGCATAGCTTCATTCATGAAAATACATATATGAAGCTATGTGACTTCTACTTGCTTGATAAGTAGTTTCGTTCATGTGTTCGTCTGTGCTCTGAATTAGCCACAAATCTCTTAATAGTGCGATGATCACGCTTAAGTTTTCGTGCAATAAATAATGTTTTCATACCTCGTCCAAGGCATTGAACTATTTCACTCTTTTCGCTAGCTTTTTATTCCCCATATTGCATGAAAATGGTGCTCTGCTTAATAATGTGGAACACCCTCCTTTAGTAGTTTTTCCTTAAATTGGGCTCACCTGCAATCTAATTATCATAGGTGTCCGAGGTAGTTTTCAGTGATCAAAAGAGCCCTGAGACACAATGCCATCCAATAGTTAAACTGAAAAACAAAATATTTAATCTTTGTGACACTTAGATATATATATATATATATATATATATATATATATATAGAATTTGCATAATAATTTGGAACAGGGTGTAGTTAAAGCCTCTATCTAACTCTCTTGCCCCTTCCCCAGCCCCTCTGTGTCTCTTTGTGTCCTCCCATATCCTCTACGTGTCTTTCTCCCTAGCCCTGGTCTGTTCTTTTGCCCCTTCCACGGTCCCTCTGTGCAGTGTTAATTTTGGCAGCAAATTTCTATTGAGTTTTAGTCATAGTCCTTCACTACAAGGCCATTCTCTATCACAAATCTTTAAGCCACACATTTGGCTGGAAGTGTTAGAGTTAAGCGAAACCTCATGAATTGAATTAAGAAATGGTACAAAATACTAAATATGAGATGTAACAGTAAAAATTGATTTCAAGGGCCATCTTCTCATACCTGCAATAACAATCCTGGGCGAGGAAACATATTGAAACAAATATAATAAAAACACAGAGCTAGTCGCCAACTGAACTAGAAAAAGTATGTATGACTCAAAAGCCTCCCCAAAAAATGTTGTCACTCCTATATAAAATGACTAAGAAATACGAACAATCAGAGAAACTAAGTTTTATGAGGGCATGGGAAAAAGATTTAGACCAAACAATATCCAGTGAGGTATGGTCCAAGACCTTAAGGGCACACAAGAACCTCACTCTAAATACATCCCATATTGAAACTAGCAGGAAAGTGTTCTACCTCTGGTATATGGTTCCCACCAGGCTACACAAACTCGACCATCGAAAGTCAGGGGCCTGCTGGAGATGTCAGGAAGAGCCGGGATCAATGGTCCACATCTGGTGGTCCTGCCAGGAACTTAAAGCCTTCTGGGAAGGCATTTCAGCTGTCATAACAGCATCCACTGGCAACACATTACCACACACGCCAGAAACATCCCTACTATTAGCAATAACACACAAATTACGGAAAGTTGAGTAAAACTTGGCCTAATGCATGGCAAAAATGGGAAAGGTGACAAAACTTGAACCATTGAACCAAATAAAAACCTAACTACGTGGTAAAGGATACTAGACTACACAAATTCAAGTACACAACCGACCCTCCCCTACTCACAAACCTTCAATCCGGTGCCACCTAGTCATAAGACCGAGTGAGCAGAGTGATAAACCGAATGCAGTTGCAGATTCGTAAGTTATGATGTTATGTTATTTCTCCTCAAGTTGGAATGAGGATAGCTATCACCCTTGTTATATGATGTACAAAATAACATGCTAAATGTATGATATAAATGCTGTAACTGTACAATGTCTTAAAACTCAAAAAAAATATTGGACAAAAAAAATAAAAAATTAATACAAGTATTGCTACAAATGAAATATTCCAGACTATTTTCTTTCCTGTGATGCCACTTTTAATATTTCCATAAGCAAAATCCTATCCAGAACAGAAAATCAATTTGAAAATAAAAAGTAATATTACACAATACCCGGGGTCTGTCTTTAAATGAGCACAAATCTAAACAAAAGGTAGAATAAATGTTGCTAGACACTAATCAGCAAGCCACATGTCAAGTGTAATAAATATGTACTCCTATTCAATATGGTAGCCTCTTGGGAACTAAAGACATCTTATAGTGTCTTTACATTGAAGCCCTTAAAGAAATAGTGCCAGGATAGAATGTTCTGCTCATTTTGCATTTTTAGTGCTGTGCAGCCCTGATCTCGCTAACTTGCTGCAATTTCCAATATAATGTATGATCGGAGAGACTCACTTACCTTTTAGTGAATGTTTTTTTTTCCTCATCCAGGTAAATACTATTGAAATCTTTTCAAAATATTTATAAAACATGTATTTATATTGAATATAAAATTTTAGAAAAGCGATCATACATGTACCAATATCACTCTTTAAAGAACTATCCTCCAATCTAGTAAATAGAGTGCCCGAGAGGTTTAGCAGAGCATTTATTATTGGTTCCTCTTGAATCATTTGTTGTCTTATACAAACACAAAGATAAAGCACCGCGCTTACAGCAGCAGTAGCTTAGTATCCAACAGCTTAAAATACATAGTAAATACAAAGAGAATGTTACCTGCGCTCTGGCCTAAATCCCCATGTGCATTTAAACAAAATGGAGGCTCTTTAGCCTTATTCCAATGGTCATTTGAATGTATAAGCTCACCAGCCACGTCAAGGCAAGCCTCAATAGGTGAGTTCCTACACTAGCCATTAGATATGCTGATATCAGCCAAGAATCTCCAGGGAGACAGGAAGGGGTATTTTATAAACCCTTTAACATTTAACCCTTTATAGGGCTTCTACACATTCAATAAACTTTGCAGCAAAGTTTATTGAATGTGTAGAAGCCCTATAAAGGGTTATATGTGAAAGGGTTTATAAAATACCGCTTCCTGTCTCCCTGGAGATTCTTGGCTGATATCAGCATATCTAATGGCTAGTGTAGGAACTCACCTATTGAGGCTTGCCTTGACGTGGCTGGTGAGCTTATACATTCAAATGACCATTGGAATAAGGCTAAAGAGCCTCCATTTTGTTTAAATGCACATGGGGATTTAGGCCAGAGCGCAGGTAACATTCTCTTTGTTTTCATTTGTTGTCTTACTTAGTGGACACCTTCATCACACGTCTAATTTCTTTTAGACGGAAAATATAAAAAACAATATGTAAAATATTGTGTGCTCATCTCCATGTAGTTGTTCTGTCCCGATGTGGCCCAAATTATGTGTCAAACTGAGAAAGATATTAATCAAGCAGTAGCATCTGTTTTTTGGCAGGCGTTGCATACCACCGGCATGGCACTCGCTGTAGACGTGCCAGTGCGTGGATTGTGCGGAGAGGACGCTCATGATTTTCTCTCCCTGAAGGTAAAAGGAAAATTAGGACAAAACCATTTCCTTCCAGCATAGATTTGATTAGAAAGAAGTGAAACATTTTGAAATGATTCTGACAAAAATATGCTTTAAAAACTACTTATTGAAACATATACAGTAAAAAATGGGCAAAGTGATTGAAATTTCCATATTTCGAGCTGCAGGAAGGATGGAATGAGTGTTGAACCGTCATTACAATTTGCAACAAACCTGTCAACTCCAATCATCTTTAAAATTTTCCAAAGATACAGCTCCCTCTCGGTACCTGTCAGCTGTTTAGCACACAATAAATGTTTATTAACCCATCCACACACACCTGCTGACACTAGAACAGGAACGAGGAGGTGAGAGCCAATTGACGTTTTGATGATAATCAGCAAGAAAGCATTAGCAAGTACAATTGAAGACTACGGGGTTTATTCGCTAAATAGGGAATTGCGTAGAGACAACAAGTGAATTGAAAAAAAATTTAAAAAAGGATAAATTAGCACATCTGAAAAATAAAATCCCTAGTTAGGCTGAAGTTGAGATTTTTTGTACACATCAGACATGTTGACCTATATTTTTTCAGATTTGTTTGGTAATTCACTAGAGTTCGCTGTTTAGAGTACAAATGGCTGCTTCTGTAACTGTGTGCGTGATTGAGATCCGTGCAGTAAAATAAGCTCACAGACTCTATTTTTTTAACATGTAATATTTTTAAGAAGAAGTAAACAGAAAGATGTAGTGATGTAAAACACATGATCTTGGAACTCCACATATCAAAATAAGTTAAAGGGACAGTTTGGACACCATAACAACTTCATCAAAATGTCTGCACTCCAACACTGGATCAATCAGCCCCCCATGTCCTTCCGCTTTCTGAAACCCTAGATAACAAAAGGCTCAGACAGAATTGGGCAGTGGCACCGCTGATTGGCTTAAAGTGGTCAGACACATATTCATTCAGGACATAATACCCATATGTGCAAAACTGACATACTGTATCCACACTATACATACTGGACCTGATGAGGTATCCATTGGGAAGAAGAAGTCGCATGGGGGCTGTAGCAGGAATGATTCAGTGGATTTTAGGGCAGAGCTACTCCAGTTCTCAATGTGTGTATTTTACTGTTCGTCTTAATGGAAATATGCATGCCAATGGAGTGTATTACCATCTCAGGATCATTTGGGCACCAGGCACCGGTTCTGATTCACTGTGGTCACATGGAATCCAGGGTTTACCAAACCATTAGCATTGAATCCAGGATGCATTGAGTATAGACTTAAGGCTCCTTTAAGGCATTGGTAGGTTTTAGGTAGAGCATAAAATAGTTAGATCCCATGCATTCTGCCAAGTGTCTTTACATACACATATTTACACAGGTTATTAAGCAATGCAGGAAATATATAAATGTTTAAAGGGACACTCCAGACCCTTAAAGCACTTTAGCTTGCTGAAAAGCTTTATGTGTTAAGAGTGTGTCCTATTTTTTCATTCTGCAAAAAGTGCAGATTTCAGTTGACACTTTTATAAATTAATCTAATTACACCCCCTCGGCTTTCAAGCAGACCACCGGTCATGTTACTTCCTGGTATGGTTAGCTTAGTGGAGCTAAACTCAAGAGGCAGCAACTGTCCAGAGCACCTGCTTTGCAAAGACTTCTCATTGAGCTGCTTTGGGAAGTCTGTGATTGGACAGAAACAGAAAGCCTGGGCGGAGTTAGAAGGTAGGGCTTGCAAAAGCAGCAGACAAGAGATCTGCAGCTTTTACAAGCTGCTTTAGCTATAGCTCCACTGAAAACAATGCATAATTCAGTATATGCTAGTTTTCATTTGGGGTATATGTACTAAACCGTGATTTTTATTTATTAGGTATTTGGACAGTGGAGTGTACCTTTAAATATATATATATATATTTTTAAACCCTAAGTATTTAGCATTTTAGCACCTTACGCTGGTTGGAACCTGGCAACCTAGTCTTTCAGTTTCCACCAGGGACAAACCAGATGAAATGTAAGACCTGCTACTCAGGCTTAACCTGACATACCTTACATGCTTTAATGTCCAAACTGTTACTTAACAGGCTGGATTTTGTATATATATATATACGAGATAGGATTTTTGGGATCTTGCCAATGTGCCTAAAATAAAGGACAAAAAAACGTAGTGCAATAATGTTTGGAACCAATTATAAAACAAAATATTCCAAGTATTAAAAGCGTATTAGATGTGCCTCCCCACGATGTAGAGATGGGGGTAATTGAGAATCCTCCTTCAGTAATGACCGCAGGGTGCCCCGGTTACTAGGATGATCCAATGATCCAGCCACAGCAAACAGCTCCCATAAAACGGTTTAATTAATAAATCAAATATGAAGGATTTACAAAAATGCATTAAAACATTAAATTAAATGAAACATAAAAGTCCACAGGTCCTACGCGTTTCGTTCTATATATGCACTTCCTCAGGGACCAATTGATAAAATGCAATAATCAAAAAAACAATCTAACATTTCGCTTCAAAAAACTTCTTTAAATAGGGCTAATCCCTTACAATCCATTGGTGGAAAAAGGTGGACGTCTCTTCTTAGGAACTCCGTTATTCGCTCGTGGATTTTCTCTCATATGTAAAACATTACCGGCTTGATGAGCGTTCCGGTCCTCTCTTCTAGCAACACTTCCGTGTTGATACACGTGTTCAGCTTGCGTTCCAATTAATATGGCCGTGCGTTCCAAATGGCAAGGATATGTAAAAACTAACGAGCTCCCCCTCTGGTCGCCAGAGGATTTTTTCACCAATGCATCTAAATAAAAAAGCCTATTAATGTGCAGTATCAATATATTTACACATTTAAACATCCTTTTAATTTGTATATATAAAAGATTCAAACATTTTTAAAACAAGATGGGGCTCCCAATCTAAGTATCCTACTTGTTTATATATAAACTTATAAGCAACATAAACAACAAAAATATTTCACTCAGTCAATTTTCTTGTGAAACTGTGATAGAGTGCCAATTATGTGAATTATTTAAATTGTGTTATTAATATTACTATTTATCTATTGACACACTTATTGTCAAATATATTTCACAGTTAATACCAACAAAACATTAAAAATAAATAAATAAATAAATAAACTTAATATATTCATAAAACAGTGTACAGTGAATACCATACTACAAATCCATATTGTGCTGATACATTAACTATACTTTCAATTACATATATAGTCTACATTGATCTAATCTGGTACTAAAGTGCTTTATTAATCATTTGTGTGTATTTGTCATATAAATCCTAATATTAGTGGTTCCAGATAACTAATTATACAGAAGAAATACTGATATAGTTGAACCCCTTATCAAAAATTGGGTTATCCTAAATAGCACACTAGATCCACATCTACATTTAGACCTCTTGGGGATCGTGTTCCCAATTCGTGGATCCAGTATGTTTCCCTCTGTGCCAGTCTTTTTTCCTTATTTCCCACCCCCTCCAATGGGGTAAAACACGTTCTATACCTATACATCGTAATTGTTTTAAAGAAAAAAGGGGGCAACTGTTACAATGAAGGGGAACTGAATGAGTTTCCAATTTATTTTTTATATTATTTATATGTTCCAATATTCTCACTTTTAAACATCTCTTTGTGCGGCCCACATACTGGCTGCCACACGGACACCGGAGTAAATACACAACGAAATCCGAGCGGCAGCCAATACCCGTCCGCACAGAGTATGAACGATCATGACAAGAGCCAAAAAAGACAGTAGCCCAACTAGTGTCAACCTGAGAGCATGCTTTACACGATTGACACCCTTTAAAACCCTTTATCTGCATTTCTGTGTTTGTACTAATACTTCTTTTTAAAGCATAGCTAGGAGCTAGAAAGTTTTTTAGATTTTTTCTCCTTTTACATACAATTTTTGGTTTAGCAGGTAAGAGGCTACCTAATATGGGGTCCTCCAAAAGTGCATAAGAATCTGTTCTCTTATGTGAAATTACAGAAGAACTCCCTTCAAAAATTCTAGACATAAATCTCCTGAAAGGGAAAATAAAAATCCTGGTAAGAAATTCTCAGAAAGGGATAATAGACAGCCATTTAAGAAAATACAAGAAGTTGGTAATAGCAGTAGGAACCCTAGTCCAAAGGATGTAATTTCACATAAAAGAACAGATTCCCAAAGAGAAAAATATCACAAGTTATTTCAGTCCCCGAGAGGAGCGATGGGAACATCCGAATCGCTTCTCCCCCCTATATACAGAATCCCCCCAGGAGAGAATAAGAACTGAGGAACAAGACAGGAACCTGAAAAGGGAATAATACTATATGAAAATGAAATCAAAAGGGGTATTGTTAATATATCAGGAATAAGATTAAAAATACAAGAATTGAATTTATTGGAAAAGGGTATGAAGTTTGCTCCAAGTGAAGGGGCAGATGATTTCCAGTTATATATTGATTTAAAGAATTTTTAGAGATCTATGACAGTGAAAAGAATTTTTTTAAGATTCCCCAATCCAACAGAGGGAGGTGATCCAGAAAAGCAAAATCTAATGAAAAATCATTTTAAACCCAAATCTAAATTCTTTCCGGTTCAGAGCAAAGGGTCTCATTTGGAGACTTTTGAATGTTTGGTCGAAAATGATTTTGAGAAATGGACCAAACCAAATAAATTTTAAAAAAGAGGTAAAACATTAAATTTAACAAAGGGTGAGGAACGGGCCTTAAAAGACCTAACCACAAGGGAGGACATAGTTATTAATGAGGCAGATAAGGGGGGGGGGGCTATCGTAATTATGTCATCTCAATATTATCGACAAGAAGCCTCCAATATCTTATCTGATGGAACAACGTATAAAAAGCTAAAAAAAGATCCGACCTTGTTGTTTAATGAAGATCTTAAAGATCTTTTGAATGAGGCAAAGATTGAAAACATAATTACAAATAAGAATTTTGAATTTTTATTGAACAAACATCCCGTAATTTTTTATTTTATCCCAAAGATACATAAAAATATGCAGACTCCACCAGGTCGGCCTATAATTAGCGGGATAGACTCAATTACTGCGAATTTGTTGGCCTTTTTGGATTTTCATTTGCATAAATATGCTCAACAGGCGCTATCATATACGAAAGATACAAAATCTTTTTTACAAGAGATAGAGAATTTAGAATGGTGTGATAACTACAGTTGGGCCACACTAGATGTGGCCTCTCTTTATACAGTAATTAGCCATGATTTGGGTCTAGAAGCAATAACCTTTTTTTCTGGATCAGGATAGAACTATAATTCAAGACTTAAAGTCTTTTATTATATCAGGAGTAAAATTTATATTGGAGCACAATTATTTCTTTTTTGATGATTCTTTTTATTTGCAGATGGTGGGCAACGCCATGGGTACCAGGTTCGCCCCCAGTTATGCCAATATCTACATGCGCAGGTGGGAAGATCTTTGCGTGTGGTCGAGACATGACTGGGTGGAGAACCTGGTCCTATGGCGGCGTTACATCGATGATGTGATAATCGTTTGGAGGGGGTCGGTGGTTGAATTTGGGTCTTTCGTTCATCATCTTAACCAGAATGATTATAACTTAAAGCTATCACCAATATGGGATCGTAAAGAGATCAATTTTTTAGATCTGACCCTTTCGGGGGAAGGAAGTGAAATAAAAACCAAATGCTTCTTTAAGCCTACTGATAGGAACAGCTACGTCCACCAACAAAGTTTCCATTACCAACCCTAGCTGAAGGGTATAGCCAGAGGGCAGCTGATGAGAGTTCGACGTAACTGTTCCCAGAAAAATGATTTCCATATACAGGCGCAACATATAGCTGGGAAACTCGTACAAAAAGGCTATAACCATAAAAAAAATAAAAAAAAGAGACATATAATGAACTTTTAACAGAGAATTCCAAAAAAAGGGGAAACGAAAGAGGGATTTTTCAACAAGCCTTTTTTACCCAATTCAATAATGATCATCCAAAAATTACAAGAAGTTTACAAAAATATTGGCCTATACTTTTGGAGGACCCCATATTAGGTAGCCTCTTACCTGCTAAACCAAAACTTTAAAAAATCTAAAAAACTTTCTAGCTCCTAGCTATGCTTTAAAAAGAAGTATTAGTACAAACACAGAAATGCAAATAAAGGGTTTTAAAGGGTGTCAATCGTGTAAAGCATGCTCTCAGGTTGACACTAGTTGGGCTACTATCTTTTTGGCTCTTGTCATGATCGTTCATACTCTGTGCGGAGGGGTATTGGCTGCCGCTCGGATTTCGTTGTGTATTTACTCCGGTGTCCGTGTGGCAGCCAGTATGTGGGCCGCACAAAGAGATGTTTAAAAGTGAGAATATTGGAACATATAAATAATATCAAAAATAAATTGGAAACTCATTCAGTTCCCCTTCATTGTAACAGTTGCCCCCTTTTTTCTTTAAAACAATTACGATGTATAGGTATAGAACGTGTTTTACCCCATTGGAGGGGGTGGGAAATAAGGAAAAAAGACTGGCACAGAGGGAAACATACTGGATCCACGAATTGGGAACACGATCCCCAAGAGGTCTAAATGTAGATGTGGATCTAGTGTGCTATTTAGGATAACCCAAATTTTGATAAGGGGTTCAACTATATCAGTATTTCTTCTGTATAATTAATTATCTGGAACCACTAATATTAGGATTTATATGACAAATACACACAAATGATTAATAAAGTACTTTAGTACCAGATTAGATCAATGTAGACTATATATGTAATTGAAAGTATAGTTAATGTATCAGCACAATATGGATTTGTAGTATGGTATTCACTGTACACTGTTTTATGAATATATTAAGTTTTTTCATTTATTTATTTTTAATGTTTTGTTGATATTAACTGTGAAATATATTTGACAATAAGTGTGTCAATAGATAAATAGTAATATTAATAACACAACTTAAATAATTCACATAATTGGCACTCTATCACAGTTTCACAAGAAAATTGACTGAGTGAAATATTTTTGTTGTTTATGTTGCTTATAAGTTTATATATAAACAAGTAGGATACTTAGATTGGGAGCCCCATCTTGTTTTAAAAATGTTTGAATCTTTTATATATACAAATTAAAAGGATGTTTAAATGTGTAAATATATTGATACTAGGCTTTTCATTTAGATGCATTGGTGAAAAATTCCTCTGGCGACCAGAGGGGGAGCTCGTTAGTTTTTACATATCCTTGCCGTTTGGAACGCACGGCCATATTAATTGGAACGCAAGCGGAACACGTGTATCAACACGGAAGTGTTGCTAGAAGAGAGGACCGGAACGCTCATCAAGCCGGTAATGTTTTACATATGAGAAAAAATCCACGAGCGAATAACGGAGTTCCTAAGAAGAGACGCCCACCTTTTTCCACCAATGGATTGTAAGGGATTAGCCCTATTTAAAGAAGTTTATTGAAGCGAAATGTTAGATTGTTTTTTTAATTATTGAATTTTATCAATTGGTCCCTGAGGAAGTTCATATATAGAACGAAACGAACGAAACGCGTAGGATCTGTGGACTATTATGTTTCATTTAATTTAATGTTTTTATGCATTTTTGTAAATCCTTCATATTTGATTTATTAATTAAACCGCTTTATGGGAGCTGTTTGCTGTGGCTGGATCATTGGATCATCCTAGCAACCGGGGTACCCTGCGGTCATTACTGAAGGAGGATTCTCAATTACCCCCTATCTACATCGTGGGGAGGCACATCTAATAGGCTTTTAATACTTGGAATTTGTGAGTGTAATGGAATATTATGTTTTATAATTGGTTCCAAACATTATTGCACTACGTTTTTTTTTGTCCTTTATTTTAGGCACATCAGCAAGATCTAAAAAATCCTATCTTGTATATATATTTGTTTGTGTGGTTGCTAACTGGGAGGCAACCGTGGGATGCTGTGTACCTATCAGATAAGTTGTTTAAAAATATTTGGTTTTGCACTGATCACTTTTACACTGGTGGTTTGCAATTTGCTATTTAAAGCTACTCTGGATTTTGTATATATCAGGAAGGACAAATAACAATGCAGTGTTACTAAAGTGTATACATAAACTTGCCGAGAAAGGTTAATGGTAATGTGCTATTTAACTGCCCCATGGAGCACCAGGAGGAGGCCTCTAATTGCTTAATCCAGCTAAGGAGCACTAACTCCTTTGCAAATGTTACAAAGTGAAAAAAATCCTTAGAATAAATGAATGGTTTACTTGATGGGTGATCGGAGAGATTCTTTCAGCTGGATGTAACACACTAATACAGCAGTTAGACTGGAAGAAAACAATTGCCTGTCATGTTTAGCCATTTTCAAACCAAGAACAAACTCAGCGTGTCAAAAATTGAACTCCTCATTTTCTCACCCACGCAACTTTCTCATTAACTTTTCATTCCGCCGGCCTCCATGCTTAACTTTGTAACGGGCAGCTTAACCTCTACTCTGCCGGAGGGGTTTGGAAGACATTGATCTGTTGCTCGGCGTGGCCTTTCTAAGAGCACACAGCTTGAAAAAAAAAAAGCTTCACTGGAAAGGAATATAAAATACTGCTTATTATTATTATTAAAGTTTGTTTTGTTTAGCTTTTGTTAGTGAATTAATAAAAAGCACACCAACTGCAGAGGGCAATGCCTTGTTAAAAAATCAGTACATATAAACAACACTAATTAAAGCTTGGAGAATTATGGTTAGGATAATCAGAAATATGGTAATGAGAATTGGATTTAGGGTTTTTAGGCTTAGGGATTAGGTAGAGGGTAGGAACCTGAGTTGCATCTCTTTCTTCACTCCCTACTATGGCCGTAGTAGAAGGTAGCATTATGATGTTCTCCTGGAAGACAGAAACCTTCTCCACCAGTTCTCTTTATTAAGAAATAGGGTTATGAGGATTGGGTTTAGGGATTATAGGGTTAGGGATTAGGTAGAGGGTAAGAACCTGAGTTGCGTCTCTTTCTTCACTCCCTACCATGGCCGTAGTAGAAGGTAGCATTATGATGTTCTCCTGGCAGACAGAAACCTTCTCCACCAGTTCTCTTTATTAAGAAATAGGGTTATGAGAATTGGGTTTAGGGATTTTAGGGTTAGGGATAAGGTAGAGGGTAGGAACCTGAGTTGCGTCTCTTTCTTCACTCCTTACCATGGCCGCAGTAGAAGGTAGCATTATGATGTTCTCCTGGCAGACAGAAACCTTCTCCACCAGTTCTCTTTATTAAGAAATAAGGTTATGAGAATGTGGTTTAGGGATTTTAGGGTTAGGGATTAGGTAGAGGATAGGAACTTGAGTTGCGTCTCTTTCTTCACTCCCTGCCATAGCCGTAGTAGAAGGTAGCATTATGATGTTCTCATGGCAGACAGAAACCTTCTCCACCAGTTCTCTTTATTTTCTCATCTTTTAGTGAAATAAGGATCCAATGGCTCTCCTACCTGGTTACTATACACTACTCAATGATCATGGACCAGTTGGAGTTATTAGAACAGAGGGTCTAAGCCTGTGTTCATTGGGCTAACGGATCTTTGCTTTGGCCTCTTGCTCACATACCGTTGTGCTTGCTTGTGTTGGTAATTGTATTTAAAATGTATTTTATCTATACTTATCCAGCTTGTTCATAATGTGCCTAAATACCCATTTCACATACACATATTTTCATGATTTAATTTATGCCTGCAATGTTCTGTTTATACAAGAATGTATGGCTATAATGCACAGTTTATATATAAATATATAAATTGTTTTATATACATCTACAATGATTTAATTATATACCAAATTTAATAAGCCCCATGTAATAATTTAGCTCCAGGCCCACATGGCCATTAATCCCATTCTTGATTTTGGCAAAATTTCCAACATATTTGAGATAGCTCAGTGGACTAATGCATCATCAGTAGAATCTGTTCAACCCCTGAGGTCACGGGTTTAATGTGTGGCAGCGTTGACTCAGCCTTTCATCATTCTGAGGTAGATACAATGAGTACCATTACATTGGGTAGTGATAACATCCCCGGATGCTGGGCAAGAAAGTAACATTCTCAGGATGTACTTGGAAACCATAGTAATCGGAATGTAAATTTCCTGGTTAAACACTTTGTTATTATTGTTATTTGTATTGCAGCTAACCCACTATCCCACACCCATGTTGCTGGCTGCATTTGGGTGAGAACAATTGTGTATTGTGGACACCATATTGGTCATGTACACCTTAAATGGACATTATTGTCACCAGAACAACCACAGCTTAATGTAGTTGTTCTGGTGAGTACAGTCAATCTCTGTAGACTTTTTGTTGTAAACACTGCCTTTTTAGGGAAATGGCTGTGTATATATTACTGCCTAGGGACACCTCCAGCGGACACTCTTCTGATGGCTACTAGACGTGCTTACTGACATTCAGTGTCTCCACCCTTATGCATGGAGGCACTGAACTTTCCTCTTAGAGATGCATTGATTCAATACATCTCTATGAGGAGATGCTAATTGGCCAGAACGGCATTTGGCTCTGCCCTCAGCCCACCTTATTGGCTAAGAACATCAGAATTGACAATCTCAGCCAATCCAATGCGTTTCTATGGGAAAGCATTGTGTTTGGCTGAGTATATCACTTCTGATGATGTTAGTCAAGTAGGCAGATCAGGAGCAGAGCCAGCACCAGCAGACTGGAATAAATGCAAGATGTTATTATATTTAGTGGGGCAAGGCGGGCAGGGGGGCTAGATAGTGTTTTTAACACTATAAAGTCAGGATTCAGGAATGCATGTTATTGTTCCTGATCCTATAGTGTTCCTTTAATAAAAGCAACATAGAGATATGAAGAGGTAAAATAAATCAATAAAATTTCGAATAAAATAAAAATAAGGATTTTCCAAATAATCTGGGTCCCACAACGTACACACGGAATTAAATTCTGTAGAGTGACAAGATGTCAGATTTTCACAATTGGTGCATTTTAGGCAAAATAAAAAGATATAGGATTTTCATTTATAAAAATTGTGATTAGTGCCTATGAGTTAGGTTAAATGACCACTTCACACGTGTTGTCAAATTGTAAGTAAATGGTCACTAGCTGAGCCTACTCTTAAATTTGTGAGGTTAGCATTGTACAGCTAAGGACCAACCTGGAAGTTAAGCAATGAGGCGTCAACGCGCAATTTTCTCTCTTGATTAGAACTTGAAGCAAACATGTAATATAAGAGTGAAGTAACCCAGGTCATCAGGGAAAAGTAAAAAGAAATCCCTATGGGGTTGATTTATTAGGAAACAGCACAGCTGTAATAGTTACAGTACTTTAAGGTGATTGACTGCCAAAATGATTGCTCCATTGGTTGAGTTTAAACCTTTAGTCTACTAAAAGGTTCGTATGTAAGTGTCACAATGGGGAAGATGTGTAGGAATGAATGTAGGACATGTTTATATGTTGACAAGTAAACTGATTTCTAACAAGATGCCTCTTTATTGCCTTTTCTAATTACTGACACATCACATGCTTTCCCTTTCTAAAAGAGATTTATAATTATAAATGCGTGTCCCTGTGAGACACTGGTGTATGAGCTAGATTCTGCTTGTTCTAGTTCTGCAAGGTGATATGTGAACATTGTATCAGCACAAACACATTCATGCTATTTTCTAACAATTTTTGCAGATTGCTCATTTCGTACATTGTGTAATGCTTCTCACCCAAGCTCATCATGACGTGCTTACCCAGTGTGTATATTTAAAGGGAAACTATGGGGTAAAATGACCACTTTATTTCATTTTTTCAATATAGTACAAAAATTTGAATGCACATAACATTATTAAAGAAATACTTATTTTTTTTCCATGGACTGTAAAGGAAATATATTACAAATGAAAAGAAAAATAACTAATGTGATTTTTTTTTTTTTTTTTTTAACATGCCTTCAAAGTTTCTTTTGATGCATTGTTTAGTGGGTTTCATCGGCAAGAAACTCTTTTCTCAAGCAAAGGAGGAAATTATGGGACAATTTATAGGAAAACTGGAACTGCTCTGTAAACCGAGAGACACTATAATGGTAGTGTTATCAGCTTACACTTAGCCTGGTTCACTGATTAGTAAACTTGACCTTGTGTCCTGCTCGGCTCATGTGTGGTGCGTGGATCAGCTCTCTTAGTCCAGGTTGTACAAAATTGATATAGGCAGCTTGGTACTGAGTGCTCTGGATAAATGATTGACAGCTGTGAGGGGCTGTCTTACAGCTTACAGCACAAAATTATGATCATGCTCAGACTGACCCTTTTATGTGATAATGTAAACCAGCTGACTTGTTATTTAAAAAATATAACACTAGTCTGAATATAAAATAATTTGTCAAATGAAACAAAGAAATAAAGACCTGGTCCAACCAAGGTTGCATGCACCTAGGTTCCTCCCCCTGGTAATGGGTATATCAAAAAGGTCTTGGGGGGGCCAATACATCATTGTTCAGTTTGGCACATTAGTAAAGAATCGTTATACTAAAGGTTTGTGTTGGACATTTTATGTTTCTTATAAAATAACTTGTAACAATTTTATTTTGTGATATTTAAAGAGATACTCCAAATACCATATCCACTTATGCCTTTTACATAGGTGTTGGTTAGGGCTGCCAGATCTACTAAGTTTTACCGGCACATATCCTTTTTCATGCAGTTGAGAAGTACTTAAAAACTGCATCCCTGTAGTATGTATAATCCATTCGTTTGAGGAGGAAAAGGTTATATCGTTGGGAACCTTTGTTGATCAACTTGTGATTTTTCCTTATGCTGCACATGGATTGTTCATAGTACAGAACAGAATTTCCATATATTACCAAACTGTATGTCGTGTGTCCAGAAGACACAATGTAACTACTAAACCAAGTTATGGTGCAAGGAATTACCTGTCAAGTCAACATACCCATCATATCTACAGGAATTTGCACTCTATGACATCAGAGGGGAATCAGAGTTTCCCCGTAACCCATGTATGTTCCTATAACTAATACAACCCTATTTTTATTAATAAAAATGCCTGACTCTCAATAAAAACACCCATCTGTATGAGAATCTTTGCCTTGGGGGTTCTATCCTCGATGCTTCTTCTCAATGATTTTAAGCCTCCAGAACCAGATTTGCAGAAATAGGTCCAGACTTCAGCTATCTGGCAGGATTTGGTCCTGCTGAAATCTGGAACAAATTCAGGCCCATTCAGCACCTGAATCAAAAAATCCAGACATTGTTGAACAGCGTAAACAAAATCCGGATTTTGCAGTCTGAATGGCTCCGTATGCAGCCAAATGGTTTTTCTCAATTCATCATAGGGCCATTTCGGACTTTGGTGAATAACCCTAAAAAGTTTCCCTTTAACTTTGTTTATGAATGCATCCGTGGTCCTTTGTGCTTGCACTTAGCATTAGGATTCTTCTAAAGAATGCTTGAAGCGGCTAATATTTGTATTTGTATTTGTACTTATAGCAGTGGTTTAAGTGTGATTATTTAAAGTCTTGTTATTTCTTTTTGCTTCTTTCTATTGTGACGATAATGTAAGCACCAGATAATATATCTATTTATGCTGTGTCCTGTACATATTGGTTTTGTATGACATATTTATGACACATTTTCTCTCCGGCTTTTCTTCTCTATCTGTTTTTTTTTTCCGTTTTGTTTGTATATCCGTTACAGCTCATTAAATGTTACCAAAAGGTTGATGTCAGATCTATAGTTTGTATACATCAAGCAATTTGTTTTGCAGTTTTCGCTAGCCTCTTTTATGTTTTATATTCCAAATGTATAGTTACGAACGAGCCACAAACTAGACAGTTCATTTTATTAACAGAATAATTAGAATTTTTAAAGGAGATCTCAGTACAGTTCTTTTTTTTAAATTTTCTTTGCACATCTCTTGTAATTTCCCCATGGTGGCTTCCTTGTAGGCATACCATTTTTTCATGCTCAACGGAACTGCAGTGAAAGAAATTGCACCTTACAGAATTAGGGCCCGGTATAGCATCCCCCAGAGGCTGACTTTGAGATCATTATTTCATTTGACACAATGCAGCTGTTGAGGATTTTTTTATACATTTTAGGATTGACTTTAAAGAAATCTTTCTCCCTGCTAAAGCCACAGAAGTCTTTAGCGACAGCAAGAAGACAAGCCTTGTTTGAGCTGAGACGTAACCCTAGTTGACAGGTAGAATTCGGAACAGTCTCTCTGGCCACTGCCTCCCGAGTGATTTTACCACTCTAAACTCAATTACAGAGAAGTTTTACGCTCCACCGCAAACTCCAGTCTCCTTCTGATAAAACCCTTGAAAGTAAATAAGTCATGATGATGATATGGGCCTGCCATTTAAAATTCATACAACTACATATGTTTAGAAATTGGATGCAGTGTCTCATCCGTGCTTATATTTCTTCCTAAATGGGTATCTCACTTATCGTGCAGCTTCGAAGGACAAGGACAAAGGACTTGATACACTTAACCAGGAATTTTGGATAAATGACAAAGGAATGGAAAACTTAAGCCTTAATAGTAAGTAGAAAAAGATGCTATTTAGCTGATTTTACAGTTCAGATACAGTATTTTTGCCTAGAATTTTGCAGTGATTTTGTAACTGATCCCTAATTCCCGATGAACAAACCACAATGTACGTATCACACAATATAGTTGAGTTATACTATAGTTCAGTATAGTTTCATGCAACAGGCTTTAAAATGGACTGTCAGCTAAACCTGCACATGGTGTTAAATGAAAATGCTAAGCACCAGAACCACTGCATCTAAGCACCAGAACCAGTGTATCTACATGGTTGTTAAAGGAAAACTCTAAGCACCAGAACTGCTGCATCTACACGCTGTCCCTTTTCTTGGACAATATCAAATATTTTTGTTCCTGATAAATATTTATGATGTGAATATTTCTAAATACAATATTAAAAAGTTGTCCCATTTAGCGTTATTAAATGCCGCATGATAACACAGACTGCAACAAATGCTTCTTACAGAGAAGCATTGAATGGATTGGTTGAGCAGGACAATTGCTGTGCATGCATAGTATGCGTACAATGCTTCTCATGATCTCTCACTCGCAGTACTGGACAACAACATTTCTGTAAAGGACTTGTGCATTTGAGCTAGTTCCTCAGGAGCAGGCCATTGTTATTATTAATATTAAAAACACCAACATATTCGGTAGCAACATGGAATAGCTATGTTAATTGGTTGAGCTTATTGCAGCGCAATATACTGTCTCCTTTTGCCTAGTCAATATTTTTAGGTTTAAGTGTAAAAAGAGCCACAATTATGGAGCACTTTGTTTGGATAGTTAGTGGATCCAGAACTCCCCAATAACAGGTTTTGAAAAGTTCTTGTCCTATAGTATTTTTTATACTTTTAAAAGAGATGCTAGTACGTCGTATTGCCTTCTGCCTAATACCCACATACAGGGCTAGGTTTGTATTTCAAGAAACTAGAATTCTCAACTGTATATGAAAATATACCAAAAAATATGTTACCAGAGTAGGTGTCCCTAGGAGACAGGTATCTGCACGCAGCCGCCTATTCTTTCTACTGGCAAATATGGTTCTACCCATACAATAAAAATCGCAGATTAATAGATTATAGAATATTAATCTTAAAATAATAATAGTAACTACTATATAGTATCAGTCTGCCGACCTGTCTTTATGCCTGTTGTAAATCTTTATCTATTAGACCTTTATGGTCAGTATTAATCACCTACTTAGCGGACATCGTAGCCATTAGCCATATTTTTGGTCCCATCTCTAGGTCTCACTAACACGCCGTGTTATAAACGCCTGTACTGATTAATGGCGTCTGTTGCTCATGCCTATGGTATCTCTCCAACTGGGAGCAGAGATATGTCCTGATACATAGGAGTTAATGTAATGATGCAGCCATTTATACGACCGAATGTTTAAGACTGATGCTTTGGCTGATGGCACCTTCTTAAATAATGCAACACATTGTATCCTAAGGGGACAGAGCTTGATTTGAAAACAGAATATGGTGCACTCTTCATCTTCTTCCCCCAGGAAGGCTGACTAACTGATAAGTGCCATGAGCTAGCGTGGGGACTGATTCTGTCAAATCAAGCTCAAAAACAAGAGCGCCATGTGGAATCTTCTCAAGTCTCTGTGAAATAATTGGAGCAGACATCTGTGACATTAGACAGTACATCAGCCACGGAATTCTGTAAAAGTTCACCGTCTTCCAACAAGGTGGTCTTTAGATGACAGCAAAAAAAATCAGTGCAAATTTGTTAATGTAACAACTTGGAAAAGCATACTAAAAAAATGTCACTCTTCTGGGATATGTGATGAAATGCGTAAAGAAGTGACTGCCATTTGTGTGCTCTGGTGAAAGCATTGTTAGAAGTTTTTGAACACCGCATGTTTAAAGTAGGTAGTGGGTATTGAACAGCTAAGGCGTAAGCTCCCGTTAAACACAACATGACTAATGTGATGTGATAGCAATGCATTAGTTTTCCATGTTTTGCCAAGCAGTGACAGCTGAGGGCGGCATTAGGGGTTTCCAATGCAAATTACCACTTCCCAACAAAATTAGTTACTGTCCCAATATTGTTTGCAGTCGAGAGGAACTGTCTTAACCCTTTCTGCGATGAACGGGTGTATTGTGTTGCACTGTGGACATGCTGGCCAAAGTAATTGATTAAAAGAACGATTTCTTATTATTACTTTTTTTATTTTATTTTAATGTGTATTTTTCTGTGTATAAATGTTTGTGTGTGTGTGAGCATGCGTGTCTGTGTACTATACTAAATGGCAGTCAATTCTAAATAAAAATATGTCTAAATAATTTTGTACTTAGAACTAGAAGAAGGTAAAGATAGACAGCATATTTAATAGTGTTATGCTACGTTTGTCATTTGTTGCTTATTACTTATTTGCTTTCTTTCCATTCATTGGGCTTAAGTCAACTTAGTTTGTCTTCGAGAGTCTACTGAAATATATCCGAGAGTCAATCTAGCTCTGAATGGCTACGCTGCCTTTGAGACTGTATGGTAGCCAAGGAATGAGAATTACCCCCATGATGGCATACCATTGGCAATAGTAGACAACCCAAGGTATTGCAAATGGGGTATGTCCAGTCATTTTTAGTAGCCACTTAGTCACAAACACTGGCTACAATTGGCATTCAAATTAGTTTTTTTGCATTTTTCACACACAGACAAATATTAACGCTACCTTTGGCCAGTGTTTGTGACTAAGTGGCTACTAAAAAAGACTGGACATACCCAATTTGCAATACCTTGGGTCGTCTGCTATTGCAAATGGAATGCTATCATGGGGGTAATTCTCATTCCTGGGCTACCATACGGTCTCAAAGGCAATGTAACCAATCTGGCAAATTTCAATGTAAAAAAAACCTGAAAAATGTATCATGCTATATTTGATCCTGTAACTTCCCAAAACACCATAAAACCTGCACATAGGGAGTATTGTTTTACACGTGAGACATCACTAATTACAAATATGTGTATTTTATTGCAGTAAAAGCAAACAGTATTATGGCATTCACAGTTAAAATGTCATGCAGAATGAAATAAATAACATTTCTTAATTTCTCAAATTTGTTTATATTTCATTCATATTAAATGATGTTTCACAGCTAAATGAAAGCCCCATTTCTCCTGAATAAAATTATATATAATAAGTGTGCATTTAGTAGGAAAGAGGTGAATTACGGTTGAACAGACATATAGTTAAATTCCAAGTTTTGTTTTTTTACATTTAATTTTGATCAAAACGTGTACATTTGGCTCAGTCCTTAACCCCTTAATGACGAGTGACAGACGAGGTCCGTCACTCAGGGGATTGCCATAACGACGAGTGACGGACCTCGTCCGTCACCCGTTAAAATTAACCCCAGATCTCCGCAATCACGGTGATCGCGGGGTTAATGGTGCTCTGGTCTGCCTCTGTATTAGAGGCAGACCGGGAGCACCCGATAGTGCTGCCCCAGCACATGTGCCGCTCTGACAGCATGTCAGAGCGAGCACATGTGCTCTGTATACTCACCTTCCGCCTCCCTGCACTTCCGGGTTCACTGTGAAGTGCAGGGAGACGGATCTTAACTGATCCTGCACCTGTAAAAAAAAAAAATAAAGTCAAATTTAAAATCCCACCCCCCTTTACCCAGTTTAATAAAAAAAATAACCCCTTCCCTGCCAATTGATCCCTGACTACAGTGATCAATTGGCAGTGATTGCATTTTACTATGATCTGACTTTTTTTTAACCCCTGAGGGTTAATTCTTTTTTTTTAACCCTCAGGGGTTAAATTTATTTAATTAATTAATTTAAATATTTTAAAATTATAAATTTAGCTAGCTGGGGAGGGTGGAAGTTAGTGGGGAATTGGGGGATTTAGTGTTAAGCTAAATAGGGGTTAACGTTAAAAAAAAGTTTTAAAATAAGCTTTAAAAAGTAAAAAAATTAAGTTAAAAAAAGTTTTAATGACATTTAAGTAAAAAAATACAAAAAACACCCCCCGTTACCCAGTCCAAATAAAAATTAACCCCTAACCCCTGCCAGTCGATCACTGCCTACAGTGATCAAAATACAGATCACAGTATTATACTGTGATCTAATTTTTTTTAACCCCTGACGATTAACTTTTATTTATTTTTTAACCCTCAGGGGTTAAATTTATTTAATTAACTCATTTTAAATATTGTATAATTAAATATTTTGCTAGCTGGGATGGGTGGGAGTTATGGGAAAATTGGGAATTTACTGTTAGTGCTGCTTACTGCTAGTTAGGGGTTAACTGTAAAAAAAAGCTTAGAAAAATGTTAAATCTGTATAAAAAAGTTTTAAGAAAGTTTAGGAAACTTTAAAAAAATTAATAAGCAAAACAAAATTTTAAAAAATAGTTTTAAAAAGTAAAAAATGTTTTAAAAAGTTAAAAAATACATTTAAAAACGCTCATTACAACTACACCTGGAACAAACTAGAGAAAAAATGATCCCACGCCAAGGTTCAAAATATGCCTTTTGAATTACCCCAGGGTGTATTCTTTAATAAATAGTATGTGTTTGTGGGGAAGTTTCAATAACCAACCATCTAAACTACTTCAAATTGGAACATGGACACAGCGTAAAACTTCAAAGTTAGGAAAAAACTGAATGGCTGCGTCTCAAATGTGCCCCTTCAACATCCACATATACCTGGCAAAGGTACATACGGGGGTATTGCTGTACTCAGACCACATAGCTGAGCAACATATGAAGTATTATACAGTGGTAGCACACATAAGGTTTGCAAAATATACTGTGCAAACTCACTTTGTGTGTCAAAAAGGCAGAAAAAACGCTTATTACCACTACACTTGGTACAAGCTAGCTGAAAAATTATCCCATGCTAAGGTTCATATATGCCTTTTAAAATACCCTGGGGTGTCTACTTTAAGAAATGGTAGACCTTTGTGGGGTAGTTTGAATTTAAAACCTGCGAAGATGCTTGGAAATTGCACATAGGCCCAGCGTCAAAATTCAAAGTTCGGTAAAAACTGATATGGCTTGGTCTCCTATATGGCACTGTAGCTTCACGAAATAGTGCCAAAGACATTCATTGGGGGTGTCTTTTTACTCAGAAGACTTAGCTGAGCATAATTTGGGGGTTTTGAACTTAGTGGCACATATAAAATATACAAAATGCCCAGCAAAAATGCAATCAGTTTGTAAAAAAATGCCCAAAATTATTTTTTACCACATACTTTGGCATATATCGGTGGAAAAATGGGGGCATGCTAAGGCACAATATGCACCTTATGAGATACCCTGGAGTGTCTACTTTTACAAATGGTAGGCCTTTGTGGGGGTTTTTGAACAGTCAAACTGTTATAATACCCCAAATGGAAGCATAGGCTCATTAAATCCGTTTTTTCAAAACTCTACTGTGAATACTGAAAAGGGCAGGCCTCCTGTATGGCACTGTAGCTTCACGAAATAGTACCAAAGACATACAATGGGGGTTTCCTTTTACTCAGAAGACTTAGCTGAGCATAATTTGGGGGGTTTGAAGTTAGTGGCACATATGAAATATACAAAATGCCCAGCAAAAATGCAATCTGTATGTAAAAAATGCACAAAATTATTTTTTACCACATACTTTGGCATATATTGGTGAAATAATGGGGGTATGTTAAGGCACAATTCGCACCTTATGAGATACCCTGGAGTGTCTACTTTTACAAATGGTAGGCCTTTGTGTTTTTTTTTTTTGAACAGTCAAACTACTATAATACCCCAAATGGAAGCATAGGCTCATTAATTCCGTCTCTCATAATTCGACTGTGAATACTGAAAAGGACAGGTCTCCTATATGGCACTGTAGCTTCACAAAATAGTGCCAAAGACATACAATGGGGGTGTCATTTTACTCAGCAGATGTAACTGAATACAAAATAAAACTTTGTACAGGAATAGCACACACCAACTTTACAAAATACACATGAGAAGTTCTTTGTTATAAGTTTGTGTGCCAAAACCCCCAAAAAACTAAATTTTACTCCAATATTTAGCAGAGGTTGGCGGTGAAATGGCTACGTAGAAAGTGTCAAATCAACCTTAGGTAAATAGCCTGTGGTGTCTACTTTATATAAATATATACTTTTGTGTGGCAATTTTGTTTTCTTTTATGGCTATTAAGCTTACAAGACAAACATACCAAATTCTAAAATCGCTCCACATTAAAAGTTTATTTTACTCCTTGTGCTTTGTGACCTGTAACTACCAAAAAAAACTTAAAATCCCAGACACATTATATATTCTGTAAATCAGAACAACTAAATGAATTTATTTTTAATTACTTTCCTTAACCTGCACTAATTGTGCACACATTATTACTGCAAAAACTGTAAAAAAAAGTTTTTCAATTTTTTTTATTTTTCTGTATTTTTTTTTATAATAAATAAGCATTTATGTATATATATATATATATATATATATATATATATATATATATATATATGTTACATCAAATTAAAGCCCTTTCTTTCCTTTAAAAACCGTTATATAATATGCGTCGGTGCAATAAATTAGTAAAATGCAAATTGCAGTTGAACACAAACAGCAAAAAATGCAAAAAATGCCGTTGTCATTAAGTGAAGGGGTTAAGAATTCAGTAAACATCTGTATTACCAGACATTATTTCATCCAGTAAAATTAGTTGGAAAAAAAAGATACCAACACAATTATATTATTTATCTTAAAACAATCATACTAAATAAATAAGGTAAATATGTGAAATTTCATTCTGCAAGGATATTTCTCTGAAAAGGGCATGATTTTATTACCCATAGATAGAGAGGCTGCAGGGTATCTTTGGTCAGAACACATGTGTAAAATCAGTAAGTTGAACTAATATCTCCATAGGGGCTAAAACAATGATTGGACATCTCCACATGATACAGGTCAGCAGAATATTAAATAAAAGGTATGACTAAATGGATTTAAATTATTTAAGAAGCTGGAGGGACTTGCTGTTGGAAATGTTATAAAATACGAGACATCAGCAAAAAAACATGTCTCGCTTAGAATCTCGAATTTACTGATCTATTGTATTTCTAGCTAGAAAACCTATTTTGTAAGCTTTTAGAATCACTGAAGAAGTAAATTTGAGTTAATTAAACATCAATAGATCTTTCATAAAAGTCGCTATTATCTCATTGGTACTAACTGGAATGATTTTGACAGAAAGAAGGAAGATTCAAACAAAATACAAAATATCGCCCTTCTTTACATAATGATAAACAAATAATTGACTCTATTATAAATCAATCAAGGATGTTGACAAAAACCATTAGAGGGTGAAATACAGCTACTCATGTTGGTAAATCATATATTGGTGTTTTTCTTGTGTATTTTCTATTCTTTCATAATCATATGAACCAAAACAAATTTTGTCCACAAACACAAATATGTTATAGTACAAAATCTAAGTCTAAGTAGTTTCAGAGGCGCTAATGTGAATACAGGAATAAAAACTTAAAGGACTACTGTCACCTCAAAACATTTATTTAAATATAATAATACTTTCAACTAGTTTTTAAAAGGAAATGGTTGTTGTTTTTTAAAATAAATATATGTAAAAGAAAAATGATGAAAGCGCATCGTTCGTTACCTTTAGTATATAACAGGGTCCTTCAGCCATATACATGGACCTTGGGTCAGACAGTGTTTGGAAACCCGACAGTTAGTCTCTATGGTCTTCCCTGCTTCACTAAATGCAAAGAAGCAGCAAAGACCATAGAGACTAACTGTTGGCTTTCAAACACTGCCCTTTAAGGGCCTGGGACCACATCATATAATGTAGATCTTTATCACTCTATGGTCATTCTGCCACACCAGTATACTCCTCATTCCTTGTTTTTTTCCTTCTGCATCCCAATGATAAGTATCTCTTACACCTCTAATGTCCTAACCTGTCCTGTTAGTGTTCTTCTCTGTCGGTATTCTCTATTCACCTTGTGTTCCCCCTCTGTCAGTCTAGTCTCTAGTCTAGTGTAATGATTCCCAAACCAGTCCTCACACCTCCCCTACCAGTCCAGGATTTAGGGATTACCCAGTTGTGTCTTAGATGTTGTTTTGTGTTTTTTCTAAAAACACCTTAGACACAACTGGGTAATCCCTCAATCCTGGACTGGTGAGGGAGGTGTGAGGACTGATTTAGCAACCACTGTTCTACATGATACACAAAGTAGATGCTATTTTTTTTCTTATCACCTGTGTAGTATACTGTATATATGGACTACAATTATACTCTTTTAAATGTTGTATTCAACGTATTTTACATTATACTGACTCTTACAGAGTATTTCACTAAATTGGTAATTGCAGGGAAATCACATTTGTATGGAAAACCTGCACTTTTCTTACTGAATGTAAAATTACAGGCAAATGTTTATACTAAATCGGAAAATGTGTGATATCTCTAGATATCTCTAGATATGACCACACATTCCACATTTTGGAAACAGTTTGCAAAGAGTTTATATTTTGTATTTCTGAAATGAAGATTGCCCAGCCCTTGCAGCTAGCTGCTAATAGGGCAGTGTAACAACCTCCTACCATGTTGCATTGGAACCTTTACCTTTTGTTTTCCTGCCATCATCCACATTGCCCTGTACCTAAGAATAAAGACTGTTTCTGGCTCTTTAACTGTTTTGTGCAAAGGATTGGTACATTTGATATGGCACTTCGGATACAGCCGAAGTAGTCGAAGTGGCCGCCATTAGACAATCGAACACGTGGCGGTGGCCATTTTAATTCAGTCGAACGTGGTCAGCGGTGTGTGCCGTCAAATCCCTGGACCGGAAATCGGCTACACATTTAAACGAACACCGCTGACCTGTACCTTCCCCTACATTTCGACACTGCGGCTGGAGATTAAGCCCGTTCGAAGATTCGAATGCACGTTCGAATGGGACTTTGTCATTTTTTAGTGTAAAATAGACTTCCACTTAATTAACGAACACTGCTGAAATGTAACCGCGTTTTCACTTCGACACTTCGACAGAAGTCGAAGTGCGTTTGACTATTCGAATGCCTCCTTTCAATGGGACTTCGTTATTTTTCAGGGCAGAAATAGACCGATCGCACAGCCTGGATCTGTGGAACTGTTTTGGGCATGCAAACAGACGTGCGGTCGGTCGAATTAAACGTTTTAATATTTCTGGAACCCCTGAACGGATTTGCACAAATTTTGAATATGTTTGTCCCCAAGTTGTGTTGTTCATAAAAATAAAAAATAAGTTTTATTCATGTATGATGAAAAATCAGAAAGTTATAAAAATGCATAAAAAGTATAAGTTTTAGCTTGGAGATAATTGAGTAGATACAGTAAAAAAAACTCAATTATCTCCCAAGCAGAGGGGAGGGAATCTGTGGGTTGTAACCGTTATCTGATTGGTTAATGTATAATTGGTTGTGGGTGTCTCCCTTGCATGGGAGCACTGCATAAAAGGAGAGTACCTGTCATTAAAAACCTCAGTTCTACTTTACCCTTTAAATGTAGCTTTGTCTCGTAATTGAAAGGGAACCTGCTCAGCTAATCACTAGCTCTTTTAAGAGCTCTACCTCTCCCTCTCTACTTGGATCCAGCTGATAGAAAGAAGGCTACTCCATTACTACACAGCCTTTTGCCGGGAAGAAGGATGTCTCCAACGGCTGATACCCCCTCTCCACTGGGGTAGCCGTTACAGGCAGCATGAACCAAGTTCATAATCCCTTCTCTTTCTTTACATTAAGATCTCCCAGGCAAGGTAGCCTTGCTCATACTAGTTACTCATTAGCACACTTGTTAAATCAGCTCTGTCCCCTTTCAGTACTTCATGCAGAAGATCTCCGTATAGATAGGACTATAGAGAACTATTTACACACACTCACTGACACACAAACTCTCACTGACATACACACACACACAATGTCACTTACACATTTTCACTAACACACATACATACACTCTTACTGACATATACACACAATGTCACTCACACATTCTCACTAACACACATACACACACTCTTACTGACATAAACACACAATGTCACTCACACAACTTTATGCACAAACAAACCAACTTAACGCACACACACATCAATTTACAAACATGCACAAAATATTCAGTCCCCCTTATCCTCCAGTTGGGCCATACCAAGTACAGTGACTGGATGAGAATGGGACCTGCAGGACATCACCCTTGTTTCTGATGGGGGAGCAAGAGAACCGCACACTGTGAGCACGTACTGCTTTCTGCTCCCTTCAGAGGGGCAGCCTGGACACCAGGTCACGTCACGGCTTTCCCTGCCTGCCGGAAGTGTTTTTTTAAGTTCTGTTAGGGTGCTGGGGTTACAGTAAAGCCTGCTTTCTGAACACTCTATCGGCAGTGACATTGAGGGAGCCCAGCAGATAAAACGGCTGCACTGGGAGAATAGCTAAAAGAGCTGCTCGCTCAGCATTCCAGGACCACCATGAAACTTCCTGGTCAACTCCCCCAACAAGTAGGCACCCTGGCGAATGCCTAACGCTAGCATTAGCCCTGCATACAGAGAAGGAACAAAAGATTTAGAATATTTAGCTCATTAAGCAGCAGAAAGGAATGGTCAGTTTTCATATCAGTAAATATATGCTCTATATTTCTATATGTAAAAATCTTAAATTGTATCTTTAAATGTTACAATCATGCATGTGTCTGTATGTTTCCGTAGTTGTCTGTAATAAAAGCTCAGGTATTGCAGGCCAACACTTATATTAATTTTATTTTAATCTTTCTTTTTTTCAGCTTGTTTTTTTTCTGCATACAGGAATGACTTTCAAACCTTGTGCCAAATAGCACACAGAGGATATATCAGGTAGCAACTGGTCTCAGCTAATGTCAACAGTGATTCCTGCTGGCATTGCAAAGCTTCCTCAATTCACGGGGGGCTTAAAAAGCACTCAGATGGCACAGATTGTTGTGGCAGAAGCAACTGGAAAATGTCCCGAGATTGAAACACAGACATATTAACATCACCCTTGTGGACGCTAATGACTTGCACTTTAAAATGCCACAGGGTTATCCTGCTAGCTGAAACAAAGAAAAAACACATTCTAATTCTCAGAAGACCTTATATCTTTTCAAACTCTCAGAGCAGATTCAACCATAATGTATTCTGCAGTATAGATGTGCAGCTCATGCTTGCCACTGGGGGAATCATTGCCCGGACTTGCTGTAGGCAATGTAGTCGCTATAGCTAAATAAAGAAGCAGCTGGAAACCTTCGAGAGGTTAAACCCGTAATGAAGCATTCTCTGACGGGGAACATCGGAGCTAAGCAGCCTCTTCTACAAGTGACTCAATGAAACGGTTACTATCATATTGCAGTACTTTAAACAGAGCAATATAGGCCCGTATAATGGCTTATCCAATGGAATTTTTCCATTTGTTCATCATTTGGAGCAATATTTTGTGAACATTCACGCTTCAAAGTATATATAATGGCTTCTCCCTCCAGATCACTGAGATTACAATATTTTACCCCTAAAATGTGCTTTAGCATTATGAATCTTTTTTATTACACATTTTTTTAAAGTTGTTAGTGCTAGGATTTGGCAAACACAGATACACGGAAACACCTATAGAAACATGTGGTTGTTTTTAAGGTTGCAATATGAGATATATACATATCTCTGCCTACTTGAGTGTATGTATGTATGTAGGCTGTGAGTTTCTTTCTCCCTAACCAATCACCGGAAATTTAAGTGCTGAGGATGAGCATAACTAAGTGAGACTCACATCACCAACCATGCAGTATGGAATTGGAAAACATGAGCAGGCAGATGGACTACAACTCTTGTGTAACTGAGATACCTAATGATGCAATAATCATCAAATGACATGTTAACACCCAACACACACGTCAAAGCATGCTCTCTAATGTCTACATTTCAAGCTTCTATACTACCATCCTAAAATTGTTCCCTGATCTCCCTCGGTCCTGCTGTCTCAATTTCGTTCCCTGGTGACCCACATCCAACCTCAATAAGCACAGCGTAAGTGCATCATTAGACAAACTCACATGATGCGGATGGCACTAGGACCCTAAAAACACACAGAGCTTCAGCAGAGTTCTCTGAATGGTCTGAACTGAATAGGGCCAGCCACAGGGCCGTCTATAATATGAATAGGACCCTGGGCAAAGAATTTTGTTGGGCCCCCTTGGCCCTGCGACTCTCTCAATCCACCAACCCCCCAATTACGCCCAACCCCCAATCACACTGACATATTGACACATACACACACAGACAGACATATTAAAACATTCACAGATACATACTGACACACACATACACTGACACACAAATATATACTGGAAGACATATTGACACACATTCAGACATACTGACATACACACAGACGCACATACATACACACACAGACACATACACTGACAGATATCCTGACACACATACAGACACATACACTGACAGACGTATTGACACACACACACACAGACATGCTGACACACACAGGCATACTGACATACACACAGACACACTGACACACACAGGCATACTGACATACACACAGACATACTGACACACAGACATACACACATACAGTGACAGATGTACTGACACACACACATACACTGACAGAAATACTGACACACACACACTGACAGAAGTATTGACACACACACAGACATGCTGACACACACACACTGACAGAAGTATTGACACACACACAGACATGCTGACACACACACACTGACAGAAGTATTGACACACACACAGACATGCTGACACACACAGGCATACTGATATACACACACAGACACACTGAAACACAGACAGACATACTGACACACACACAGACAGAAATACTGACACACACAGACATACTGACACACACACAGACAGAAATACTGACACACACACACAAACATACTAACATACATTTAGCCACCCTCCAACCACCCTTACCTTTTCTGGAGGGTGGTTTCCCTGGAGTCCAGTGGCAGGCTGAGGCAGTTGGGAGTTCCACTCTGAAACTCCCCTCCTCCCTTCCTTTCTCCTCCTGTGCGGCTCTAATCTCCGGTGGGAGGAAGTGACGCGCGGCACTCACTTCCTCCCAGCCGGCTGCCGAACAGGAAGGGGCCCGGTCGCGCTGTCTAAGCGTAACAGCGCCCGACTGGGCCCCTGCTGGCACATGCCCACCGGGTGGCCCTTTGTGCATGGGCCACCCGGGGGCCCTCTTTAGCATGCGGGATGTTGCGGCTCTGTGCAGCCGCACTGCCGGGTCCAAGGGGGGCTGCGCAAATCGCGGGGCCCATGGAGCAGCTGCTCTGGGGCCCCCCAGGAGCAACTGGGCCCTGGGCAGCTGCCCCGTTTGCCCCGCGCTAAAGACGGCCCTGGCCAGCCAAAAGGTCTGTCAATCAGCCAGAGCAAGGCTTGCGTTCACAGGCTGACAAGTCCATTCTACGGGCGTCCCTTTCTGCTTTTGAGGCAGGATCACCCATTTTGACTGTCACAGGAATACCATTTTAGGTCCACCTACCTCCTGTCCCAATTTGATAACTCCCAATGTTGGCATGTATATTAAAGAATCTGCATTATTTAAGGGATACATAGGCTGTTTAGAATTGAGTAGAGGGGTAGGTGGAATATCAGTACTTGTGATTATAGTATGTGGCTTTGAGTCTCTTCTTTTCTGGTGATACGATGGATGTAAATAGTAGGATCGGGGAGCAGCGCCTGTGATGGAATTTGAACGCTCAGAGCGATATTGAGGAGGGAAGGAAAAAGACACAAATATAGTGTAGTATGTTGAGATCTTAAGTGATAGTAAATGAAGGGAAAGGAATTGCACTTACAATTTTCTGGAGCCTATACTCAGCTAAGGATATGTGCACCTGGACGGTACAATGGATATGTAGATGGTCCTTGCATGTCCTTTTTACTCTCACTTCTATTTTCTTTCAGGCATGTATTTTTTCCTTTTACTACATTCCGCATGATTCTATGGGGAAGAAGGAGGATCCTGTTATCCCTTCCTCCTGCCAGTCTCCTCCCCCTGTTTCCTCTCAGTTCAGGTACTAAGTGTTTCCTATCTCCATGACAACGTGACCCGGCCAGTCATGTGACATAGGTCATGTCTGTCATCCCCACCATAAGGTCAGCCCTCCCTTATCCCCTGCACTATAAGACTGTGTAGGGATGGTCTCCATAGCGACGCAACCCCAGTTGATCATGTGGTTTGGGTTGGGGTTACCATTTTGTTTGTTTGTTTTTCTATTTTTTTTTTATAAAAAAAATTCCCTCTTCTTTAACTTTTTTCACCTAAAAATGCTCGTTTTCACCAGGAAGACATCTCTTCCATCTCCCCATCCCCTATACTAGGGATTTAGGTACTCCATCCACACTTTTGATGTAGGGAAAATTAAGCCAGCGGCAGCCATGTTGGTGTCCCCAATTAATATAATTTGGCAGCCATCTTGGTGCCCTTCTTAAAACGACCACATCCTCTTCTTTTATCTTCCCCAATTTTAAGATTTATGTTTATCCATTTGATAATCTATACCCATTTTATGTCCCCCTCCCATCTGCACTGTATTATTGCTTGTTTTAATACGTTTAAATATGTTTTCTGTATCACATGATTGATGATGTCACTAATTGTAATGATGTTATCAATTGTATCTGCTATTTAAACAGGATAGGCCTCTGATGCTGTAACACTTTGATAAAGCCTCTTTGCAGGAGAAATGCGTTAGTGTTTTTTAAAGCTGTTTTATGTTACTGATTTTTTTTTGTCTCCAATTAAGATAGCCCATTTATGCTATTGGAGCCTCCAAACCTATCCTTTTATTCTATTTTATTTTAATTTTTTAATAATATAATTCCTTTCAACTCTCTCCAACACCCCCACTGGAAGACTCAAGGAGTGATATCCTTGGTGGGGATCATACCACCTACGCCTACATATATTGAGCAATATCCTATTTGCTCTTCACTTGTGAGTATACCTCCATCTTTTATCATTTTATTTTGTATTATCCAGAGAGCACTATTTTGTGTTTCTATCCTCTTTTTTTTATATATCACCAACTATTTTAATCCCAGCCTACTGCCATTGGAAAGGATATATACCCTACTACCATTGGAGACCCCCTTTTGAGAACATGCAAGGACCATCTACATATCCATAGGCAGGGCCACCATCAGGGGGTGACAACGTTTGTCTCGGGCGCAGCGGTCCTGGGGTCCCGGACTGCTTTGGCAGTCCCGGGCCCCACATTCCCTCTCTGCACATATACATAGTGATGATCGCTATATATATGTGCAGCCGCAGGCCCCCAGCTCCCTGTATTTGCAGAAGGGGCCCAGCAGACTGCAGCAGTACATTACAGCGCTTCCCTCTCTCTAACTCCTGTGAGACGAGCGTCCGTCAGAGCGTAGCCACGGGTTACCATGGCAACGCTCAGCGCGGCACGCACACCACGCTCGCGGGGAGTTAGAGAGAGGGAAGAGCTGTAATGTACTGCTGCAGTCTGCTGGGCCCCCTCTGCAAATACAGGGAGCCGGGGGGCCCCACAATGCCACCGGACCACCAGGGAAGGAATCTCCCCCCTCCGTGGACCAGGTAAGAAGCAGGGAGGGGGGAGTAACATTTATCACTTTTAAAATGGTGCGTGGGGGGGGGGGGGGAATGCTCCATTTACACAACATGCATACACTAGTACAACACACACTCTGCATTCACTTGTCAGGATCGGGACAGGGATCCAACACGCAGAGTACAAACAGTAGCCAGATACGTATACCGGACCTTAGAATGGCCGGACTAACGTAAGTAGTACAGTAGGGAATGGTCAAAGACAAGCCGAGGTCGAGGGTAACAGAAGACAGGTAAGCGAGAGACATGCCGAATCAAGGGTAACAGAGATAAGCAGAGTAGAGCAAACAAGCCGGGTCAAAACCAAAAGGGATAACTAGAATACACGAGCACTGAGTGACTAGAACAAGCTAGAACCACGACAGGGCAATGAGCTAATGAAAGAAGCACTGTTAAATGCCCTGTTCAGATAAGTAAACACGCCTCCGAGGCGTCCTGATTGGTCCTGAAGCAATTGAGTGACAGGTCGTTCCGGGTTAGCGTCCTGACGTCGAGTTCCGGACGTCATGCTATAAAAGGGAGTCACTCCCTCGCGCCCGGCTTTGCATGACCGGATAGACCGCGAGGAAGGGGGAAATCAGACCATCCGGATGGATGAACGGCTAAGTCTCTACCTCCTTCGGAGGTAGAGACCTCAGGTACCCTGACAGTACCCCCCCTCTCAGATACGCCCACCGGGCGGAAGGCACCAGGACGAGAAGGGAAGCGAGAGTGAAATGCCCTGCGGAGACGGGGAGCATGAACCTCCTCCTGAGGTACCCAACTTCTCTCCTCAGGACCATATCCTTTCCAATCGACCAGATATTGTACTCTCCCCCGGGAGATTCGAGAATCGACGATGGAATTGACTTCATACTCCTCCTGACCCTCCACCTGAACAGAGCGAGGAGGGGCGATCGTGGAGGAGAATCTGTTACATACTAGTGGTTTTAGCAAGGAAACATGAAATGAGTTAGGAATGCGTAAGGCATTAGGCAAAGCTAGACGATACGCAACTGGGTTAATTTGAGTCAGTACCCTGTAAGGTCCAATATACCGAGGAGCGAACTTCATGGAAGGCACTTTTAACCGAATGTTTCTAGTACTTAACCATACTCTATCGCCTGGAACAAACACCGGTGCTGCCCTTCTACGTTTGTCAGCGTGTTTTTTAACCAGCATAGAATTGTGCAGAAGAATTTGTCGAGTCTGGTCCCATAACTTCCTTAAATTGGCAACATGGACATCCACCGACGGTACCCCTTGGGAAGAGGGCTCCGAAGGAAGAATGGAAGGATGAAAGCCATAATTCATGAAGAAGGGGCTAGAATGCGTAGAATCACAGACGAGATTGTTGTGTGCAAACTCCGCCCAAGGAATCAAACCGACCCAATCGTCCTGGTGTTCAGAAACGAAACAACGTAAATATTGTTCAACCTTTTGGTTGGTGCGTTCAGCAGCTCCATTGGACTGAGGATGGTAGGCAGAAGAGAAATTCAATTTGATGCCTAGTTGAGAGCAGAAGGATTTCCAAAAACGGGAAACAAATTGGGAACCTCTGTCAGATACAATTTGGGAAGGTATCCCATGTAAACGGAAAATCTCCCTAGCGAATATCTCCGCTAATTCAGGCGAAGATGGGAGTTTAGGTAAGGGAATGAAGTGAGCCATCTTAGTAAATCTGTCCACCACAGTGAGGATAACAGTCTGCTTTTTAGAGATAGGCAAATCAACAATGAAGTCCATAGCCAAACAGGACCATGGCTTTTCAGGAACCTCTAAAGGGTGCAGAAATCCGCATGGAAGCGAATGGGGTTGCTTGGTCTTGGTACAAACCTCACATGCCCCGATGAATTCTTTAATATCTTTACGTAACTCAGGCCACCAGAAATCTTTAGAGATCAGAGCATACGTCTTGCGAATGCCAGGATGTCCAGCCACCTTGCTGTTGTGGAAACAGCGTAACACTTCTAGTTGGAGAGTGGCAGGAACGAAGTGTCGATCCCCAGGAGTCTGTTTGGGCGCAAGATGCTGAAATTTCATGATCTCGGCAAGCAACGGAGAGTGAATCCTGAGATTCGTGTTAGCGATGATATTACCCTTAGGAACTATGGAGGAAAGGACTGGTTCAGTTATAGTGAACGGTTCATATTGACGAGACAAAGCATCGGCTTTAGAGTTCTTAGACCCAGGTCTATAAGTAAGTACATAATTAAAGTGAGTGAGGAACAAGGACCAACGAGCCTGCCTGGCGGATAAGCGCTTAGCCTCCCCAATATAAGACAAGTTCTTATGATCCGTTAAAATAGTAACAGGGTGTAATGTCCCTTCTAGTAAATGTCTCCACTCCTTTAAAGCCTTAATGACCGCTAACAGTTCCCTGTCACCGATGTCATATCTGCTTTCAGGCCCAGATAATTTCTTAGAGAAGAACCCACAAGGGTGTAACGGTTTGTCCACCCCTAACCTTTGAGACAGAACAGCCCCAACTCCCGTCTCAGAAGCATCGACCTCGAGTAAGAACGGCAGAGTCGTATCAGGGTGGACTAGAATGGGAGCAGAAGCAAAAAGTTATTTGAGAGTCTTGAAAGCAACAAGAGCCTCCGTAGACCAGGTCCTAGTATCAGCCCCTTGTTTGGTCATATTGGTAATAGGCGCAATGATAGAAGAGTATCCCTTAATGAAGCGCCTATAGTAGTTGGAAAAACCAATAAACCTCTGAATAGCCTTGAGTCCTTTGGGCAAAGGCCAATCTAAAATAGATTGGAGTTTGTCAGGATCCATTTTAAAACCTTCCCCAGAAATCACGTAACCAAGAAAGTCTATCTGAGACTGATCAAAGCTGCATTTCTCCAATTTACAGTATAAGCCATGTTGCAGAAGTTTGTGTAATACCTTTCTGACTTGTCTATGGTGAGTCTCAATCTCCCTAGAGTGTATCAGTATGTCGTCCAGGTAGACAATAACACAATCATGTTGAAACTCCCTAAGTACCTCATTAATCAAATCTTGAAATACTGCAGGAGCATTGCAAAGTCCAAACGGCATAACTGTGTATTCATAGTGGCCATACCGGGTATTGAACGCCGTCATCCACTCGTGTCCATGCTGGATTCTCACCAAATTATATGCCCCTCTGAGATCTAACTTGGTGAAGATTTTGGAGCCCTTAAGACGATCAAACAACTCGGTAATCAATGGGATAGGATAAGCATTTCTGATAGTTATTTTATTCAAGCCTCGGTAATCAATACAAGGTCTCAGCGTGCCATCCTTTTTCTTAACGAAAAAGAACCCAGCCCCGGCAGGAGAAGAAGACCTCCTAATGAATCCTTTCTCTAAATTCTCACGAATATATTCCTCTAGAACAGAGTTCTCCTGAACAGATAAAGGATATACATTACCCCTCGGGGGCATAGTCCCAGGTAGAAGCTTAATTTTACAATCAAATGACCTGTATGGAGGTAAAGAATCGGCATTCTTCTTGTCGAATACTGCCTTTAAGTCTTGGTACAGGAACGGTATCTGTCTTTCTGTGGACTGAGTAGGACTACCAGGTGTGTTAATATTAGCCAATGGAGAAACCTTGCGTAAACACCTCTCCTGGCAGCTCTGACCCCACGAGAGTATCTCCCCTAATTCCCAATCGATAATAGGGTTATGTCTCTTCAACCATGGATACCCCAGAACTATGGGAACAGAAGGGGACGAAATGAGCATAAGAGATAAATTCTCCACATGTAGGATACCAACATTTAAGTTAATGGGTATAGTCTCACGAAAGATAACAGGGTCCAGTAGTGGTCTACCATCTATGGCCTCAACGGCCAAGGGTGTCTCCGTTAACTGGGATGGGAAATTGTGTTTAGTGGCAAAGGCTTGGTCGATAAAATTCTCAGCAGCTCCGGAATCTATCAATGCCATAGCCTTTACTACTTCCTTCTCCCAAGTTAAGGAAACTGGTAGCAGAAGCCTGTGATCTTTATAATTAGGAGTAGAGGACAAAATAGAAACACCCAAGGCCTGTCCTCTAGAGAAACTTAGGTGCGAGCGTTTCCCGGGCGGTTAGAACAGTTCGAGAGTAAATGACCTCTGGCTCCACAATACATACATAACCCCTCCCTTCTCCTGTGCTGTCTCTCCTCCTCAGAGAGGCGGGTATAGCCTATCTGCATAGGTTCAGGAAGCAGAGAGACCGTGGAGTCAGGGCTTGGATTTCGGGGGCTAACCTAAAGGAAGGTCTCCGGTTCCTCTCTCGAGTGTTCTGTCTCTCTCTTAAACGTTCATCTATACGAGAACTGAATGAAATTAAATCCTCTAAATTTTCAGGAAGTTCTCTAGTAGCAACCTCGTCAAGGATTACATCTGATAGCCCATTCAAAAATACATCCATATACGCCTGCTCATTCCACTTGACCTCTGACGCCAGAGACCTGAACTCTAGTGCATAATCCACAAGTGTTCGGTTCTCCTGTCTCAGGCGCAACAGTGATCTGGCTGCATTAACCTTTCTACCTGGAGGGTCAAACGTTCTTCTAAAAGCAGCTACAAATGCGTTATAGTTATATACTAACGGGTTATCGTTCTCCCATAGTGGGTTGGCCCATCTCAGAGCCTTCTCAATGAGTAAGGTGATAATAAATCCTACCTTTGCCCTATCTGTAGGATAGGAGCGAGGTTGCAATTTAAAGTGGATACTAATTTGGTTTAAAAAACCACAACATTTCTCAGGAGCCCCACCATAACGTACTGGTGGGGTAATGCGAGAAGAAGCACCTACTGTGGCTACCTCTAGGCCTGAACTTACAGGAGAGATAGGAGTAGTACGTATCTCCTCTGGTGGGTTATTGGCACGAGATAATAACGCCTGTGGCGCTAGCGCCATCTGATCCATTCTGTGATCCATGGTTTCAAACCTAGGATCAGGAGAAGCAAGCTGACTGTTTGTACTTGCAGGATCCATTGGCCCTGTCGTAATGTCAGGATCGGGACAGGGATCCAACACGCAGAGTACAAACAGTAGCCAGATACGTATACCGGACCTTAGAATGGCCGGACTAACGTAAGTAGTACAGTAGGGAATGGTCAAAGACAAGCCGAGGTCGAGGGTAACAGAAGGCAGGTGAGCGACAGACAAGCCGAATCAAGGGTAACAGAGATAAGCAGAGTAGAGCAAACAAGCCGGGTCAAAACCAAAAGGGATAACTAGAATACACAAGCACTGAGTGACTAGAACAAGCTAGAACCACGACAGGGCAATGAGCTAATGAAAGAAGCACTGTTAAATGCCCTGTTCAGATAAGTAAACACGCCTCCGAGGCGTCCTGATTGGTCCTGAAGCAATTGAGTGACAGGTCGTTCCGGGTTAGCGTCCTGACGTCGAGTTCCGGACGTCATGCTATAAAAGGGAGTCACTCCCTCGCGGCCGGCTTTGCATGACCGGATAGACCGCGAGGAAGGGGGAAATCAGACCGTCCGGATGGATGAACGGCTAAGTATCTACCTCTTTCGGAGGTAGAGACCTCAGGTACCCTGACATCACTACACTGACACACACTCTGCATCCACTACACTGACACACACACTGCATTCACTACACTGACACACACTCTGCATTCATTACACTAACACACACTCTGCATCCACTCCACTAACACACACTCTGCATTCATTACACTAACACACAGTCTGCATTCACTACACTAACACACGCTCTGCATTCATTACACTAACACGCACTTTGCATTTACTACACGGACACATACTCTGCATTCACTACACTGACACAGACTCTGCATTCATTACACTGACACACACTCTGCACCTACTCCACTAATACACACTCTGCATTCATTACACTAACACACACTCTGCATTCACTCCACTGACACACACTTTGCATCCACTCCACTGACACACACTCTACATTCACTCCACTAACACACACACACTCTGTATTCATTACCCTGACACACACTCTTGGTGTACTACACTAACACACACTATGCATTCATTACACTAACACACACTCTGCATTCACTACCCTGACACACACTCTGGGTCTAGTACACTAACACACACTATGCATTCATTACACTAACACACACTCTGCATTCACTACACTGACACACATTCTGCATCCACTCCACTAACACACACTCTGCATTCACTACACTGAAACACACTCTGCATCCACTCCACTAACACACACTTTGCATTCATTACACTAACACACACTCTGCATTCACTACACTGACACACACTCTGCATCCACTCCACTAACACACACTCTGCGTTAATTAAACTAACACACACTCTGCATCCACTCCACTGACACACACTCTGCATTCACTACACTAAAACACACTCTGCATTCACTGCACTTACAGTATCTAATACACACAAACACTACATCCATTATACACATTCTAATTCACTTCAACTATACACACCACATTCAGTCCTGCATCATTGTCAGTGTACTAGAAATAAGTCCTGTGGGTGGACTCGTGGGTGGGCCCGGGTGGGGGGAGGCCAGACCTTGTTCTTTGTCAGGGGCCCCAAAATTTCTGATGGCAGCCCTGTCCATGGGCGATTGTACCATCCAGGCGCCCATATCCTTAGCTGAGTATAGGCTCCAGGAAATTGTAAGTGCAATTCCTTTCCCTTCATTTACTATCACTTAAAGGACCACTATAGTGCTAGGAAAACATACTAGTTTTCCTGGCACTATAGTGCCCTGAGGGTGCCCCCACCCTCAGGGACCCCCTCCTGCCGAGTTGGATGGAGAGGAAAGGGTTAAAACGTACCTTTATTCCAGCACCGGGCGGGGAGCTCTCCTCCTCCTCTCCGCCTCCGATCCTCCCTTACGGCTGAATGCGCATGCGCGGCAAGAGCTGCGCGCGCATTCAGCCGGTCGCATAGGAAAGCATTTACAATGCTTTCCTATGGACGCTTGCGTGCTCTCACTGTGATTTTCACAGTGATTTTCACAGTGAGAATCACGCAAGCGCCTCTAGCAGCTGTCATTGAGACAGCCACTAGAGGATTTGGAGGCTGGATTAACCCGATTATAAACATAGCAGTTTCTCTGAAACTGCTATGTTTATAAAAAAAAAAGGGTTAATCCTAGAGGGACCTGGCACCCAGACCACTTCATTAAGCTGAAGTGGTCTGGGTGCCTAGAGTGGTCCTTTAAGATCTCAACATACTACACTATATCTGTGTCTTTTTCCTTCTCGCCTCCATATCGCTCTGAGCGTGGGAATTCCATCACAGGCGTTGCTCCCTGATCCTACTGTTTAGAATTGAGGCCTAGTCCTGATAACTAGGTAATATTTAGGGGTCTATGAGTTAAACAATGAGAAATATTGTGTTGTCAAGTTGATTGTCATATCACTACCACCACTTGTTGTTTAGTTAGAAAAAAAAATGTATTTGTCATATCTGGCTAATTAAAATAAACAATCAGTTCAACAGCATTTACATTAATCCAATCAACTACATTTGTGAAAAAAATAGGAGGCTAGTCATTTTAAACCTATATCTATAGCATACTTATCAGTATATTGAAGAATAAAATAATAACAATAAAGGGATCATGGAAGCCTTTAAATCCTACTACACGGACCTTTACAATCTAAAACCGACCGCACAGGACGCCTCAAATCGAACCCAACATAAAAGAATCACAGACTACTTATCGCTGCACATCACCCGCAAACTAACTCCGGAAATCGCAGAAGACCTGGAAAGTCCCCTGACACTGGAGGAGTTAGCCCTGGCATTAAAGCGCTCAAAAACGCACCGAGCCCCGGGCCCGGACGGCCTCCCGCTCACGTACCTCCGGACGTTCCAGGATACACTCCTTCCGAGGCTCCTCGCGGGCCTTAACTCCATACGGGACGGCGGGCACTTTCCCACGGACTCCCTGGCGGTGACCGTCACGGTCATTCCCAAAGAGGGCAAGGACCCCACCATCTGCGCGAACTACAGGCCCATCTCGCTATTGAATGCCGACTTGAAATTATTCACCAAGGCCCTGTCCCTGAGACTAGCCCGAGTAGTACCTGACCTGGTTTCATCCCGGGAAGAGAAGCCAGGGATGACACTATACGGGCACTTAATGTTATCCACGTCGCCAGGAGGTCCAACCGAGAGACGGTACTCATATCAAAAGATGCCGAAAAGGCGTTCGATCGGGTGGACTGGAGGTTTACGGCTGAAACGCTGCGACATATGGGCTTCGGACCACACGTGCGCTCATGGATCTCGGCACTCTACACCACTCCGACATCGAGGATCAGAATCAACGGAGCCCTGACAAGCGCCTTCCCTATAAGTAACGGCACCCGACAGGGATGCCCCCTGTCCCCCCTCCTGTTTGCCCTCACCCTGGAACCGTTCCTGGAGGCGGTCAGACGGGACGGGGGTATCACGGGGTTCGGGTAGGCGGAGAGGAGCATCGGGTGGCAGCATACGCCGACAATATGCTCTTCTTCCTGGAACAGCCAATGATATCCGTCCCCAACCTACTGCAGGCATTCGAGACCTACGGACGACTATCCAACCTGAAGTTAAACATAGACAAGTCCGAAGCCATGTCAATATCACGAAATGAGGACCTCGACGCCCAACTCAGCGCCCAATTCACATTCTCTTGGTGCTCAACCAAACTCCGCTACTTGGGCACCTGGCTGCCGAAAGACCTATCACAGCTATACCAGTTGAACTTCCTCCCCATCCTAACGTCCATACAACAAGACCTGGCACGTTGGACAGGTCAATATATATCGTGGTTCGGCCGCATTAGTGCGGTTAAGATGAATATCCTACCAAGACTGCTCTACTTGTTCGCAACCCTGCCCACGAGGATCCCAAGAGCCTTTTTCCGGTCGGTGGCGACGCCCATCCGAAAATTTGTGTGGAACCAGAGACCGACCCGCATCCTCAAGACCACCTTAGAATGCCCCAAAGCCGCAGGGGGGGTGGGACTGCCGTCCCTTCTTGCCTACTATCAGGCAACCCACCTACACAGAGTAGTGGACTGGCACGCCCACCCCAGCCCCAGACGATGGGTACAGATGGAGACGAAACAGTATCCGGGCACCATCCCGTCCAGACTCTGGCTGGGACGACTAACCTTCGCAGAACTGCAGACGGGCAACCCCATCATCGACGCCACACTCAAGACCTGGTGCAATTTAAGATACGCCCATCAACTGACGACCTCCCCAAACCCCCTCACCCCCATCACCTACAACCCCGACCTGGCAGGGGGCCTCCCCCCCGCAACCTTCAAAAACTTCCAAAGATCAAACTGGATCTATATGCGACAATGGAGCGCGGGAAATAAACTCCGGCCGTTGACGGACCTGCTGGATGACCGGCCTCCCACACAACTGGACGCATATCACTACCACCAGGTGAAGACATATCACACACTACAACCGGGTAGAGCCCACCTACACAGGCAACTCACTGAATTTGAACAAATGTGCACGAACAGGAAACATATTGAGCACGGAATCTCCCAGATGTACGGTATACTTCAGAAGTCAGAGGACAAAGGCAGACCAGCTTATGCAAACAAGTGGGAAGCGGAGACTGAGACCCAACTTACGGACCAAGAGTGGGGAAAAATATTCCTACTCACACATAAATGCTCCATAAGCTCAAAGTTCCAGGAAACTAATTATAAAGTACTGACTCGATGGTACCAAACACCGGACGACCTCAGACGCATGCGAGTCACCGACACAGGCGAATGCTGGAGATGCGGCACCGAACTGGGTACCCACATACACATATGGTGGACGTGCAGGCGCATCAAGCCATACTGGCAGATGATCCACTCAAAGATCAGGGAGGTCACCGGTTGGGACCTTTCCCTACAACCCCTACCGATGCTCCTACACCACACGCCCACACCAGCACACACATACAAGAATTCAATTTACTTACAGCAGCGAAAGCCCTTATACCACTACATTGGAAACGCACTACGGTCCCCACATTCCAGCAATGGGTAGATAAAGTAGAAAACATCTATGACATGGAAATCATGACCGCCTCCCTGCAGGAGCGCTCCGACAAGTGTGCCCTTAGGTGGTTCCCCTGGAAATCATATCTGTCAAAAAGGACAGCATAACCCGCCTTTAGAGGGCGCGCAAGGATGGGATGCCCGAGCAGTAGCCACCATCGGCTCGCAAGTCGACCGCAGTAAAACAGGGCTGTTGGCATGGTTGCGTGGGCCAGGGGGTCCCCGATCGGACAACCCGCTCCCCGTCCCCCTGCCCACCCATCCCGATTTCCGAATACGCCCCCCCAAACCCGATCCCGTAATGGTCTCGAGACATATACCTAAGATGCACTAGCAAGGCCCACTCACACCAGTAAAGGTCACAGAAATAGGAATTACCAACATGCCCACCGCCTGGAACAGGCCACAACCGATATGAACCCAGATACACCCAGACGAAATAGCCCAGAGTCAGACAGAAACTGGAAAAGGGGGAAAGTACATACAGAAGAATACATAATACACACACACACTGAAGACCACACACTCACTTACTATTAGGATTCTTGGAGGCTCATACGACCTTGCAGAGAAGCTCCCCTGAACGATATGGGAAACCCCACTTACACGGAGTCGGACCTATATAGAACTGCAGAGACATCCCTACCTACCCTGACCGATACCCCACCGTACGACAGCACCCAATATACACAGAAACTGACGGGACAACAACCCACCCACTGAAAGCCCCGACATACGGAGCTTCTCTACCACGTCCCACCGTTCTACCTAAACAGACAGGTATCTGTCTTGCAAACCCCAGTCCCTAATACCACTTCCTTAGGTTACCCACAGTTTCATCTAAACCTGTTTAGAATTACTTACTTAGTTATATAAAAATTGGACAGAATGGTATCACGATATACGCCTTGAACTAGATACCACTAGAACTCAGCCACTACTTATAAACATTGTTATAATCGGATATATTGTTGCAATTTTTGAGACACGGCTTTTGCATAAGCCTAAATATTAACTATGTTCAACATGCTTGTACTAATCGACTCTACCAATTGAAAAATAAAGAATTACAAAATAAATAATAAAATAATAACAATAACAATAACAAACAACAATACATTTACTACACACACAGCAATAATAGACAATACGCAAAACTATACATTTAGACGTGATGGCGAGCCAGTGAGTCACAAGAGGATGCAATAAATTACAAATTGTATAAACCTGATGTTAGAATACAATTTACCGTGTAGTTTGCAACCATTGATTCATCAAAGTGATTTCTCAAAGGGACCCATACCCATATTTAGCCAGAACAACATGGATAAAAGCTTAATGCTGAAATATAATAGCAGGCTATTAAAAGCCCACAGAATTAGGAATGGAAAAGTTTTAAAGCAAAGTTGCTTGGAGAACAATGAAATACTTTTTTTCTGAAAGCACTGTAAAATGTCAGCTTTAGACAGATAATTGCATAGCACCGACTACCTTCCCTTCAGTAGGATGATTTAAATAATGCATTTTAAATAATAATAATCAAGTATAAGACAACATGTAATGTTACGTGTCACTGTGCAGTAGATAAAAAGCTTAACATGACCAAATGCGACTGTCTTTGTGGCACTCCGGTAATAATTACTGCGTTAGTTAACAGGGAACTTAGCTATTCGATACAAGCCGCTGTTTGATGGATACATGAACTGAAGAGAGTGAAAATAAAATTGTCTTTCATTCTTTGAAAGTTTTAAATAATCATAGAAATGTCTTTAGTAATCAAAAGAAAACAGTCTCCGAGAAACACATTCAAACGTGATGAAAGACATAGAGAAGAGGAGTGTCACCGGGATTAAAATGACATATTGTCAAAAATCCTTATCCAAAACAAACTGAATGCAGATGGAAATTATTTTATTGTAAGATGACTCGGAAAACAAAATGTTCTTGTTGTTTTTTTTTCCATGAGAAAAAGACTTCAAATGCACTTATACAATTTAGAAAACAAAAAAAATATATATATCAGTATTTTTATCTAAAATTACAGATTTTTATCTCTGTTTAGAATTTTTATATATCCTCCCTAATTAGGTGATTAAAGTAAAATACCAAATAAAGTATTAAATAAGGCAATTTTCTACATTGGTTCAAATAGAAAAATAGACAGAGTGTTTGAAAAAGTCTTATTTCTTAATACAAATAGCAGTTCTGATTCATGTGCAAATACTATATTTTGGTTTTACTCTTTTATGGTGGCTAGTTGAGCAATCAGTATTTATACCATGCAAAATTATTGTATTAGTGCACTGTTGGCAATTTTTTTTTATAGTGGAGCTGCATTTTTATTTTTCTTAAAGGCGAACAGTCACTTTCCAAGTTTTAAAAGATTATGTTCACTTATTACATATAAATATTTAACAAATATGTATTTCTGACATGCGCCAAAGTCAATGTAAAATCTACACCTTTTTATAATGACAATGGGTGCCTCCATCTTGACTTCATGTCAATCATTGTTATAAAGGACAGTACTTCCTTTTCATCTAGCTTTCATCTAGTGTAGTGAAAGCATACAGAAAACAGAAGAAGGTAAACAATGTTTCTACTTTTAAAACTCCGTTGCATTGTGTCGGTGCCTGGGCTGAACTGGATTGTGATGTAATCTGCTAAATATTTAACATAAATTTTAAATAAAATGGAGCACAACATATAAAAGTGCTACAGAAAATATAGGCGATTTTCGGTGTTTTACTTAATGGTGATGGTTCCCCTTTTAAAAAAACAAAAAAACATAAAAACACTTTCTATCTCTATTAAATTGTCTTTATTATCTTGCAACATTCAAATTAACAAAAACAAATGTAAACATTTATATTTAATTTTATAGTTTGATAACAATTAGTACAATTGTCATATGGAAGATTTTCCAACTATTTATGTTGATAGAAGCTAGAAAAAATATGAAAAAATATAAAATATTAAAATATGTTCTAGAGCAGGGATAGGCAACCTTTGGCACTCTGGATGTTGTGGACTACATCCCCCATAATGCTTTTGCACCCATAATGCTGGCAAAGCATCATGGGAGGTGTAGCCCAATACATCTGCAGTGCCGTAGGTTGCCTATACTTGTTCTAGAGCAAACCTCACTTGTTTGGAGGTATGTTAACTTCTGAAATCCCATCTTTAAATTATTGAGTGCAAAATGCAAATTAGTATGATAACGCTATTAATATGTGATGATCACAATTATCATCTGTAGTTCTCTTCGTCTGCTGTCTATTTTTCTTTCTGTTTGTTTGTCTGTCTTTCTGTAATTTAGTTTACCATAGTTTGATGGTAATCAACATTATGCTTAATGAACAGGGATCTAGTGCAATTGCCCATTTGTTGAGCTTATGGGTTTAGATAACTGAGTCGTAGGTTCTGTAGATCAAACATCTCAAACTCCTGTCAACCAAATCCAGTGATGCTCATGAATCTCTGGCTTTCTATTCAATTCAAGGAACTCTTGGCCATTGCATAACATTCCACTTCTTTCCCTTAAAAAAAATATTTGTTTGCTTTTGCAGTATGCTTCGGGTCATTGTCCATCTACACTGTGAAGCGCCATCCAATGAGTTCTGAAGCATTTGACTGAATATGAGCAGATAATATTGCCCGAAACACTTCAGAATTCATCCTGCTGCTTTTGTCAGCAGTCACATCATCAATAAATACAAGAGAACCAGTTTCATTGGCAGCCATACATGCCCACGCCATGACACTACCACCACCATGCTTCACTGATGAGGTGGTATGCTTTGGATCATGAGCAGTTCCTTTCCTTCTCCATACTCTTCTCTTCCCATCACTCTGGTACAAGTTGATCCTGGTCTCATCTGTCCATTGGATGTTGTTCCAGAACTGTGAAGGCTTGTTTAGATGTTGTTTGGCAAACTCTAATCTGGCCTTCCTGTTTTTGGGGCTCACAAATGGTTTACATCTTGTGGTGAACCCTCTGTATTCACTCTGATGAAGTCTTCTCTTGATTGTTGATTTGACACACATACACCTACCTCCTGGAGAGTGTTCTTGATCTGGCTAACTGTTGTGAAGAGTGTTTTCTTCACCAGGGAAATAATTCTTCGGTCATCCACCACAGCTGTTTTCACAGTGGTCTTCTGGGTCTTTTGGTGTTGCTGAGCTCACCGGTGCGTTCTTTCTTTTTAAGGATGTTCCAAACAGTTGATTTCGCCACACCTAATGTTTTTGCTATCTCTCTGATGGGTTTGTTTTGTTTTTTCAGCCTAATGATGGCTTGCTTCACTGATAGTGACAGCTCTTCAGATCTCATATTGAGAGTTGACAGCAACAGATTCCAAATGCAAATAGCACACTTGAAATGAACTCTGGACCTTTTATCTGCTCCTTGTAAATGGGATAATGAGGGAATAACACACACCTGGCCATGGAACAGCTGAGCAGCCATTTGTCCCATTACTTTTGGTCCCTTGAAAAGTGGGAGGCACATATACAAACTGTTGGAATTCCTACACTGTTCACCTGATTTGGATGTAAATACCCTCAAATTAAAGCTGAAAGTCTGCAGTTAAAGCACATCTTGTTCATTTCATTTCAAATCCATTGTGGTGGTGTATAGAGCCAAAAAGATTAGAATTGTGTCGATGTCCCAATATTTATGGACCTGACTGTACTTACCCAGTGGAAGAATGAAGAATGTTACACTGTATACAATTTTAAATAAAAAGTATACAAACATAGCCAGGATTCAGCTGTAAGCATTTCCAACACTTACAACAATCAAGTAACATACATTCATATAAAATGTAAGTTACTTAGCCAGTCAGTGTAGTGACAGGAATGAATAAGTAGATAACTCCCTAATTCCCACGGTATTGGGGAGCTATCTACTAAAAGGCTGAAAGACCTAAATTGGTCTTTCAGCCAAATTTACTAATACTAAGTAAAGATTACTTAGTATTAGTACATTTTGCCCCTACTCGCTATACTGCGAGTAGGGGCATGTCTATTAAACAGTGAGCAGCCTATGGCCCTACAGTAAAATAAAGGGGGGGGGCCTAATGTCCTCCCCCCTGGCCCCCACCCCTGAGCGGTGGGTGGGGGCCCTAAATACTAATAAGGGGGGGACCTAATGTCCTCCCCCCTTGGCCCCCACCCCTGAGCGGTGGGTGGGGGCCCTAAATACTAATAAGGGGGGGACCTAATGTCCTCCTCTTGGTCCCCACCCCTGAGCGGTGGGTGGGGGCACTACAGTAAAATAAGGGGGGGGACCTAAATTAGAATAAGGGGGGAACTAATGTCCTCCCCCCTGGCCCCCACCCCTGAGCGGTGGGTGGGGGCCCTAAAAACTAATAAGGGGGGAACCTAATGTCCTCCCCCCTGCCCCCACCCCTGAGCGGTAGGTGGGGGGCCCTAAATACTAATGGGGGGGACCTAATGTCCTCCCCCCTGGCCCCCACTCCTGAGCGGCGGGTGGGGGCCCTAAATTGGAATAGGGGGGACCTAATGTCCTCCCCCCTGGCCCCCACCCCTGAGCGGCGGGTGGGGGCCCTAAATTGGAATAAGGGGGGGAACCTAATGTCCTCCCCCCTGGCCCCCACCCCTGAGCGGCGGGTGTGGGCCCTAAATTGGAATGGGGGGGACCTAATGTCCTCCCCCCTGGCCCACACCCCTGAGCGGCGGGTTGGGGCCCTAAATACCAATAGGGGGGGACCTATTGACCTCCCCCCCGACCCCCACCCCTGAGCGGCGGGTGGGGGCCCTAAATAAAAATGTTACCCCCCCAGGTGACTTGGGGTCCCCAAACCCCTTGTCACCCTCCCCCCCAAAAAATTAACCCCTACCTACCCCCCTCATCCTAAAAATAATGACCTTTAACTAAGTACCTGTAAAAAAAAAAAAACTTACCATTTGATGTCTTCTTCTAAAATCTTCTTTTTTCAGCCCCAAAAAAGGGCAAATAAAAAAGCCATAATAACCGACGCACTTAAAAAAACAAACAAAAAAAACGAGCGCAAAAAAAAAATCCATCTTCACCCATGGAGGGCTGCGCGCACACTGAGCTCTGCAGGGCGGGGGAAGGCTTATAAAGGTTTGCCCTACCCTGCAATTAGGCTCAGAGCACTCTAATTGGTGGATTAAGTAACCAATCAGAGAGTTATGAGTCAAATTACACAGCGTGGGAAAATTCCAAAGAACTTTCCCACGCTGTGTAAAATGACACAGAGCACTCTGATTGGTGGATTTCAAGCCAACCAATCAGAGTGATGTGACAGGTAAATGTAGAGACTTACCTGTAGGGGGGACCCTATTTTTTTTTTTTAAACAGTGAGCAGCCACAGGCTCAGACCTACCCAAGTGCTGAAATTCCGAAGTGCCGAAGTGCTGAAGTTCCGAAGTGCTGAAGTGCCAAAGTGTTGAATTGCCAAAGTCCCGAATTGCGGAAGTCACGAATTTCGGAATGCCGAACCGAACATTTTCCCCATGCACATGCCTATTAGAAATGGTTAGGAGGTAGGTCTGAGATTTAAGTTACTGAGTTGGCCTGATGGATTATTATGTGAGGACCTATATATCTGGTAGCCGATTTTGGGGGGGGGGGGAACATGGAGTTTAATCTTCCACGTTTACAACAGAACTCTAACTCCAACCTTGTAGTAGCTGTAGTTGTAGCCAAATATTTACAGTCTGAATGTCTCATTAGGAGCATTATGGACAAATTTAGGAGGTTCTTGACCCGTGTCTATTATTCTTGCAGTTAAGCCACATGACTTTTCAAGGCCCAAATATTTGATACAGAATTTCCAGTGGGAAGAACTGTAGGGTAAAACACATAGTTTACCATAACTGAACTGAGACCATAAGGATTGTGGTTGGCATTTATGTGGTGAACTCGGTCCAAGAAAACAGGTCAGACCATATAGCCTGAGTATCTGAAACAAAATAATAGTTACTTCTCCAGTGAGTGATTAAACCTGTAAGCTTCACCATTCATCTGAAGATGGTAAGTAAAGGGGAATGAGAGTTGAATGTCTGTCTAAAGGTTGACTCCAGGTCCGGTTGGGCACTGCCCTCCAGCCCCAAATTTGGGCTAAGAAGAGCAGTTGTCCCCCCAAGGAAACCCTAGTCAAGGGAAAAGAAAGTCACCGGGTTGTACTTATAAACAGGAGGTAACCCTAATAGTAATTGAAAATATAGAAAACACTAATTCTCCAACACAGACACCCAAATAGGTGTTGTGCCAGGAAAAAGAAGTACAACCCTGTACAAATGTACTAATAAATAAAAAAAATTATTTACAACATGATTTATTAATAAAGCTAAAAATCATAGCCTACTTACTAATAGGTACTCTAGGAAGGTAGGTACTAAAGCCAAATATCAGGCAACTATCAGGGATAGAATAAGAATAGGAACTAAAATGGGGGTGTATATAGCCTCCACTAAGTGAGGTTAGCAGAATATCCAAAGAACCCTATGATATGCATCAGACAGGCATAAAACTCTCCATCCATATATAGTACACCAGTAAGGGATCCAGAGATCTCTCTACCTATACCCCCATTCCAAAGACTTGATGCTACCTAAAGTCTATCCCTGTTACCTCGGCATTGCATAAAGCTAATGCCTACCAAAACCACTGACCCTTTAGTAGAGCTAAATAGACAAAACAGAGCTATCACACATAACCCAAGTGCATAGTGAAAAAAATAAAGTAAAATAAAAGACGCCCGACGCGCGTTTCGGCGTATCAAGGCACCGTCGTCAGGTGCAAAAGCTAACAAAGTAGCCATGTCTCCAACTCCCTTAAATACCCAATATGTAATTAGTCATATTGGTATCAGCCGGTTCCCATAAAAAAATCCTCACATACCATTGGTCCAGCCGAAAAAAGCCCGACCCACTGGCGTGCGGCAACTCCCAGTTCAGCCCACATTGCCTCCGTGTATCCTACGTATCAAGTACGTCACCACAAAGAGCGGCATCAGCCGGATCACGTGGGCGGAGGTCGGGAATCAGCCGCTACTACCACACACCCCTCTCCGCCAACACGAGTGAGTCATCACGACGTCACCAAATGGGCGGAGTTACCGCACCATGTGAATACAGTATACAAAATAAGGGATTTAAAACGGAGCATACATGCCATTACAAATCATCCATCAGACCCACCGAAATGATGGGTGTATGGGTGTCCAGAGATTGACTTTTATTCACTGATACTTAGTGCCAGCTTATTTCACATAGTACTTATTCACAGCTCACAGATGTGGGATCCGTCAAAAAGTAATAAAAGAACCTCTTCCATGCATAATATATAAATATGGGTATCTTAAGGTCCATGACACTAATATTCACCCATCCCTTAGGGTAACTAGAGGTTGTGCCAAAGGACAGACGCAAGGGTGCTGCTGGTTAACCCTTACCTAGCCATAACACTCACTACTTATGAGTTGGAAAAAATTGAATGAAATCACAAAGTATATGGTGAGGATAAAGTATAAAAAGCAGTAAATGAGTCCCATACTGTAGCTGTCAGGTGACTGACACTAACCCATATGGCATCGCTGGAGTTATATATGAAGACATCAACATGACTTAGTACTCCCAAAATAATAAGCACTAGACAAAAAATGGTGAATAGATAATAGCTTAAAAATAATAATTAAATAATGAAAATTTACTTAAATATACATTTAAAAAAAAGACCACATAGTTACCAAATAACGATCACCGGTTACATAAAGGGGGTATAAGAAAACCCCTCATTCAGTCCTTGTGGCGACAAGGTTTGAAGTTTAAAGATCCAATGCGCCTCCCTCTGGCGGAGTTTAGTATCCCAACTATCCCCATAAAGCGTATACCCACTGAGGAATGGTTATGGAAATGATGTAAATGTCTCGATATAGGGGTTTCCAAGCGTCTCCTCACTGAATTTACATGTTCCCTGATCCTAAATTTGAATGGGCTAAAAGTCTTACCCACATACATAAGACCACATGAGCAGGTAAGTAGATAAATGACCCCAATCGTGCGACAATTAAAGAAAGAACGAGGACTAAATGTTTCTGAATTGGAACTATTTGTACAAACCTTAGACTTCCTATTAATATAGGGGCATGCGCTACAATGGCCACATTGATACGTTTTGGTAGGCCACATACGATGGTTTTGGTAGGCATTAGCTTTATGCTATGCCGAGGTAACAGGGATAGATTTTAGGTAGCATCAAGTCTTTGGAATGGGGGTATATGTAGAGAGCTCTGGATCCCTTACTGGTGTACTATATATGGATGAAGAGTTTTATGCCTGTCTGATGCATATCATAGGGTTCTTTTGATATTCTGCTAACCTCACTTAGTGGAGGCTATATATACCCCCATTTTAGTTCCTATTCTTGTTCTATCCCTGATAGTTGCCTGATATTTGGCTTTAGTACCTACCTACCTAGAGTACCTATTAGTAAGTAGGCTATGATTTTTAGCTTTATTAATAAATAATGTTGTAAATAATTGTTTTGATTTATTAGTACATTTGTACAGGGTTGTACTTCTTTTTCCTGGCACAACACATATTTGAGAGTTGAATGTCTAACTCATCACAAAATTTCCTCCAGAACAGAGACAAAAATTGGTTCCTAGGGACCCAGACTATTTCCATTGAGAACCCATGCAACCAGATGACTTCTCAAGAAATCACCTTGACCAATACTATAGTAAAAGGTAACTTGTGTTCAAAATAAAGTGAGCCCTCTTGGAAAATCTATCAATGACTGTGAACACAGATGCACAATAAGGTCCACTGATAGGTGTGACCAAGGACATTCAGGCACTGATAGGAGGGTAAATAATCCACAAGTGCGGTATGATACACCTTGTTCTAGGCAAAGGTGGAACAGGCATACTCAAAATCTTTGTCGATGGTGACAAAAGATTACCAAAATTCTCTAAAGACCAAGGGGACTGTTTTGCGAACCTCCTTATGATCTTCTATCCTGGCAGAATGAAAAAGCTTGAGGATAGAGGTTCTGAAAACATCTAAGACAAAGGATTTACCAGAAGAAGTACTTATAGGTTTAGAAACCGGAGCAGAAATGATACTATCTTTCAAAAGACTGGAAAATAGAGAAGTTGAAGCAATAATACAGCTAGGGGGAACAAAAGGTAGATGGATTTCCTTTTCATCATTATCCCAAAAATGATGGGACAAAGTATCAGACTTTCCACTCCGAGTCCCAGGATGATAGATGATGATTTGATTTAGTCAAATCTTGAAAGGAATAGAGGCCACCTAGCTAAATTAGCTAAAAAAAATAGCCTTTTACCCTCACTTAAGTTTACTAAGTTCTTATAACCTATTATAACGAGGATCCCTCAAGTAGATGTCTCCTTTTTTTCAGGGCAATAACTATGGTTTGTAACTCCCTAACTAACTGCCAATGAGGAACACATTTTTAGAGGAAGCAACATGGTCCTCAATGTAATATTTTTGTATAAGCTTCAAATTGTTTAAAGTATCAAAAAAGTATCAATATATCAAAATGATACCAATATATAAAAAAAAAATCAGGATATTGAAATATAAAAATATTTTTCAATATATGAAATTATTTAAAAAGCGTATCCATAAATATTAAATCAAGGCCATAGTGTCCCCAGACCAACATGCTCCAAGATAAAGGAAACTTGCTGCTTCTGCCTCAACAAGATGTGGAAATTTAAATGGCTACCACTGAATGTCATACTCACTTGTCTTTGTCCGAATAAACTACACTAGATACTTTGAGTAAAATAACTGTAACATTATAACCCAACTCCCAGAGTGAAAATCCACCACAAGAAATAGAGACAGATAAAAGGTTCCTAAACCGGATAGATAGAATAAAATACAAGAAATGTCAGAACAAGCCAAGGTCAGAGGTAGCCAGAAATACACAAATACGAGAGACAAAGCCGAGTCAGTGTAGCCAAAAATACACAAATTAAAGAAACAATGCCGAGTCAGGGGAGCCAGAAAACAGAGTAGTTGAGACTAAGCTGGGTCAATATTAAAATATACAAAACTGACAAAAGAATGCACTAGTGGGACACAAGGGACACTAGGAACCATAACAGGGCACTGTGCCTTGGGATAAATTAGGTTTTATACTTTCGGGGGTGTGATTAGCATAGTTCTGCCCCCAAAACGTGAGTGTATGTTGAGCTCTAGTGTTAAGAGCTCTAATGACGCCATGACACTGGCTTAAGTACGGCGCATCATACAAAGGGGTGGGCGCACAGTGGCCAGCGTCCACGAGGCTGTCTGAGAGCAGTAAGTACAGGGTAAGTACAAGAGCACTGACAATAATTATGAGAGAAGTCCTGTATTCTCACTCCTCTGTTGAAGTGGATGCCTTGCAAGCATTTTGTCAAAATATTAAAATATAAAAAAATATCTAATTTGTCAAAAAAAATATTGCTATATATCAACAAATATTAAAGTATTTTCCAAAATATTAAATAATTTCAAGGGTTTATCCAAAAATATTTGAAAAATTATTTTAAGTTGTTCAATTAAGGTTAGGGATGGACAGGGGACTCAGACACTCGGTGAAAGCTTTTAAGGATGGAACATCATCAGCTGTAACATCAGAAGCATCATCCTCCAATAGAAAAGCATTATTGGGTTCAAGATTAACAAGAATGGGAGGAAAGGTAAGTGTTTCTTAAGGGTATTGAACGCTGTTTCCAGCGCAAAGTATCAGCTCTCTTCTTAGTTAAAGTGGTGAAGTGTGAAAGCATACAACATAAACCTACAAGAATAGTTGGCAAACCCAATACACATTTGATAACTCCAAGGGCCTTGGGGGGAGGTCAGTTTGCTAGGGCAGATAGTTTCTTGGAGTCCATCTGAATGAGAGTGGAAGAAAGGATGTAGCCTAAAAATGGAATTTACTCCTCTCTCATTTACAATATAGCCTATTCTGTAGCAACTTGTTGAGAACTTAACACACTTGCTGTCTGTGAGGGACTAAATCAGTGAAAAGAATAAGAATAACATCAAAATAGACCAGGGGTGGTCAACCTGGTCCCTACTGCCCACTAGTGGGCAATTTGGGATTTCAGGTGGGCGGTGGTGGGTTTTGCAGAAAATGCCCAGTGGGCCTCAAAGGCTGTGGACCAAGGCCGACAGGGGAGATCCTTTCATCTCCCCTGCTGGTTCATGCACAACCAGACTTGCTGTAAGTCAAAGATCTCCCTCACGAGCCCCCTGGCATTTCCAGCAGAGAGAGGGAAGGACCTCGGAGGCTCTGTATTCCTCCCGTGAGCAGGCTGGTCGGAGCATTGCCGCACGTTACCATGGCAATGCTATGATACAGTGCTGTGCTCACAGGTGGACAGGAAAGTGAGCCTGCAGCTGGAGGAGCTGCAGGCTAAAGTGAACATGCCACCACTGGACCACCAGGGTTTGCAGCACTGTGTCCCACCTCCCCAGTAAAAAGTAAGATGAAGGGAGGGGGACACAATAAGATAGATTTTTACATCTCACCCACCTACACACAGCATAGACCCTATGCACCCTTCACATACAAACACACACTACACCCCTCAAACACACACAGACTGCCCCCTCACAGTGACTGCTCCCTCACACACACACATACTGCCCCCTCACACACACTGCCCCTTCACACACGCTGTCCCCATTACACACTTTGCCCCCTCACACACACTGCCCGCCTCACATACGCTCTGCCCCCTTACATACACACTGCTCCCTCACACACACTGACTGCCCCCTCAAACACACACAGACTGCCCCCTCACAAATACACAAACTGCCTTCCTCACACACACTCCGCACCTCACACGCACTTCACCCCTCACATGCACTGCCCCCTCACACATGCACTGCCCCTTCACACACACAACACCCTTCACACATGCACAGCACCCCTCACACACAGCACACTTCACACACACACACACACTGCACCCTTCACACACACACTGCACCCCTCACACACACACTGCACCCCTCACACAAACTGCACCTCTTACACACACACACACACACACACACTACACCCTTCACACCCTTTACACACACACACACAGCACCCTTCACAACACACAGTAACTCACAGACAGACATAGAAAAAAAAGTAGAATAGAAAATAGAAAAAAATAAAAAAAATAGAAGACATAGGATTGGGAGTAGCTCCGAGTGGGCTCCCAGCGGAAGAACTGTGTGCTGGAGCAGCGGACTGCGTCGGCAGGTCTGCGATGGCGCTGGAGAGTGAAGGCTTGTTAGCGATTCGGTGCCAAAACACCTGGCAAAACCTGTCAAATTTAGCTTCGAAGAAAGCTTTACATGTCTGTGTCGCTTGACTATGTGGAGCTGTATAGTATGGCAGTCATCTTGGAGCATACATTAAAGAAATACCCGCACTCTCATATTATATAAATCAAATTTTATTTCATAATAGCAATAAAAATATCAAAGGTTAATCCATATACACCTTTAGGGGACTCATATCCCTGTAATTAATTAGCATATAGAATAAACTAAATACAATAGTGATCTCATATATTGCATATATACATTGCTAATCTTAATAGCAGAAAGACTGTAGCTAATATTTCACTCAAAGAAACTATTTTAAACAAAGAACAAATTAATAAATTGCTGTGCACTATATTCACCTTTATCAGTCAAGATAAAGACAGAAAAAACACCCAATGTTTCGGCTGCAAAGCCTTTAACACACGACATGTTTGACATGTCATGATTCCCTTTTATTCCAGAAATTTGGTCCTTAAGGGGTTAAAAAGGAATATATATGAAAAAAAATGGTGATGTGGTAGTACCTCCCATAGGAAACACCCCCCCCCCAAGCAATTAAACACATCTGCATAGCCCTAGTAACCTTAGTAAACAAAAAAGAAAAAAGAAAAAACGAAAAACAAAGATGGTGTACATCAGTGTCTCCCATATTGTTCCAGCTTACAACACCCTCAGTGTGACAAGAACAGAAGACTAAAATATGAACATTAACTCTCGAAACCCTCTTAGATATAACAATTTCCCCTTACTGATTAAACTTAGGGTACATCATTGAAAGCACAAAACTTCATATAGTTAAATGATAAAAAAAAAAAAAAAATTTAAAATCAAAACAGAAAAGAATAAAGAGAATTAAAAAAAGAAGAAAAATAAAAATAATAAAAATAAAAAAATAAACAAAAGGGACCAGCTCTCCTCGCACCTGAACCGCTCGATACAGCGCTCCTACCAACACTTCAAGCACGTAATATTCGAACACGGGAACAAGTGTGGGAGACTACAAGCGAACCTCCTAAAACAACGCAGGACCCAGCTATACATCCCAAAAATCAAAGGCCCGCAACAACAGCACCTGCACCTCCCGGACCAGATCTCGTCCGCGTTCCTCTCTTACTACCAAGGACTATACCACCTGCGCCAAGACGCACCAGGGGAATCACACCGCCAAAAACTCGATGAGATCCGGCGATACCTGGACACCGCAAACGGACCCAGACTGGAAAACGCTGACCAGGAGAACCTGGAAACGCTCATCACGACCGAAGAACTGACACACGCTCTCAAAAGAGCAAAAACAGGCAAGGCACCGGGACCCGATGGCTTCCCCCTCACATACTATAAGACCTTCTCCACGGACCTCCTCCCGAAACTGCAAGCGGCCCTCAACTCCATTCTAGAAGGAGCTGCGCCAACGGCCCAGTTCACAGCCGCGAACATCACCCTTCTACCTAAGGAGGGGAAGGACCCTACGCTATGCCCAAGCTACCGCCCGATCTCCGTATTAAACTCGGACCTTAAACTCTTAGCAAGCGTCCTGGCGGCACGCCTTGCCCCCCTACTACCCTCAACAATCCACCCGGATCAAACGGGATTCATCCCAGGGAGAGAGGTGAGGGACAACACCATCAGAGCCCTGAACATCATAGCACACGCCAGAACACTGAAGACCCCAACGCTCCTCCTATCCACGGACGCAGAAAAAGCGTTTGACCGGGTGGACTGGGACCTCATGTTCGGCACACTCTAGGCTCTGGGCGTGGGACCACACTACCTCTCCTGGGTAAAGGCATTATACACGCGCCCAACCGCCCGCATTCGGATCAACGGAGCACTAACGGATCCATTCCAGATCCACAACGGAACCAGGCAAGGCTGCCCGCTATCACCCCTGCTCTTCGCACTGACATTGGAACCCTTCCTGAACAGAATAAGACAGAATGACGGCATACGAGGGATAACTATAGGACGGACCCACCACAAGACCCTAGCATACGCAGACGACCTCCTATTTATAGTCACAACCCCAGATCTGACCCTACAAGCCATCCAGTCGGAATTTGAAACATACGGCAGAGTTTCGAATCTCCAAATCAATTCAACAAAGTCAGAAATCCTAGGACTGTCAATACATCACGCTCTCAGGCAGACACTCCAGCGAAAGTACCCATATCGCTGGTGCAACCAGCACATGCGATACCTGGGAGTCTGGCTAACACCAAACCCGGCAGACCTATATGCCCATAACTATGTCCCCATCCTCAAGAAGGCGGTTGAGGAACTACAAACGTGGAACACACACTATATCTCCTGGCTAGGAAGGGTGAACGCAGTCAAGATGACGCTACTACCCAAGCTTCTTTTCATATTCCAGACGGTGCCAATATTGGCCCCGGATTCCTTCTTCTCGACCCTGAAATCGGAGGTCCGCAGGTTTGTATGGAAGGGCAGGTCCCCGCGCATAGCCCATTCTCAACTGACACTGCCCAAACTCCGAGGGGGACTAGCGCTCCCCGATTTCGGAAAATATTATCAGGCGACTCACCTTAACAGGCTCTTGAGCTGGACAACGGAGAGATGCACGAAAATATGAGCCCAACTGGAATCAGAAATAACCAACTGCAACCTACGTGCCCTGCCATGTATTACGAAAACCGCGTACCGCCGCATGCGGATACAGAACCCATTCGTAACGGCGACTATGCAGGTCTGGCACAGACACGGCACAAAACAATACTTGACAACGGACCCAGGTCCGCTACTCCCACTGAAAGGCAACCCGGATTTCCCGGCCGGGGACCAGAGCCAGCTTCCCGGCCTGACCAAACACATCCCAACCCTGCGTATCAAAGACGTACTCGGTCAACCATTCGCAGTTCGCCCGATGACTGCACTCTTCCCCGACCAACCACTTACATTCACGCATACCCTAGCACGGGCGCAGATCGTGCAATACATTCGATCAATTCCGCAAAGACCCTGCCTACAACGAGAGCTGACGCAGTTTGAAACGTTATGCACGCAGGACCAGGAACCGACCCGGGCCGTATCCCAAATCTATTCAGCCATCGTAGTGAACAGATATATTCTGGCACCACCATGCATCAGACGCTGGGAGGAGGACATTAACGAGTCCCTAACTGACGCAGACTGGGACAAGATCATCACCCACGTACAGAAAACACCGGGCTCGGCGAGACTACAGCAGAATTCATACAAAATCCTAACCAGGTGGTACATTACCCCATCGAGCCTCCACGCTAGAGACAACCAGATCCCCGACACATGCTGGCGATGCAAAACAGAGACGGGCACATTTACCCATATCTGGTGGGAATGCGCCCGTATTCGGCCCTTCTGGGAAGCAATACGCAAAGCGATAAGGGACATAACGGACGAGACCCTACCGCGGACACCAGCCGCCTTCCTCCTCCATCATACTACCATACCGACGCCGGCTTACACCAGATCAGTCATCCCGAGACTCCTTAACGCGGCCAAGGCCACGATCCCCACGTTTTGGAAACAGACAAGCACGCCACCCTTGAGAAGATGGGTAGAGGAAGTGGAGGACATAAGAAAGTACGAGGACATGAAGGCAACTACCCCGAAACAGAGGGAGAATTACACAAACCGTTGGTTCTACTGGCTACGCCACATTAACTCGGACGACTTTCTACCACATCTTGCAGAACCGTAAGCAGGAACGCGAAGAGTGCAATGGAGGCCCAGAGGACCCCCGAATGCGGCCCCGGGGAGCGGCGGCTCTGGGGCGGCGATGGGGGGCATTACCCTTCCCTACCCCATGGAACCCTCCCCCCCCACCCGAACAGACACACGACGAAAAGGACAACACTCACGACCACTTAATATAACCCAGACACACCACGGCATTACCCCGACTACACCTCGGCGGACCAGATCACTGAACCGAGCAGACGCGCACCGTCCACAGATGACCCACAGGCCACCGAAGCCGAGACGAGGACGACCACATCACCACACATACACCTAATAAACAGCCCATACACCCACGAGAGACTTGGGCCAGCAGTGGACCACAAATGAAACGAATGACACCCAGCTACTCAGACCAGGCGACACGGACACACCAAAATACCCAGCGCACAAAGCCCAAGCACCACACATGGTGCGGGAGCAAACACAGGACTGACCCCAAGACAGCTACTCTTTTTGCACAACACGAGAGACACAGCCCCGCACACACGACCGATACCCACCCCCTTAGCGATGGGACAGTGCCACACAGCAACTCTCGACACCATACTAGATACCATCCCCCCACAGACAGCGGAACGCGGGGGAGAGGGGTAGCCATGCACACGAATGTACACCAAAAAAGAAAATGCACGGCACCCACCAAAGACACCCACAAAGAGAGCCACGCAACGGACCAGCCACACACAGTCCAGCTACGGACCTGGCCACGACCCAAAACACAATGGGACGAGACACTGACCGACGCCCAAACGACCACACAATACACCGTGACACACAAAGTCACAAACTCCCACACATGGCCAGCATAACCCACACCGTTTATCGACCCAGACGAGGCCGACACCCTGGACGGATGCATACCACCCACCAGGGACTCTCGAAAGGGATAGAACCTAATGTACTACACAACTACAGTAGGAGACCTCGTGGCCGCATACCCTCCAAACAGAGGACCCCAAACACCGTGAACACACACTTCAACACATAAGAGCAGACCACAGTACAAGCAGACATAGGCCAAGGCCACAAACAACCAAACCGATTCGCAGATAACACACACAATGATACAAAACTGAGAAGTATTGCTATAAGTTAGACTCAACGTAGGCGTAATGTTAATTACCTTTGTTATATAAGCAGAGCCTCTACATAGGCGTTTTTCTCTTGATGATATTTTGCCATAACAAGCAGAGCCTCTACGTAGGCGCATTTCCGAGTTCTTGGGATATTCGAGCAGAGCCTCTGCGTAGGCAATGATGCCACGAAAGTATACATATATGCTCTGTGAATGTTTAACATAAGAGAACGTAATAAAAACAATTTAACACAAAAATAAAAAATAAAATAAAAAAATGAATAATAATAAATAATAAAAAGAAAATTTAAAAATAATGAAGAATAACAAAATAATAATAGTCAAAAAATAAAAGTATATCATATATATCATATGAATATGATGTATTCCACATGACATTTCTTAAAGCATTAGATCCATATATTGGTCACATTGCTCATATCCAAGGAGGTCAACAGGGAAGGGGGTAGACTGTACTCCGCCTGCAAGCAGGTGTTGGCATCTTCGGGTCATCACAACACAGATAGTCATATATGTATGGTATATATGATCTTCCATCGAAGATAATTCCTGTTTGTTCATAGAAGTCCCTGGAAAATCCATCACCGGAGCTATAAATCCATGGGTGATCCAATGTCCTTCCAACCAAAGGGTCCCCAGACGTATATTCCCAAAACCTTAGAGGATTCGTAATTATGGAAGTTACTAGAAGACACCTGCTGCAGAAATCATAAAAGAAAAACATATAAGTGACTTAAAAACAAGGGTGTCAGGCAGAAGTAGCCAACCCACAAGGTAAATCAATAAGCCCTACCTAATAAAGGCATTGGCTATTCCGGATCAAAACAGTGGTGAGTATGTTGCAAGACATGATAAGAATTGATCACCTGCACGAAAAAATAGAACAATGACACTACAAATTACAACTGTACAATGAACTCATCACAAACAAAATCCCAAACAAACACACCTAAACCCTTAGAAATCACTCTTAGTATTTAAATCCCTTGGATATAGAGTATCCAACTCATATATCCAAAAGAGTTCCTGTTGCTCCAATTTCTTCTTCCTATGTCCTGTCTGGACTGTGTAGAATAAGTGGTGACACATAACATCCGTGTAGCCTTGTCCCTCCTCCGGGACAGGTGTCTTCTATCCAGAGCGAACTTTCCTCTTACTGTCCAAAATGAACTGTTCAGTTAAACCCCTGTCCCCAAAATTCCTAAGCATTTCTTGGGCACGTATCTCAAATCTTTCCTCTCCAGTCACAATACGCTTAATTTGAGTAAGGCTCCAGGGATGAAATTAATCAAAATGCAAATATGAATTATGATCCGTTGGCTTCGAATACACATCAAAACCAAAAACTCCCTCTGTAAGTCTCATCTGCACATCTTTAAAATTAACAACATTTCTATTGAATTCCAATGTGAAGGAGATACCTGGAGTGCTGTTACCCAAAAAGTTCTAGAACAGTAGAAGTTCATCACTGGTCCGTAAACAAACAAAAAAATGTCATCAATAAATCGCACCCAAAATGGCACAAAGTCATTGAACCAGTGTGTTGTATACACAAATCGATTCTCAAAAGAGTCCATAAATAGGTTTGCATAATTAACCCATCGCTGTCCCCCTAAGTTGTTGGTTACATAGTTACATAGCTGAAAAGAGACTTGCGCCCATCAAGTTCAGCCTTCCTCACATTTGTTTTTTGCTGTTGATCCAAAAGAAGGCAAAAAAAAAAAACCCAGTTTGAAGCACTTCCAATTTTGCAACAAGCTTGGAAAAAATTTCCTTCCTGACCCCAGAATGGCAGCCAGATTTATCCTTGGATCAAGCAGTTATTACCCTACATTGAAAGATTATATCCTTGAATATTCTGTTTTTGCTAGTATGCATCTAGTTGCTGTTTAAACATCTGTATGGACTCTGATAAAACTTCTTCTTCAGGCAGAGAATTCCACATCCTTATTGTTCTTACAGTAGATAGCACTAGTGTTAAAAAAAAAAGTGTATTATTAAATACTTGTAAGAGCAAAGTGAGTATACAAAAATAAAGTGATGTATACTCAGTTTGCTCTTAGAAGGATTTAATAATACACTTTTAACACTAATACTATTTAATTTGTCCCCCACATTTTAGCGTAGGACCCACCAACATTGGGGTACTTTGAAAGCAGTGGTGGGCTTAACATCATGTAGCCATATGGTAGAACTAAATCCCCATATTTATTCTTAGATAGGCAATTTAGAAGACTTCTTTGTGTTGTATTTTTTTTAGTCTGAGTGCGCGCAACTATTTTTTTCATCCCCTATGAGCTCGTCATCCCAGGTTTCCAAAACTACACTGATAATGTTCTCCCTGATAGTCTGTAACAGGTCCCGTGTCAGCTGTTTGTATGTGGTGTTATCCCCCAATAAAGTCCGTTATCACCAAGGCCCCACCCTTATCGGCTGGCTTGATGACAATGGATTTATCCTCCCTCAGGACCTTAAGAGCCTGTCTCTCTCTAATAGACAAATTGTTCTTGGACCCTCCGCCACAATTCCAATGTAATTTCGAAACATCTCCTCCGGTGTAGTTAGATGTAGTCTCAGCAACGCAAGGTAAGTAGCTTTCCCAGTGAGGCTTGGGATATCCCCCACCGGTCCAAAGGTTGGGGTTATGGGGCTGTGCTTCGATGGAGACGTTGCAAGATGCACTCCAGGAGTCGAGAGATTGTCTGCCTCTCCCAACTCCCAGGTTGGCAACCCGCTAGGCCTCAATGTCAGCCAGGCATAAAATGATACAGAATTGATATTTGCTGAGAGGATTGTCTGCTAAGAAAATAATGCTTTGTCTGGTATGCTGTGTAGCAGAATACACTGTTGTTTTGCCCTATTTTACTGGAGCTACTGCTAGACACGTCTAGCCATATTGGCTGCCCGGCCCCCGCCTCCCAGATGGTCCTATTAACCAAGTGCAAGTGTAAGTATAGTATTTTAATATAGTATTGAGTATTGTTGGTAATGTCTTATTTTGCCAAATGTGTAAATTAAATCTTAGCATGTGTATATGTACACAGAATGTGTGTGTGTGTGTGTGTGTGTATATATAAATATATATATTTGATTAGGCTGATTAATTTAGTAGACAAGATTCCAAAATACCAGAGATGCATACTGCTATCTATCTAAAGTCGAAGTGATGGTCTGCACTCAAAGTCTTCATAAAACTTAGCTTTTAATATTTGCATAAAAAAACAAATATGATGCTAAACAGCGTCAATGTTTTAGTACCCGTTCGGGACAGCATGCTGTCCTGAGGAAAGTCCCGAACGGGGACTGAAACGTTGACGCTGTTTAGCATCATATTTGTTTTTTATGCAAATATTAAAAGCTAAGTTTTATGAAGACCGTGAGTGCAGACCATCACTTCGACTTGAAGATTTATCTGCTAAATCCTGGAGTGCTGGTATTTTTGTGCAATATTTATATATAAACATACATTAAACAAATTAAAACAAAGAAAATTAAAAAGATTTCTGTGCACTTTTTTATCACTTAAAAACAGCAAAAAAACTATAAAAATAAATAAATATATATATATATTTATTTATTTTTATAGTTTTTTTGCTGTTTTTAAGTGATAAAAAAGTGCACAGATAATCTTTTTTTTGCTGTTTTTAAGTGATAAAAAAATGCACAGAAATCTTTTTAATTTATAAAAATAAATAAATATATATTTATATATATATATTTATTTTTATAGTTTTTTTGCTGTTTTTAAGTGATAAAAAAGTGCACAGAAATCTTTTTAATTTTCTTTGTTTTAATTTGTTTAATGTCTAGTAATCTGGGAACCCACATGGTGTGCTTGTTTGCCACACCTCTTCTTTAAAACCCAGGGTAATGTCACCAGTCTGCTGTCCTCTACACATGACTACATTCTCGCTCCCAGGGAAAGCTCATAGTCGGCCTGATGTGCCATTCAGACTATACCATTATCTTACCCTACACGGGGGGTGGAGGTAAAATCCAGCAATACCAATGCCTATCCTCATTTCCGGCAGTTAAGGGACGTGTCGCCAGGACGAAAGTCCGGATACGCAGAGAGACACCGCGGGCGTTATCGGTGTCCCCCCAGGCGGTGTGGGCCAAGCTTTAGCTGGTCGTGACGTCACACTCCCCACCTTTTGGCTTGGTATGGCCGCCGGCTGGTCACGTGCTCCTTCTGTCCTTGGCAGGCGTGCGTTTCTGGGAACATCATGTCCTCCTTACTAGCAGGAGCGCGGCTTATCCTCCGCTCAGGGCTCTATTCTCTGCCGGCATCCCATGTGCGGCTAAGCCCTGGCCCGGTACGGTAAGTTGCCCTCCGCACACATACACAGGGGCTGCCATGGCTCCAGTAATGGGAGAGAGTGCCCTCACACACAGGGGCTGCCATGGCTCCAGTAATGGGAGAGAGTGCTCTCATACACAGGGGCTGCCATGGCTCCAGTAATGGGAGAGAGTGCCCTCATACACAGGGGCTGCCATGGCTCCAGTAATGGGAGAGAGTGCCCTCATACACAGGGGCTGCCATGGCTCCAGTAATGGGAGAGAGTGCCCTCATACACAGGGGCTGCCATGGCTCCAGTAATGGGAGAGAGTGCCCTCATACACAGGGGCTGCCATGGCTCCAGTAATGGGAGAGAGTGCCCTCATACACAGGGGCTGCCATGGCTTCAGTAATGGGAGAGAGTGCCCTCATACACAGGGGCTGCCATGGCTCCAGTAATGGGAGAGAGTGCCCTCATACACAGGGGCTGCCATGGCTCCAGTAATGGGAGAGAGTGCCCTCATACACAGGGGCTGCCATGGCTCCAGTAATGGGAGAGAGTGCCCTCATACACAGGGGCTGCCATGGCTCCAGTAATGGGAGAGAGTGCCCTCATACACAGGGGCTGCCATGGCTCCAGTAATGGGAGAGAGTGCCCTCATACACAGGGGCTGCCAAGACTCCAGTAATGGGAGAGAGTGCCCTCATACACAGGGGCTGCCATGGCTCCAGTAATGGGAGAAAGTGCCCTCATACACAGGGGCTGCCATGGCTTCAGTAATGGGAGAGAGTGCCCTCATACACAGGGGCTGCCATGGCTTCAGTAATGGGAGAGAGTGCCCTCATACACAGGGGCTGCCATTGCTTCAGTAATGGGAGAGAGTGCCCTCATACACAGGGGCTGTCATGGCTCCAGTAATGGGAGAGAGTGCCCTCATACATAGGGGCTGCCATGGCTCCAGAAATGGGCGAGAGGGCCCTCATACACAGGGGCTGCCATGGCTCCAGTAATGGGAGAGCGTGCCCTCATACACAGGGGCTGCCATGGCTCCAGTAATGGGAGAGAGTGCCCTCATACACAGGGGCTGCCATGGCTCCAGTAATGGGAGAGAGTGCCCTCATACACAGGGGCTGTCATGGCTTCAGTAATGGGAGAGTGCCCTCATACACAGGGGCTGCCATGGCTCCAGTAATGGGAGAGAGTGCCCTCATACACAGGGGCTGTCATGGCTCCATTAATGGGCGAGAGGGCCCTCATACACAGGGGCTGCCACGGCTCCAGTAATGGGAGAGAGTGCCCTCATACACAGGGGCTGTCATGGCTCCAGTAATGGGAGAGAGTGCCCTCATACACAGGGGCTGCCAAGACTCCAGTAATGGGAGAGAGTGCCCTCATACACAGGGGCTGCCATGGCTCCAGTAATGGGAGAAAATGCCCTCATACACAGGGGCTGCCATGGCTTCAGTAATGGGAGAGAGTGCCCTCATACACAGGGGCTGCCATGGCTTCAGTAATGGGAGAGAGTGCCCTCATACACAGGGGCTGCCATTGCTTCAGTAATGGGAGAGAGTGCCCTCATACACAGGGGCTGTCATGGCTCCAGTAATGGGAGAGAGTGCCCTCATACACAGGGGCTGCCATGGCTCCAGAAATGGGCGAGAGGGCCCTCATACACAGGGGCTGCCATGGCTCCAGTAATGGGAGAGCGTGCCCTCATACACAGGGGCTGCCATGGCTCCAGTAATGGGAGAGAGTGCCCTCATACACAGGGGCTGCCATGGCTCCAGTAATGGGAGAGAGTGCCCTCATACACAGGGGCTGTCATGGCTTCAGTAATGGGAGAGTGCCCTCATACACAGGGGCTGCCATGGCTCCAGTAATGGGAGAGAGTGCCCTCATACACAGGGGCTGTCATGGCTCCAGTAATGGGCGAGAGGGCCCTCATACACAGGGGCTGCCATGGCTCCAGTAATGGGAGAGAGTGCCCTCATACACAGGGGCTGTCATGGCTCCAGTAATGGGAGAGAGTGCCCTCATACACAGGGGCTGCCAAGACTCCAGTAATGGGAGAGAGTGCCCTCATACACAGGGGCTGCCATGGCTCCAGTAATGGGAGAAAGTGCCCTCATACACAGGGGCTGCCATGGCTTCAGTAATGGGAGAGAGTGCCCTCATACACAGGGGCTGCCATGGCTTCAGTAATGGGAGAGAGTGCCCTCATACACAGGGGCTGCCATTGCTTCAGTAATGGGAGAGAGTGCCCTCATACACAGGGGCTGTCATGGCTCCAGTAATGGGAGAGAGTGCCCTCATACACAGGGGCTGCCATGGCTCCAGAAATGGGCGAGAGGGCCCTCATACACAGGGGCTGCCATGGCTCCAGTAATGGGAGAGCGTGCCCTCATACACAGGGGCTGCCATGGCTCCAGTAATGGGAGAGAGGGCCCTCATACACAGGGGCTGCCATGGCTCCAGTAATGGGAGAGAGTGCCCTCATACACAGGGGCTGTCATGGCTTCAGTAATGGGAGAGTGCCCTCATACACAGGGGCTGCCATGGCACCAGTAATGGGAGAGAGTGCCCTCATACACAGGGGCTGTCATGGCTCCAGTAATGGGCGAGAGTGCCCTCATACACAGGGGCTGTCATGGCTTCAGTAATGGGAGAGAGTGCCCTCATACACAGGGGCTGTCATGGCTTCAGTAATGGGAGAGAGTGCCCTCATACACAGGGGCTGTCATGGCTTCAGTAATGGGAGAGAGTGCCCTCATACACTGGGGCTGTCATGGCTCCAGTAATGGGAGAGAGTGCCCTCATACACAGGGGCTGTCATGGCTTCAGTAATGGGAGAGAGTGCCCTCATACACAGGGGCTGTCATGGCTTCAGTAATGGGAGAGAGTGCCCTCATACACAGGGGCTGTCATGGCTTCAGTAATGGGAGAGAGTGCCCTCATACACAGGGGCTGTCATGGCTTCAGTAATGGGAGAGTGCCCTCATACACAGGGGCTGTCATGGCTTCAGTAATGGGAGAGTGCCCTCATACACAGGGGCTGCCATGGCTTCAGTAATGGGAGAAAGTGTCTTCATAAACACATCCCTCTTCTTCCCGCTGTTGGGTTTGCCATGAAATTGCTGCCCTCTTCATGCTGATGGGTTTGCCATGAAAGTGCTGCCCTCTTCTTCATACTGTTGGGTTTGCCATGAAATTGCTGCCCTCTTCATGCTGATGGGTTTGCCATGAAAGTGCTGCCCTCTTCACACTGGGTTTTCCATGAAAGTGCTGCCCTCTTCTTCCCGCTGATGGGTTTGCCATGAAAGTGCTGCCCTCTTCTTCCCGCTGATGGGTTTGCCATGAAAGTGCTGCCCTCTTCTTCCCGCTGATGGGTTTGCCATGAAAGTGCTGCCCTCTTCATGCTGATAGGTTTGCCATGAAAGTGCTGCCCTCTTCTTCACGCTGTTGGGTTTGCCATGAAAGTGCTGCCCTCTTCACGCTGTTGGGTTTGCCATGAAAGTGCTGCCCTCTTCACGCTGTTGGGTTTGCCATGAAAGTGCTGCCCTCTTCACGCTTTTGGGTTTGCCATGAAAGTGCTGCCCTACAGTATGTAGAACAGGAGGGGCCCAAAATGTAGATCCCCAGATGTTTTAAAACTACAGCTTCCATGATGCTTTGCCATTCCTTCCAAAGTCATGCAAAGCATCATGGAAGTTGTAGTTCTACAACATCTGGGGATCTACCCTTTGGGCACCCCTGATGTAGAATGTATAGGAGGGAAACAGGTGAATCAGTCATGGTTGCTGCTTTGGGCAATGTTTCCTGGAGTTATAAATTGTGTTGCTGTTTTGTTTTCTGCTTTACATGCATTTCGCATAGGATAGCAGTATTCATGTACCATCCAAGAGCAGCTTGAATGTTAAATATATCCAGGGAAAAATGATGTAAACTGGTAACCCTTGGCAGGGATGCCTACAGATAAGGCAAGGTAAAAGCATCGCTGGTGCCAAGCATAAATGGTTGGCATTAAAACAGACCTGTTACTTTTGCGTTTTGCAAAAATATACACATAGTTCCTATATCTGTGAGAATTATGAGTGGATATCCAGTGGAGGATCCTGTAAGATGGTAGACATCAGCAAGATCTTCTACACATCCATATATTGTACATTCTGTGAGAAAGGGCCAAAGCTGGCCACTGGCATATATGTGTGTTTTTCAGATGAGATTCTGTTTGTGTCTTTTGCTGGAGAAAGCAGTGTAATGCGAAGTAATCTCAGTACAATCTTAGAAATGGAAAGGAATTTAGAGTAAACTGCATGTTTTATTCATAAATTAAATACTTCAAAGGTACCTGCCTGCTTTTATACAACCTCCCTGTCTTAATGTCTAAAAGTTTACTGTAGGACAATATCCTATTGACCTCTGAGATCTCCAAGGTCACAGACAGCTGTGCTTTTGTTGTTGGTCCATCATGCCTCTGGGAAGGGAGAGCGGGGGAGGGACACAAATTGATTTTCTGTGTAGTGTTACCTGCAACAGAGGATGTATGTATTTGTAGCATACCTAAAGGTGAAAAAAAAATCATAGAAAAAAAAAATCTCCACAGACAACACACAGGTCACAATTACATCACATATTCATTTTAGCAGGGTTTTTTTTTACTCTTCTTTTTCCTTGTTAAATGTACCCACAAATAGGAGCATCTCTGTACAACTTTAAATTGACAAATGATCTTTTGTATTACAGTCCTTTCTTACAATATTAAAAAAAAAATACTGTTGCCCATGGATAAAATCACGTTTTTTTTTTAAAATGCAGAGATCCTTCGTGCTTACCCTAAGAAGCTTGTAGTCTTGCTTTGTCATTAGAGTAACACATCTACACCTGCAGTTGTATCAGTTATTTTTATATAGAATCAATTTAATGGAGCTCTGTGTCTCTTGTCCTGAAATTATGAACTGGAATGAAAGACAGTCTGAATCTGCCAAGATATTTATTTTACAATGCTTAGATGGTAATAGGGATTTATCATTTGTCTCTCACAAAACAAAGGTTTAAATATTATTTGAATGTTATTTTACTATTCTTATTATGGCTAAATGTTGGGTACTACAAAATATAGTACAAGGCTGTTTGTACAGCAATACAACAGGACAACACCTTCTTCAGCGTGATCTTCTGTACAATAAAAGATGAGTGTTTACGTGTGAGTGGATTAAATTTGGGTTTTTGAACATCCTAATAATTCTTTATGAAATATGCAGAAACATTTGAAACCTCTATAATTCTAATTATATATGATGTATTATAATTATATTTAATAGTTTGTTCTGTTGCTTGTGAGCATGTATATGGTTGAAGGCTGGCTTTGTGTTCTGTAGGAAGCTATTACTTTATTCACCTCCCATTTGAATTCTTTTTCAGACACTTGCTCAGCTCACCTAGATTTTTTGCTGTGGCCATCCAACAGAAGGGAAGTGGCCACGATGAACCAGCTGCTGCAGTTCAACACAAGCAAGCTCAGCAGTTTGACTGGGCCCTTACAAAGCTGGACAGCTCAGTCCGGCGCACTGGCCGCATCACGAAAACACTTCTGTTAAAGATCTTTCATGATATCTGCAGAACAGGTAACAAGGTTATTTCCCACCTTATCTTCTTTCTTTGAGTTTATCAAATGCTTAAATCTGTAGTATGTCGTGTTATGGACTGCTGCTATACAGTATACAGCTCCTTTACTGAAGCAATACAGGTAAATTGGGATGTATTAGGCAGCAAGTGAATAGTCAGTTCTTGAATTTCATGTGTTGGAAGGAGGAGAATGTATACTGTATAACAGCAGGCCATAACTCGACATACTACAGATTTAAGGGTTTATGGTTACAGCTAACTGAAGGCTGAGAATAAACTGATTTAGATAACATTTACTGAAGCAATACAGGTAAATTGGGATGTATTAGGCAGCAAGTGAATAGTCAGTTCTTGAATTTCATGTGTTGGAAGGAGGAGAATGTATACTGTATAACAGCAGGCCATAACTCGACATACTACAGATTTAAGGGTTTATGGTTACAGCTAACTGAAGGCTGAGAATAAACTGATTTAGATAACATTTACTGAAGCAATACAGGTAAATTGGCGATTTCATTAACAATTTTGTATCTACATGAGGTGGACAACAATGATAGAAAAAACAGCACCAATGTTGCTACGTAGGTCAGTCGTGTTAAGTTGATTGCCAATTTGCAGTCTTAGCAAAATTATTTAATATTTTACAGGAACAATCTAAAAAAGTAGACTAATATGGAGAAATGCACAGTTAGTTAACTTGTTGTAGTTCACAGAATGTGATAAGCTAACACTTCAACGCATTATTGCCGAATGTTGCAAAAGTGTAATCTCAAAAAATATTTCCAAATTGAATTCGTGCTTGTTTTACTCATTCTCAACAAAACATGTGTGTCTCCCCTGTAACGAGTTCTAAACATCAGCAAAACGTTAAGGGATTGCTATCTAGCTTGGTCTTAAAGACCCCTAAAGATTGCTAAAATGCTTTATGTGTAAAGAGTGTCTTTTTTTTTTTTTTTTTCATTTTACAAAAAGTGCAGATTTCAATAGAATTTGATACCTTTATAAATTAACCTGGTTACACCCTCTTGACTGTCATTCAGACATCCAATCCTATTATTTCCTGGTTGTTTAGCTCAGTGGAGCTAAACTCAAGGCAGCAATTGCGCAGAGCACCTGCCTAGCAAAGACTTCTCATTGAGCTAAATTGGGAAGTCTGTGATTGGACAGCCAGAGAAAGTCTGGGGGAAAAGTTGAGGAATTGCAAAGGCATCAGAAGAGATCTGCCTCTTTTGCAAGCTGGTTTTAGGTATACACAGAGTTCAAAAAATAATTAAATGCATGCATGTTTTCATTGAGGGTATATCTACTAGACAATGATTTTTTTTTTTTTTGCCTAGTGCAGTGTCCCTTTAAGTGCTCAAACTTCTGATGTTAAAACTAAAGTTATGATAAAAAAGGATTATCTAATACAAAAGGTGCACTTAGAACACAATTGCCTTTTATCTTTAAAATTAAGCTAACTGTGCTCTATTGATTTGTTTTGCAATCAGATTGGACAAAAGTAGAAATACGTTCAAGTTTTCTGTAAATATAGAAAACCATTGTTGTTTGCCTAAGTATTTTTATTCACTCAGTACTAGGCTGCCATATTCTATTGGATTCCTTTTGGCTCTTTGTCTTTTTATGCTGGTTAACTGAGTGACCCATTTCCACTATAATATGCGATTCAACATCTTCAATTCACCCTCATTAGATATCTCGGTATGGAGGGAGTCAATGCTGGTTTCCAATACTATTTGTGAGCAAGTTTGCTTTAGAGGGACAGCATGTTTGTGCGGTATTTTTTTATGTGCTAATATAGACCATTTTTTGCTTGAGTACAAATCCGTTTATTTAAAGTACTGGATGGAATGAGCACTTCAAATGAGAGGGTTGTCTTAAATGGATTTTAGAGTCACTTAGTTTACAATGAAAAAATAATTGCCTTTAATCTCTATCACCGGCAAAGTCAATAAATATAAGCAATAATGGTGCTCTATGTCTGTGTTTTAGGCTACTTAGTAAGGCATGTACCAGTACAGCAATGAATACAATGTAAATTAAACAATACATTACTTTGAATAAAACAAAAACAATAAACACCACAACCCTATGTTGGCTATTGGGATGTGCAATAAATTATATTACAATTGCTGCTTTAAGTCTCATTGAAGGTAACATTTTATTAATCTGCAAAACCATATTATACTGGAAATGATGCAATGTATTCTAATACAAACCATGTATTCTGACAAGCTACTTCGTAAAATAAACCCACTATTTTGACATTTTCCCTCCAAATATGTAATATGTACCCATATGTGACAAGTCCACCATTTATGCAGTGTGTCTCCGGTTTCATCTTAACTTCTCCAATATGTACTTGATGCTCTTGGATAAAAATAATTGGGCAGTATTGCATGGCCACTTATGTTGAAGTCAAAATTAAAAAAAATTGTTTTTTCACTGTTTCTACAACAAACTCTTGTTATTTACACTGATGTTGGAGATGCATTTTTTTTTAAAAAATTACATTATTTTCCTGCTAACTTCTGCTTTAATCATCCCGCACTAACTTTGCCAATAACACCTTGAAATGTATTTATTTGCTCTATTTTTGTCTTTTAAGAATTCAAAATAGTGTCTTTTTTTTTGCAGGTTATCCCAGCAGTAACCAAGCTTTACTTATGCTGAGAAGTTGTGGGACATTACTGCCAGAACTTCCAGTCACAGAAAGAACAGATATTGCACATAAGATCTGGGAAAAACTACAAGAAATGGGTACGATTCCCAGTTTAATATTTTATTTGTAAGAAATAAGACCTTTACTATCTTTTTCAATTCAGATGGTCAAAGGGTATTACATTTACGTACTTCAACATGTCACATGTCTACTGTTTGGTTTGAATCTGTCCCAACAAATGTTAGCCCACACCGGTAACTAATTTACCCACGGTATTTTACTCTGGTGTAAATAAAAGTCATATTGTTTAGAAATTTTAAATGATATAAGTAGTAAAGTGGGTGCGAAACCACCTTTTTAATGCCCAATTCTACAGAATATGTTGGTGATTTGGTTTTGCAAACAATAACTTTATTTCAATTTTAAGACACCGTTCTCGCTGTGGTCCAAATTCTATCTGTTATTGTATCAGACATAGCAGGCTTCTTGTCTATTGTATTCTGCAAGGAGACATAGGATAGCCGTATATTTTCTCCCTATGTATTCTCTCCACACAAATACACTAAAGCCTAAATCGGAACATTTCAACAGGTGTTCATGAGAGTGCAGTCTGATAAAAGCAATTTTGAGGCTTTGAGTTTTATTTTCAATTACTTATGTTTCAAGCTTTTAAAATGTGCACAAGTTTAAGTTAAGATATATTACGCAGAATGAGATGCTAATGCGTGCACATTTGTTTTGCTTAAAATGTTGCTTTAGGTGCAGTGTTTGATGTGAGCCACTACAACGCTTTATTGAAAGTCTACCTTCAAAATGAACACAAATTTTCACCTACCGAATTCCTTGCTAAGATGGAGGCAGCCAATGTACAACCTAATCGGGTTTGTATTTCTTCTTTGGTTCTCCTTTTTTAATGCCTTAAAGATTAAATGTTAAGATGCACATTTAAAGATAAATCCTTTTGCCAGCATGGGATGTCCTACTTGCTTGACTTTGGCTGTTTCTTACGCCCCTGAATTTGTCAACCTGAAAAACACCCACAAACATTCTATGACAACATACACCGATCAGCCACAACATTATAATCACTGACAGGTTAAGTTGAATAACATTGATTATATTGTTACAATGGTACTTGTCAAGCGGTGGGATGTATTCGGCAGCAAGTGAATTGTCAGTTTTCTAATTTCATTTGTTGGAAGGAGGAAAAATGGGGCAGCAAAAAGATCTGAGTGACTTTGATGAGGGCCAAACAGTGATGGCTAGACCATCTCCAAAATGGCAATTCTTGTGGGGTATTCCCGGTATGCAGTGGTTAGTACCTATCAAAGTGTTGCAAGAAAGGACAACCAGTTAACTAGTGTCAGGGTCATGCCTGCCCAAGGCTCAATAATGCACGTGTGGAGCGAAGGCTAACCTGTCTGGCCCGATCAAACAGAAGAGCTACCGTAGCTCAAATTGCTGAAAAACGTAATTCTGGCCATGATAGAAAGGTGTCAGAGCACACAATGTATTGCAGTTTGCTGTGTATGGGGCTGCGCAGCCACAGACTGGTCAGAGCACCCATGATGGCCCCTGTTCTCCGCAGAAAGCATATGAATCACATTTTCTTTTAGATCAGGTTGAGGGCTAGGTACATGTGCGTCGTTTGTGGGGAAAAGTTGTCGGCACGATGCACTATTGGAAGAAGGCCCGCCAGCTGAGGCAGTGTTATGATGTCGGCAATGTGCTGCTGGGAAACCTTGGGTCCTGGCATTCATGTGGATGTTACTTTGATACGTACCACCTACCTAGTGATTGTTGCAGACCACATACACTTCTTCATGGCATGGATGTTCCCTGATGGTAGTGACTTCTTTCAGTTGGTTAATGCACCCTGTCGCAGTGCAAAAAATGTTTAGGAATGGTTAGAGGAACAGGACAAAGAGATCAAGGTGTTGTGTTGGCTACCAAATTCCCCAGATCATTAACTTAATGAGCATCTGTGGGATTTACTGTAATAAATACGATCCACCTCGCAGGAATTAGAGGACTTGTTTTGGTGCCTAATACCATATTCCTGATACCACATTCAGAGGTCTTGTGGAGTCCATGCTTCCACACATTAGAGCTGTTTTGGCAGCACGAGGGGGATCTACATGATATTAGGCAGGTGGTTTTAAAATATTGTGGCTGATCAGTGCATATTGTTAGTGGTCCTTAAGTAGTTAAAAGGTTATTGCTGCAAATATTCACTAAAAATTGAATTGCAATGGATTGAAAGTTAAAATACATGATTTCTTAAATATCTTCCAATTCGTTATTGCTATTGTTTGCAATTTGGCTACTTTGGTCTTAATTTTGCAGTTTCTATGTCAGATCCCCCAAATTCTCTGTGTAGCAAGTAAAGCCCATCACTGTGTTGAGCTTTTTTTTTTTTTTTTTAGCTAACCAGAACAATCTGTGACACGGGATCGAGCACAAAAAATATATTTCAAGTCTCTTATTTCTCTTATCCCATAGTGTTTAGTCCAATGCCTGTAGAATCACTTGTTGACCTGCTACATCCTGAACATCATGATGAAATTACCTACATTCTTTACATTGTTTGTTTTATTCACCATTTAATATTTCCCATGCAGGTTACTTTCCAGAGGCTAATTGCAGCTTTTTGTAATGAAGGAGACATTGAGGGAGCAAGGTAGGCTTCATAAGTTTATCTTCATATATATATATATTCTATCAGAGAGTGTCATGGTTGCTTAGATTATTGAAAACCTCTGCACCTTATTAATATCATGAGAAGGTGGGCTCATAAATCACAGATGTGAATTTAGAATTGGTCATTTCAGCCAATCAGAATTCTACTATGATTCATACAGTGTTCACTGACCAGAAAATATACAGGTTGAAATATAATAATACAAATATGGGTCAATCCAATTATAGGGAAATAAAAAATAACAGTGCAACTCCGTTTGATATTTATATTATATATATATATATATATATATATATAATTTATATTTATATAATAGTATGTGCCAAATGGATCACTCACACTTTCACTGTAAAAACAGGGTGTATCAAAATTCCTTTTAGCTCTCGGGTAGCTACAAGGAATTTTGATACACCCTGTTTTTACAGTGAAAGTGTGAGTGATCCATTTGGCACATACCACTATTTTATACAAATATCAAACGGAGTTGCACTATGTTATTTTTTATTTCCCTATAGTTGGATTGACCCATATTTGTATTCATGTATTTGTGGAAGATTTGAGATCTTTGGGTTTAAATCTACAACTTAGAGGAAAGTTGTTTTTTTTTTTTTTCTTTTTATTTGTTGGAAACACTTGGTGTTATATGTAACATTGGTGAAATTACAATATCACAGAGCTATATAGTGAAAGAGTTTGTATTTTTCTTTATATTTGAAATATAATAATGGCAGCCCTGCGTGCTGTATAAAGCAGTTTTCGGAATGTAAATGACTCACTTTACCTTTAAACTGAAAACCCTAAACAAACCCACGGGGATACGTTTTTTAGCAAAGTAATTAGATGCAATTAGGTGTTCTTTGTACTGGATTAATCTGATACTGTCTCATGCTGAGTTGTCAATAGTTTTATTTTGTTGCAGTAATAGTGACAGAAAAGGCCTGCTGACTATTGGCAGTTTGGCTAGGGAGCTTCCTTACATTGTAGACATTATTAAAATATAAACATTACTAAAAGTTAAAGTGTAATTCCAAGAAAGCTTAGATGAGTTAAACCCCTCTGCTCCAGCAGCATCATTGGGCTGTATTGGCCAGCCGGGAATTAATATATATATATATATATATATATATATATTATTTTTTTTTTACTTTTTGTAGTTATATATTAATCATATTTACATTTTTCAGCAAAATTCTGGGTTTTATGAAGAGCAAAGATCTTCCCATCACAGAGGCAGTGTTTAATAATCTGGTGACTGGACATGCTCGAGCTGGGTAAGATTTCCTATTTATATGCTGTTTTTTTTTTTTGTGTACATTGTTTGTTATACTTGTAAGTTACAGTAATTGAGACCTAAATAAATGTATGGCTTAACTGTGCCAGACCTCCTCATCACTTTCTTGTGTCTTGTGAATAATTATTTATGTTAAATAGTATTAGTATTGTTTATTTACCTCTAATAGAAAATATGTAGCAGAAAAAGAAATCGAAAATATAAAGCATATACCCATCCTTCACACATTTCTGGGAAAAACATGTTTCTAGACAGATATTGAGTTTTCCTAATCACAAAATACTGTTTGTGTTTTCTTCTTTTTTTTTTTCTCAAAGATATATTTAAATATGATTCAAGTTCTTATTTGAAGCCATGTCCCATTTTAATTTCTAAAAAAGTCTGTTTTCTTACAAACATAGTGGAAAATTGTGCAAAGCAGCCTGCATTCTGGTTTTAAAATGCCTAACTGCGTCTTTTCTTGATTGCAGAGATATGGAAAGTGCAAAAAACATCCTTAACGTTATGCAGAGTGCAGGTATCGAACCTGGGCCAGATACTCATATTGCCCTGCTGACTGCCTATGCTGAAAAAGGCGATATTGAAAGTATCAAAGAGGTATGGCAATTTCTGTTCCATATACCTGCCACACTTTTTAAGAAACACTTGTCTTTCTTTAATCAAGCTATATAATCGCACAAGCTTCTTCTGATCATAACAAGGAGGAGCTTTTAGGATTCATAACATATCAGTAAGCAATAAGGCCAGTGGCCCTGCTCAATCATCACAATTTAATTCGGCTTAGATCATTTAAATTTGAATGGAAATCTAACTGTATTCTTTCTTTGCATAATTGAAAATATATTGAGCCAAGTGAGTCTGCTGTTTTCCAGTGCATCTCATGGTAACTGTGAAAATTGGTATAAAATGGCTGAACAGTAACCAAATGGTGTTGAAGAAAATGCTGCTATGGCAAAAGCATAATTATCTTGGTTTAGGTAGTGCTATGGCGATAAGGGTTAAAGGTGCTGATTTTTCTATTTTGAATTAGAGTAATTGGATCAGACAAACTAAGTGGGGTGTGTGGTTGCAATTTGCCTGTTTTTTGATAAGCCGAATTAGCAAACAAAGTGAGTGTGATCTTAACTACAGTGTTTCTAACCAAGCTGTCTCTGCATAGGAAAACCTTGATCAGTAAAGCTAGTGTCAAATTCATTAACTGCTTCTAACGTGCTTTCAGACGCTAGGAAAAGTGGAGAAGAATGAAGGAAACCTCACAGACCGTGACTTAATGGAGGTTGTATGGAGCCTGGCAAAGGCAGGGTATCCTCAGTATGTACCGGATATCTTGGAACATATGAGATTTGACAGATCTTACAAACCTGGTAAGCATGGAAGAACACAAGCCAATGTATAGCGTTACCAATATGTTATGCTGATAGATAATTCCCCTTGTCTAACTTTAAAGTAAATATACTGCTGCATTGTTATCAATTGTTATCAATGTTTCTTTGTTGGCACGCAGTGGAAATATTTTGCCATCTGATATAATTCCTTTTTAGTATGATACAAATTTATAAGGGATTCCTAGCTGGTATGTAAAGAAGGAATAAAGTAATGAATATCCAACTAATGTAACTTCAGTACTTTGTAGGACAATTCCACCAGTTAAGATTTACTTATGACTTATCCAACAATTGTTAGACTTTATTCGATATATACATAAAAAGGTCTTATTGGGTACGAAGTATACTTGCACATGGGAAATGAATAGCCTCTAAAAGTAAAGATGAATTACCCTATTCCTAGTCACATGCAGGATTAAACCTCAGATCACTATAGATACTAGTGGAACCAGAATCAACCAGGTGATGAAAAGTAATCACGCTGTCTGTATCTATAAACATGGAGGGATTGAAAAACAAGGGGGGAGATGCACTAAACAGTGAACTATTGTTACATCTAAAATTGTAATAGAGGACTATAATACAATTAGAGGAGGGGAGATTAAATATTAGATCTGCTAAACTGACAGTTCCCACTATGCAGTGGGAAAACAGTACAGAGGCAGACTACTAGGATGGATACACTTAGAGATGGAACTTAGAGATGAACTATGAGCTAGACTGTAAGGAGAGGACAAACCCCAATAGATTGCCTACTACATCCAATCGAGGGTGGTGTCAATCTCCCTTAGTTCCAAAAGGAGTGACTCCACTGAATATACTCAAACTCCTAGCAATAAGATTCTATAACACTTCTAAATCTCCTTGAAAACCCCTTCATGGGTGATCTGATCTAATAACCAACACCAACTAGGGAAGCTCTCCTCCTCTCCGTCCTACCAAGATTAGGCACAAACAATAATAAACAAGCAATGATTTAGAGCATAGTGCTAAACAATGTGAGAATAAAGAAACCCTTTTTTAGTATACCTGGATTTTTTTTTTTTTATTCCATGTATTATGGACTGGGCTATATGCATTTATCACCTGCTGTTATTTCAGTTATATGGCTAATAAATTATATGTTTCTTGTAGATGCAATGAACCTGTGTCTGAGTCTCATGACTCAAGGGTATGCAGACACGGCTTTTCAGGTCTTAAAGACATTTTCCTCTTCACCATCCAATGGTCAGAACGGAGATTTTATTCACCATGGGAACTTCTTCTTACGTCACTGCACAACTTTAGAAATGGTACTATCCGCTCTCTTAGATTCAAAAATGTTGTGTGTAGTTTCACCCTTAACCTTTCCATAACTAGGTTTCAATCCACATTAATTTTTGTAATTTAACTTGTGTTTATTTTTATGGTAGTATTGGTTTTTGTGACGTTGATTGTGTTTCGGCACAATAGAATCTGATTCAGTATGCATTTATTTTTATTCCATATGATGATCTGTTGTAGAGTTATAGCCAAGTTAATAATAGGACATTTTATCTTACGATCCATATTCCTGAATACTCTGCAAGGATTAGTTAAAATTTAATTACTGTGGTTACAGACAAGTATTGTATAATGGTTTCATGTCACATTATAATTCTAACACTAGGTACAATATTTCCTTAGTATTATATGGAAATTAAAAGATATATTGATTTATATAGGTCAGTGACAAAAGTAAGCTTATATCAGTACAATTCAGGACACTGTCTGTTTCAAGACCATAATATCTTGTGTATAATTGCTGAGAAAAGCTGTCAACTGCCCTCTCCTGTCCAAGTCTCTACACACATTGCTTGACAAATTGTTTGAAAAGAGACACATATCTCCTGCTTGACTTCCCAGCAACTACAGATCGTCTGCTGTAGTGGTGTTTAGTTGCTGTGATAATCCAGTGTCTCTCACTTTGATGAACACAGGAATGGTGACTATGTTTACATGTCATAGCAGTGGCCAGTGGTGTGCTTCTTGAGCAATGCCAGTCAGACAGGTGGTGGGCAGAAAGCAGAGAGGAGACTATTGTAATCAGTGTATCAGCCACTAAAACAGTAGTTATTTTTATTTTTTAGCCTGCTAATAAGGTGAAGGAATACTGTGATGGTATGAAAGAGGCCAACTTACACTCAGCACCTCTGCAGTTTGCCTTGTACTGTGCTTTGGATGGCCATAAACCAGGTATGTTTTTTTCCCTTTAAGTAGTAGTAGTGTTGATTAGTACCATCATTAATTTAAACCATTTACCAGTCCAAATCCACGGGATAGCATTTACCAGTGTACAATAATCAATAACCATGCATGTTCTAACTTTTAGATCTGGCATTGGACCTGATGAAGATCATGAAGGAGGAGGGATTTCCTGTTAGACCACATTACAGCTGGCCTCTGCTAGTCCGATACCAAAAGGAGAAAAATGTAGAAGGTTGGCATTTCTTCTTGCCTTTGGTGTGCTTTATTTTAGTTGTTAGACAAAAAAAGTAATTTGACCCGACTTATGTAAACATACATTATAACTTTGGTTGATTTGTTAATTCTATGTTTTCTTTTTAAAGTGAATTACATTTGTGACCAAAACCTAAATCACTGGCTTATAACAATGTACAGCAGATCGTTTGTGAATCAGCCTTAGGCATGCTTGTCTTCTGACAATTTTCACATAGTTCTAGAATCTTGAGATGTTACATTGTAAGCTCGATCTACGCCAGCAAGTATACTATTTTATTTTTTGCCATTATTTTTTTTTTTTTGTATTCCTGAAATACTCCTCTGTTCAGCTACTGTAATGAAGACATGTCTGCTGCCAATTGTGTGGTGCTGACCTGCCAAAATGGTTCGAGACATAACAAAGTGTTCTGTCTTATAAAATGTTAAGTGTGTCTGAGCATTTAGCACACATTTCCCTTGTTACACATGGGACCCCAGCAAAATGGGGCTGTAAATTAAGCAAATGTTACTATTCTTTTTCCTATTCTTTTCAAAGTGTGGAATCTTAATTCTTCACTTGGTGTTATTGGTAATTCAGAAACAGTAATGTCATAAAAAGATGCTTTTAAGAGAAGTACTTTCCCCTTGGGGAAACAAAGCAATGTCTTTTTCATCTTGTCTCGCTGTATAATGTGCTGTAGATTGAGATGTGGAGTTGTTAACGTGACAATGGGTGACAAACAAAACGCACAAACGAGGAAAAAAGTGCTTTTAACAGATTTGTTCATATTGCTATTTTTTTTTTCTAACTAAAATATATGCTGGCATTAGAATTTGGAAAGGAAAATCAGACTCCTCTATTCCATATATTCCATAATTATTTGTGGTTAGAAGTTTTGCTTTGTAAAATGGTGTTTTTTTAATTTATTTTTATATATATATATATATATATATATATATATATATATATATCAGTATATTGGTCTACTGGTCCTTTCTTTGTCATGCTTGTCCCTCTGTGTTGTATGTATGTAACTTTTAAATGGCGTAAAATCAGCCAGTGCACTTTAACCCCTTCCAGTTGACCAGTGGTACTGTCTTTTTAAAATCAAAGTTTGTGTTTTGTTAAGTGTAGACAGCCTTATTAAAAGGAACAAATACAAACTTGATATGTTGTAGCATGATGCTTTGAAATTGAAATGACCATAATCTTACATTGTGTTTTTTGTGTATGTCTATTGTGCAGTATAGTGATAGCAGGTTTTTAAGGCCAGCTGAGCATCTTTTAGAAATATCAGTGCTGTCTTTGTTTTAAGTGGTCTACTATATGAAAGAACCACTTGCTTCCCTGCTTACAATACATTCATGTCTACTGCACTATTACTAATAATACCAGTTGTAAATATATAATGCCATATCTTTTAAGTTGTCTTTCGGCCTAGTCCCAGAAATGATATATTATGAGGGACAGTCATGAAGCGTCCTTGATCCCATATTGACCAGTTGCCAAGTATGAAATTATTTCGTCTTACCGTAAGATGAGCTGTCAGACATAAAGTGTAACAATGTTTCTGTTGAGATGGTAAGGTATACTTTTAGCGTAGCCATTACTGTGCGGGTTTCCCTCATAAGGTACACATCAGGTTGTCTGCAACCCTTGCATTTATCAAGTAGACACTGCATTAAAATAATAAAGGAAATTAACCTTAAAAGTTACTCCACTCTAAGTGTCTTGGTTACAGCTAATTCTTCAGATTCACTTTCTGACCTGATTTTACCAGGGACCTCACAGTAGAAGAGATTTCTCAGCTAAGCTTGGTCTTTTTTCACATATCCCACTTGCTATTGGTGAGCTGTGCACGGCAGAACCGGCCTATAATTGGTTTCGTTCATAAGAAAGTATGAATGAAGCTATATGTGCAGGTTTATTATTGCGCATGCACCACAATTCGCAGCTGCTTCATTCTTGTCTTTTATGAATAAAGCCGCTTACATCTGCTTTACATCCCATAAAATATTGATAGAACTGTAGATATATAAAAACCCTTGCTGTATAGCGAAATCCATACAGTTTGTATTTTTACCTTTTTTTACCGCCACTTCCTCTTCTAAGTTGGAGATTTTTTTTTTTTTTTTTACTTTTTTGCCTGTTTGTCAATCCCATCAGAATCCATTGAGATTTGTTTTCTTAATATGACTTTGTGAAAACATGCTTTCCCACACCAGATTGGTAAATGGTTTTCTTTGCTGTCAGGATCCTTCTATTTGGAGAGCTTGTCTCTACTGTGATTAGGGAAACAAAGCATGTTTATATCTGAAGTTCCGCAGGAGATTTTCCATTTGAAGTGTTCTAATTCTGGTATCAGGTACTGGCAATCCTAATACCACTCAAAGTCACACAGTCTGATTAGCTGAAATGGAAATCATTGAAATATTCCTGTATTTCTCAAGATTATGTAGAGAGATGCAGTGTCATTTACCTATACATTTATAAATTGCAGAGAATATGTTACTGTTTTGAAATTAAATTGATATTATCAAAAGTTAGATGCTACCCTTTGCCAGGGTACAATGTACATTAACTTTCTTAGCAAGTGAGAAAATACACCATCTAGTTTGATAGCTGCCTCATGCCACTTAGCTTGATAAAGACATGGGCACAGGTCGTACAGGTATCTATTAAACCTGGTTAACCTATCACAGTGAGTGCCTGAGATTTTCTCTTTGGCTATCCCTAGACCTATATCTGGTGAGAAAGCTCAGTTGTTCATTGCGTTTAAAGGAACACTTCAAACACCAAAACCACTACAGCATGCTGTAGTGGTGTTGGTGCCAGGATTGTCCTGGTCTCCCTAATTGTAAGTTGGCAAATCATTTTACATTTTATCTGGTGTCTGCCATGCGTGGTGCCCCACCTCCCGTCAAAAGCCAAGAAAGACAGAAGCTCCTTCTCAGGTCTTTGCTCTGAGCTTAGCGTTTCCAGCTAGAGAAGAATACAGGGAGCATCGTCTGGTGGGCCCCAGGTGAGACACAGCTATACTACTTACAGTGGGATAGACAGGACACTCCTCGCAAAACAACCACTACACTTCCTTTAAAGGAATACTATACAAACATGTATTCCTGACACTGTAGTGCTGTTGTGGCTGTTTAGGTCTAGAAACCCCCTAGATTGCTTAGAAATAGTGTTGTAACTCCCCGTTTTTTCCCTTGCTAGTCTCACTGCAGTTGGCCTCACCTCCATGGCTGAGATCATCGGTCTCAACCAATCCAATGCTTTCCCATAGGAAAGCATTGGGAGGCTATTGTGTGGTAATACACCACTCTGCATCACTCAGCATCTCCTTATAGAGATGCAATGAATCAATGCATCTCTGTGGGGAACTGGAAGAAATTAAGCTGTTATAGTGCAACAGGCCCCGGGCACACTTTTTTTTACCTTCAGTGGTCCCCAAAATTGCCTCCAGCGCTAATCTCAACTCCCCAACCAGGCAGCATCTGATTTCAGGAAGCATGGAATGTCGCCTGGCAGAGGTGCTGCTGTTTGGCTCAGAGCAGTCAGCTGATGCTCTCAGCCAATCAGTAACCCCTCTATTTACAAAACTGGCTTGAAAATAAAAGTATGTTTAGCCTGTCAACTGTACCCCTGCCTGTTGGCACTCCACTTCCTAAAACTGAAATTTCAGAAGCCGGAAGCCGTCTGGGGAGAAGTTGAGATCGGCACTGGAGGCAACTTTGGGATTAAATCGTTCGAGAATGGTTTAACCACTGAAGTAAGAGTGCGTCTGGGGGCCTCCTGACTCCACAACTCCATAAGCTGTAGTTGTTCTATAGTGTCCCTTTAACTGTGGCTTTTATCCAAATCTAGTCAACTGAAAGTTCCGTATGTAAATGAACATCTGGCATCACCCAGAAAGAAACTAAATAAATTCATTCCGAAGGGTATATAAACTTAACTGCAAACTTATTCCTGTGCTTTGCCTTTTTGAAAAAAAATTACCCTGTAATCAATCAAGTAGAATGCAAAGTTGCAGATTAATACAGCTGTGTATGTGTTAGAATATATGAACAGTGACTAGTTATGTGAGTGGCTAGTGTGATATTAGTAAGTTTAGTTGTAGTATTACGAGTGCTACTGAAGGTGTATTAGTATGACAAAATTTATCTGTCATTTATTTTTATTTATTTTTTTTTTTTTTTTAAATCATTGGATCTTAAAGTGAACCTGCCAAGACAGGTTTATTTTAAATAGGCTCTGTTAGCACCATAACCACTAGAACAGGCTATGGTGTTACGATGCCAGCATGCCCTAGTGCTGCTCTGCACAATTCTAGATTCCCCGAGGAGCCAAATACAGACAGAATTGATATTGCTAATGCAGACATGGACACTATGCAGGTTGACGACAGACTTCCATTATGAACCGAATGACGCCCCCTATGACACTGCAAAGGGCAATAGCTCTGTATGTGTAATAATTAGTGAAAAACTGCAGGTACAGACTCCAAGCACCATGATCACTACAAAACATTGAAATGTGGTGCCTAGCGGAATTTTTCAAGTAACAATATGAACTTGTTTGGATATTTGTGTGGAGCCTATTCTCCAGTTGTGTCCATTTCCTTATGTAGTGCAATAATGATTACTTATGTAGTATTAACCATAAAACTTAATGTACCACCTTTAAAAAGAATATTAAAGTGGTGAGAATTGTATTTATCTTCCCCACAATGTGGTTTACAAAGCTTCTTTGTAACCATGCATTTTTAACAAGCTGCTGTTGATGGCTATAGCCAAAAACTCTTTCTTTATATATCAATATTATATTTTATATACTGTCACCCTTATTGTCCTGTGGGATTGCCTGTCCTGCTTATATACATTTTCAAAAAAACATGTTACATTTAGATCTTGATAATTTTCTGTTATTATTTGTCACATTAGCTTTTGAAGAAATTATTATTTTTCCTTATCAACATTTCGTGAGGGCTAGGCAAGTCCGCTTAATATCAAGAACGTTCTGACATGCCATCAGTCACAATGGGGTTAAAGACCCGGTGTGAAAGTCCGATAAAATTCCACTTGAACGCCCAGACTCAGAGTATTGGCTGCTGTTAAAACGTGCTATGAATCCGGACAGAATACCCCCTCTCTTAATTAATCTTTTGTTTATCACCGCTTTGTAGAGAGCCAGTCCCCAAATCAGACAGGGTTTTGTTTAAGGCAAAGTTGAGCAGATGATGCGACTTTAATTTACTGTGACTTGCCTGCATGTATTTTTAAGTGCTCAAAGGGAATTCAGATCTGATTATTTGCACCGTGGTGCACTGCATAAAATATTCATGGAAGTGTCACTTTTCCATAGGTGGCACTCCAGGGTAGAGAGGCAGAGAGGACTCCGGCAAACTTCACATTTAAAAAAAATATTAAATAGGAAAATCACAAATCTGAGAGGCAAGTTGAAGAATAACATATGCTGTTTGCTAGTAGTGTCCTGAAGCTTTTGCCAAAGTCCCTTTTTGTTCCAGCGAGATGTCAATACCTGCATAACTTTTGACATAAGGAAGTTAACTGTGTGTAATGGCATGAAAGCAAAGTGCTGTAAAGCTTATAGATTGAGTGCTCAGCCCTCCAGCCCTTCTCCGTCTTAACGCTTGGTTTGCCTGATGCAATCAGTTTATTTTGTAACATTCTTTACTAATGATGGGTAGTTCTATTTCCTCCCTTCTTGCTTAGTGGCAAACTTGACGATAAAACTAAGTGTGCATAAAGTATTTCAGTGACAAGCACACAAACTCTGGTGGAGAAAAGGCTTTGTGCATTAATAAAGATTTTAAATGCGTAGATTATGATAGCTACTGGAAAGCTAGATTTTGGGAGCATATTTAGAATAGATGTCCTCATCAGGTTAGACAATGTTATTATTATATACTTGCAGCTGTCATATAGTAGAGACTGCTCTGCCCATTAAGAGCCAAGACTCCGAGCCATAATTAGCCCTCCACCGTATTCACTTGCCAATATTCAGACAGTGATGGAAAATATTTTTGAGACAGAGAGCCCCGTTTTCAATTAACATCTTCCCCATGCAACGCTTAATGTTATTACTTAAATAGCGCCCCCTGTGGACAGACAATGAATTGTACCAGAGAGGTCTCCAAGAACCACTAGTGGTGTCCATGTCACAGATTGCTGATCATTGGACTAGACCAATTCCACCTTATTGTGGTATTTATATTCTGTGCTGATCCATTAAATCTAAAGTTCCTTGCATACTTTGTAAGCAATATAAATTACTATAGCTATATTTTAATATATATTAAAAAATCAGAAACGTTCCAGTATCTACACTTTGCTTGGAAACTACTGAAAATACCTCTTCTATAGTTTACTGGTCCGGTCTTTGCCAACTCCTACTAACATTTTTTTGTAATTTAGAAATTGATTGAAATTCGGTTAACTGAATTATACATTTCACCGGAATTCAGTTGATATTACAGAGGAGCCCAAATGTAGCTCGATTGCAATTTTTATTGTAAATCGCTGATTCCTCCTGTTTCCTGTCCTTGCTCTAAATTCAGAAAAAAAAGAAATCATGCAGGATTTCTCATTTCAGTTTTTATGGAATTCTGTTCAGGAAAAATATAAAACCATGCTTTTTCAGTCACATACTCCAAAAGGCAAGCCACTTATATCCATGCTTGGATATTATTTCTAAATCTGTGTATATATACACAGATAAGGTTTTGTGTTCTGAACTGTTTTATGACTGTGTAAATGTGTGTGCTTTATTAATGACATTGATAACTGAACAGTCCGTGCAGATCTATCACTGAACTGCCATTTTAACATAGAGGTGTCCTACAGTACCTTCATTTATAGCCGTTGGTATGTAAAGGTTGTTTTGAGCCCCTGTGGGATTGTATGCACTATAAACACAGAATGACAGTGATACAAGTGTGTTGGACACTATTTTTAATTATCATTAAGTAACCCCCTCCCCTCTCTGATTCACAGGCACCATTAAATTACTTAAAGCTCTCAAAAATATTGGCGTCGAACTGGACTTGGAGACATATTCTAATTATGTTATAAGTATGTTTGACGATATGCAGTCTGCCCGCGAAATTCTAGAGGTAATATTTCATTGCTGTATTTCTTGGTGTGAGGCTGAGTGATTGGGTACATTCGCATGTTTTTTGTTTTGTTTTTTCCTTTAAGCCTTCAGTGCCTTTCATTTTTCTCTACCTGCCTTCTGCAGTTCATGTGAATGTATGTTGCTTTTTACTGTAAAAACTCGTATAACTTGCCTTTCTGTGTGTACCTGATTCATTTTCCCAGGAGAGTGGATATGAAATTGAACGCACATGGCTCCAAGTGTCAGAGCTGAGACGGGAGGCATCACAAGGGAACCTCAATCAAGTCTTTGCCCTTTGTAAGCAAAGGTTCTGTGCATAAAATGTAGAGGTGTGCTTTTGGTGGATATGAGCAGTGCCACATATACAGAGTGAAATACTACCTTACGTTAAAAAGTACTGTGTGTTTTAGACCATAATTAAGTGTCCACCCTATCCTAGAGACTAAAACACTTTATTCTGTTGACTGATATTAGTACAGCACCCAGCGTTGGTACTGTCGCATCTAATGGATTTCGACAGGCTGATCTATAGCTTTTGGCCACACTTCGGGTAATGTCGTTACTTGAGTAATGAACCACTCAACTTTTTTACATCAGAAAAATCAGGGAAAAATTGGCTACACAAGAACCATAATTGGGATTTTGGACCATTGAATGACAAAGTGTCTGTTCAAATAACAAAGGGAAGCCCTACGTTCACACTTTCACTATTCTTTTCTTGGGTGGTATTAATGTCTGGTATTCATCAGCCCAAATATGTAATACAATGCCCACCACCCAAAAAAAGTATTACGCATCTGTTCAAGTCAGGTCTATAAGGACTCAATTGTCTCCTTCAGGGCTCCATTGCATTTCCTTACTGATGAATCAAGCCAGAATTATATATCCTACTAACACTCGTTTTCCAAATAGAAAGTTTGCATGAAATATCAGAGTGTTAATCTGTATGCAGACTATGCTAAAGAATGTTTATGTACTTTGCAGTGTCTTCACCAGACTCTGCACCCACCGACCTGGGATATTTCAGAGGCAGCCTCATTACAGCATTTAAAAAGTAAGTCTCAAAAGATACTTATGTTATGATACAACCTATGGTTATGATATACTTATTTGATGGCTTTGCTAGCTCATTAACCACTACAGAACAGATTGATTAAAACATGGCTCATTTTATGGAATGTTCAGATGGAAAGCACTTATAGAAATTTCAATTTAAAAAAAAAAAACAAAAAATTTAATTAGTTTTTATTTAAGTTCTCAATCAAATAATCATGATCATAAAATGATGCACTAGCCAATAATCAAATATAGAAATATGTGCTTGGCTCAGCGCTAAAGCATGCAGTGTGTCATCCGATCCATCACCAGCCCACCATTCTGATAGTTATTTGCCAATCGCACCTGCCATAGATATTTAAATAGCATTATTATCATGGTATTTATTCAAGCATAGATAATTTGTGTGCTTATATTTCTATATTTTATAAAGCAGAGCAAGAAAGGTTTTTCTGCTATGAACGGTGCAGTTAACACACACCAACCTCAAATCTTTGGCATTACCAAGTCCTATCTGGTTGTGTAGATTGAAGCCTATAGTGCGTCTGCCATGTCCTTAAGTGATGTCTAACATTCCTATACACAACATGTATTTTGCAAATAGAAAGACACAGACAATCCTTGTCTGGATGGCAAATTCACAAGTTAATACTAAATTATCTGGTTAGCTATTTGTTTGCCACAAGTCGTGCCTGCAATGCCATATTATAGATTTTAAATTAAATACATTGGCAAAGCGTCATGGGAGTTTTTCCTTTGGTCACTCATGCAATACTTTTACAGACTGCAAGGTGGAAAAAGTATTATGGGAGGTTTACTTATTTTAACATCTTTGTAGCTACCTTTGGTCACACCTGCACTAAAGTGTGAATTGTTATCAATTTGGGATTTTTGGTGGAAGTAGCCAATTTGCCAGTCTGTTATTGTTTCATATAAGTTTTTTGGGCCTTTAATTTGAAATGTATTTTGAATTCCTATCCGTTAACATTCTCCTGTTTATTTCCTCTGAATTGTATGGAGGTAACACCCGCAGACAGTGTTATAGAGCAGCAGGAAATGCTAGCAGAATGCTTGGTTGTATAGGGAGAGGTATTAGCAGTAGAAAGAGGGAAGTGCTCATGCCATTGTATAGAACACTGGTGAGACCTCACTTCGAGTATTGTACACAGTTCTGGAGACCGTATCTCCAGAAGGATATTGATACTTTAGAGAGAGTTCAGAGAAGGGCTACTAAACTGGTTCATGGATTGCAGGATAAAACTTACAAGGAAAGGTTAAAGGATCTCAACATGTGTAGCTTAGAGGAAAGACAAGACAGGGGGGATATGATAGAAACATTTAAATACATAAAGGGAATCAACACCGTAAAGGAGGAGACCATATTTAAAAGAAGAAAAACTACCACAACAAGAGGACATAGTCTTAAATTAGAGGGACAAAGGTTTAAAAATAATATCAGGAAGTATTACTTTACAGAGAAGGTAGTGGATGCATGGAATAGCCTACAGACTGAAGTGGTAGAGGTTTACATAGTGAGGGAGTTTAAGCATGCATGGGATAGGCTTAAGGCTACCCTAAAAATATATGAGACTAATGCAAGTATTAAGAAGATTGGGCAGACTAGATGGGACGAGTGGCTCTTATCTGCTGTCACTTTCTATGTTTCTATTGCAAATTGCATTTGGCAGCCAAACCAGTTCAGACACAAAGCAAAATAAGTGAAAAAGACTGTTTAAATAATCATGCAGTCTCATTAAATGCATTTCTCAGAGAGCCAAGGAATATATGGTAATCTAAGGCACCATTGCTCAGCCCATAGGGGATAACATCAACTGCCTTGACTGATGATAATCTACAAGCGTGGATGGATTATTAGAAGTGCTATATCTCTTGCAAGGGTAAAAGTGTCCAGTTATATTTTCTATTCTTTGTGTTAGTACAGCTTTGGTTGTAGACTGGTAAGGGCCATATCGAACGCCAGACAACTAGTCCGTTGGGGATTACACATTCTCATTTGTATGTTAATCCTGCAGTATGGCTGAGATAATGTTGAGAGTACTTCTCATACCGCATATCCAGGAATTGCAGCTGTAGTGTAGAAAGGCAAAGGAGCCCAGAAAATGTATTTACTACATAATGGCAGATTTTTTTTTTTTTTTTTTCCTCTTCATAGTTTTTTTTTTTTTTTTTTTAAGAACATCATATCTTACTTTTTGTAATCCGAAAATGCACAAGTTCTTTAAACTAGAAGAGGAGCTATAGGCTGACACTGTCAATAGACTACAAATAGTTTTTAAAAACACTCTCCAAGGTTAAAATAAATAAATATTTGGCTGTAGCGTTTGGAGTGTTCTGTTAACCTTGTAGGTGCCAGGCACACCCCTTTCATGCAACAAAACAATAACTTTTGCTTACATTTCTATCCAGCGTCTAACCCTCTCCTGCTACTGTTCCATTCCACACCTGGTGAGACTGTAAGAGATGACTGTTTCACCATTCTGTTTAAACAAAACAGGCCATGCAGCAAATGCTCGAATCAAATGTGGCGATAGCCCAATAGAATGCTTCTCGTATGGAAGCATTCACTAATTCTTTCCTATGAAAGCTCTCACTTCCACCTGAATGATTGTTCAAGTGGAGTAAATCAGGAAGACCTCCTGTCTGTCATTTTGAGTGCTGATGGGGGTTCTCAAATTTTTGCTGGTTTCCGTTGAATTTGGCATGTTTATGAAAGGGACAGACCGTTAAGCTGAAGTGCATTAGGGCTCTGGAATGTTGCTTTTTAAGATTTTTATTTTTTATATACAATGCATTGACCAATAAATCCAGGAAATCACTTCATTATTCTTAACAGGCTTCTAGTAAATTCATAGTTCTAAAATTTAGGTAGTGGGTGATCAGTTTTCACCCTCTAAGTAATGTAAAGGAATGATCTACATCAAGCATGTCAAACATACGGCCCACAGTGAACATATTTGCAGCTCGCCTGCTGGGGCCGCTTTCAGCTGTGGCTGCGACCAGCAAGACAGGAAAAATATTATATAATATTTGATGATCTCAGCCAAATTGAAGAACACACTCATAGATCTTCAAAATCAACAAGATAATGTAATTTGTTTTTTACGGCTGTGCAACAGCATACATTCACCATTTCAGTCCTATCACTAAACATTTCTTAATATGTCAAGGTAGTTGGACTGAAACATCGGTTATATGCAGATGCATTTCTTAAAATAAATTAGTTATTTTGTTTATTTTGAAGCTCTACAAGTGCGAGGACGTCCAGTGTCAGCTAGGCAACTTTTTTTTTTTATACTCTAATTTTCTAAATAAACCTATTTTTCTATTTAAACTGAAGTTGTTGGGTTTTTTTCCGGCCCACCTCAATGTAAACCTTGTCCGTCTTAGCCTTTGAGTTTGACATGCTTGATCTACATTGACCAGCCACAACATTAAAACCAGCTGCCTAATATTGTGTAGATCTCCGTAGTGCTGCCAAAACAGCTCTGATGCATCAAGACAGGACTCCACAAGACCACTGAACGTGTCCGGTGGTATGTGGCACCAAGGCATTAGCAGCAGATCCTCTAAGTCCTCCAAGTTGTGAGGTGGGGCCTCCATGGATCAGATTTGTTCCTGCACTTCCCACAGATGCTCAATTGGATTGAGATCTGGGGAATTTTGAGGCCAAGGCAAAACCTTGAACTCTCATGTTCTTCAAAGCATTCCTGAACATTTTTGCAGTGTGGCAGGGTGCATTATCCTGCTGAAAGAGGCAACGGCCATCAGGGAACACCGTTGCCATGAAGTGGTGTACATGGTTTGGGTAGGTGGTACATGTCAAAGTAACATGCACATAATGCCAGGACCCAAGGTTTCCCAGAGGAACCTTGTCCAGAGCATTACACTGCCTCAGCTGGACAGCCTTCCACCCATAGTGCATCTGGCTGCCATCTCTTCCTCAGGCCTACGACACGCTATTCACCTGATCAAGAAGATAATGTGATTATTTAGACCAGGAAATCTTCTTTCTTTGCTCCATGGTCCAGTTCTGTTGCTCATGTCTTTGTTGAAGGTGCTTTTGGCATTGGACAGGAGTCACCATGTACACTCTGACCGGTCTACGGCTATGCAGTCCCATGCGCAATGAACTGCAATGCACTGTGTATTCGAACACCTTTCTAACATGGCCAGCATTACGTTTTTCAGCAATTCCAGTTACAGTGGTTCTCGGTGATCAGACCAGACTATCTAGCCTTTGTTCCCATGTGCATGGTTGTACTTCCTTGCACCACTTTTGGTAGGTACTAACCACTGCATACTGGTAACCCCCCACAAGACTTTTTGTTCTGGAGACGATCTGACCCAGTCAATTAGCCATCACTATTTGGCTCTTGTCAAAGGCACTCGGATATTTTAGCTTTCCCATTTTCCCTGCTTCCAACACATGAAATTCAAGAACTGGCTGTACACTTGCTGCCGAATATATCCCACCCCTTGAACGGTGCAATTGCAATAATATAATCAATGTTATTATCTTCACCTGTCAGTGGTTTCAAAGTTGTGGTTGATCAGTGTATGTACATTTTGGAACAAAAATTTATTTTTCTCTATCTAAGCTGCTGGTTCTGTTTGCATAAGCGGCGGTAATTTACCTATATGTTTTGTTTGGTTTAACCATTGTATATTGCTAAAGCTGTGTTGGCATTAGGGGGGTGTATGTCTTGTGTATGTTACAGGGTGACATTACTAACATTGTGTACTACCCAACCTATGAGTCCCCTCTTTACTATTGAGCTATTTGCTATTCTAATCTAAATGAAACACAAGTGCCTTCCTAACAGCTATTTATTGCCACGTTTGTAACAAAATTCCTATTTGGTGTATATGACTACATTGTGTACCCAGAGGTTAATGTCTAACAGTATGCCAGGTACTTTCTGATTCATTTATGCTGCTCTAGCCAGAATTTCCACAATGATCTTTACTGTTTGAATAGCAAGTTGCTATCATGAGCAGTGAGAATTGATAAAGTTCCCCCTGCTATTTTTCGTATTTCATACTCCCCTAATAATGGTTCCCTAAATTTTACTGAAAAGTTTTATTTGAAAGCACAAAAAAAAGCACAAAAAAGCAAGAATCACTCCAACAGTATTGCATAACCCTATAAAACGCGTGGAAATGGGAATTCTAAATGTTTTAAGAAGTACAATGCAAGTCATTAATCTCTCTGTGCCCCATCAGACTAAGCTGTAAGTGACCATGTAACGCACTGCAATAGAACCTACCTTGTTCAAGACCTGTTTTGGACACTTGGTTAATATTCAGCGTATAAGATGAATTCATACGAAAAACTAGCCTTCATAAAAATGTCCACCTTTGACAGGCTCCAATTTCCCTGAACCTACAATCGTTGCTTATTTACAAAATGGAGGCCAAAATAAGAAAAATTCATTTAAGGATTTGTGTCACAAAAATCATCATATTGTACATCTACACCCAATATACCCAAGGGGAGGGGGGTCCATTTGCTATTAGGCAATAGTGCTCTGTGAAGGTCATAAATGTCACTGTATGCCTGCTTGGGAAAAGGACACACAGACATAACAAAAATGTTATCTGGTTATCATATTGATGTTCACCACAAAACTAATTTAGATGGTGCATGACACCAAGGAGGCTTCTATAATCTCTCATATCCCCTCCTTGTTTGGAAGATGATAAAACATTCCAGCACCCTCAAATATGTTTGGCAAGAATGTCCTTCTAGCAATGATCTCTGGTCGCAAGTCCACAAAACCCTTCAACGACGCCACAATTCTAAATTATTGTTCTCACCTGCTATTTGCCCATTAGCTTATTTCTCATGCAAAATCTCTCCTACCCAGGGTAATTCCACTGTCACTCACTCCTGGGGACTAAAAGAGAGACTGCTCTTACATGGCTATCTACCAGGTGTCCATACATGTTGAACATATATATGTATAAACCAACCAAATATATGAAAACCTATTTTGGATATCAGTTACGCAAATTCCAAATAATCTACTTCTTGTAAGCGAGTAGAAGTGATCTTTGTGTATTGTATTGATTCAATTGATATATCCAATATAAACTGTATGAGCTGGTACTCTTGCTATGTAATGTCTGAATGTTATCCTTTATTTTATGTATCCTCAGAGTTTAAAAATAAAAAAAAAAAATAAAAAAAAAATAATTCAATAAAGTATTAAAAAAACAAAAACAAAAAACAACCAACCCTGTTTTTGCGTGTAAGTGTAGTTTTGTATATACTGCGATAGAAGTGAATGAAATGTTCATCATGGATTATCCATCAGAATATTGTCTCATTTTCAGTGCACTTTCTATTTTAATTAATTGCATTTGTTTGCTTTGTATGTAATAAAAATAATATTAATGCGTTTAAGTAAAATGTTGATCTTGGTAAATGCAAAATAGTTCTTTCAATTATAACGTTTCTGTCATTGTTTGGTAGTGTTTGTAAATATGTTTTTTATATAATGATCGTTTCATCCAGTATTGAAAGGTAATGGATTAAAAAAAAAAAAAAAAAGTACCTGTACAAAAATGAAACTCATTCCTTCCCTATAGTATATGGCAGTATCCTTCGGATAGTGTTTGAAAACAGACAGTCAGACCATGGAGACTAATTGTTGGTTGTCAAACACTGTCTGCCCCAAGATGCATGTATATGGCCGAAGGATCCTGTTATATTATAAAGAGAGAGATGAGTTACATATACTTAATTAAAAAAAAAAATGTTTCCTTTCAATACTTAGTAAAAGGATTATTATATTAATAAATACATTTACGGTGACAGTTTCCTTTAACCCCTTAAGGACACCTGACATGTGTGACATGTCATGATTCCCTTTTATTCCAGAAGTTTGGTCCTTAAGGGGTTAAGCAACTTTCTATGCCCCATTTAGACTTGGCTAGTGATTGTTCGATATTCTTTACAATGAGGTTTGGATTCAGCAAAGGTTTTTAGCCCCATGCATTCCCAGGCTTGAAGGTCTACACAACTATATAAAGGATTTCTCATGGACTTCATCTGACAGCACTTTTCTCTCGCTTTATTAAAACACTTAACATAGTCATGCACTTAGTGTAAAATGTACCACCGTAAAATGTGCAATTTTTAAACATTTAACTTTGAAACCTTAATGGCAGTGCGCAAGTTGAATTGAAGCTAGAGGTGATGACTGGCAAAGCATTGCAATTGAAAGCATGCGGGCAAGGGTTTTAATTTCTTATCCTCTGCTGCCATCTGCAGGTCTGACGATGTCGAGATCATGGCCAAGGTAAGTGCAGTTTATTAATCCCATCCTCTGCTTCCTTTTCTTGTCTTGCTTTGCTGGAAATTCAAATTAGAAATCCCTTTTGTAATTACACATTAATTTCAGTGGCCAACGACTTGACAGTGTGGTTTAAATAAATGTTTTGAATTTAAGTACTCAAGGGGCAAGGAGCTTTATGAAGTTGATTTGAATCCAGTGTGATATTGTAACGGCAGTAATTCCAGGCAATTGATGTCCGTAAATCAAGAGAACCTTAGTCCACATTTGTTTTAGGGGAATGTGTTCAGACTCCCAGACACTCAAGCCAGCTTCCTAGAGGACAGAGACAGTCTGTAGAACTAACTTGATTTATACTTTGTTAGTAAGACTAGACAGAACAGTTTAGTGTAAACCAGGAGAGGTTAAAGGATCTTAACATGTATTGCTTGGAAGAAAGATGGGACAGGGGGGTTCTATGATAGAAACATTTTAAATATATAAAGTGAATCAAGACCGTAAAGGAAGAGACTATACCTCTACCACAACAAGAGGACATAGTCTTAAAATAGAGGAGCAGCAAAGGTTTAAAACATTTCAGGATGTATTATTTTACAGAGCGGTTAGTGGATGCATGGAATAGCCTTCCAGCTGAAGTGGTAGAGGTTAACACAGTGAAGGAGTTTAAGCATGCGTGGGATAGGCATAAGGCTATCCTAGATAAAGGAAAAGGCCAGGTAGCAATGAGCAAGTAATTAGAAAATTGGGCAGAGTAGATGGGTTGAATGTTTCTGATCTGCCATCACATTCTATGTAAATGTAAATCTGAAAAATGCCTAGAATTATTTGATGTTTATTCCAGCTAGGTAAGTTAGGCAGTTGTATTCCTTTATGTAAAAAAAAAACAATAATGTTGAGCTATGGATCTTTGTAGTATATAATTTACATTAATAGCTATAACTCATGGACTATAAGCCCATTATACTAAGGTGCTAATTAATTAGTAGGTTTGCAGTGTAGGGAGCAGAGGTGTGCTCTGTCAGTCTTTATGGATTGCAAGATAATAATGGTTTCAGGTGAAACTTGTCACGAAGTGTTTTTTTTATTTTCTTTTATAGAAATAGGTTTCACATTATAATATAGGTGTTACGATCAGTCAAGAGCCTTGTGTTTTAAGAATTCTCTTATTCTTTGCTGTATTCATGTAAAGAAATAGATTGTGTTCATTAACTAGAAACCTTTCTATAAGCAAGTTCACTTCTATAATTAATCTTTGTAAGTCAAGAGAGCAATCTCTTGTTTTTGTCCCTAGTTTCATTAGTAGTCAAGCCTTTTACATAACTAAATTACCGTATATACTCGAGTATAAGCCGAGTTTTTCAGCACATTTTTTGTGCTGAAAAACCCCAACTCGGCTTATACTCGAGTCAGAGTCTGTATTATGGCAATTTGCATTGCCATAATACAGACAGGGGGCTGTGGGGGCTGCAGAGAGTGTTACTTACCTTTCCTGCAGCTCCTGTCAGCTCTCTCCTCCTCCGCGCGGTCTGTGCAGCTCCCTCTGTCAGCTCCCAGTGTAAGTCTCGCGAGAGCCGCGGCTCTCGCGAGATTTACACTGGGAGCTGACCGAGGTGCTGAACGGACCGGCGGAGGAGGAGAGAGCTGACAGGAGCTGCAGGAAAGGTAAGTAACACTCTCTGCAGCCCCCACAGCCCCCTCCTACACAGTGCCCATCCACTGGACCACCAGGGAAGGAGAGCCCCCCTCCCTGGCCAGCTAGCAAGCAGGGAGGGGGGACGAAAAAAATGTATATATATTAATAATAATAATAAAAAAATAAAATAATAAAATAAAAATAATAATAAAATAAAAAATAAAATAATAATAAAATTTTTTTAATGAAACAAAAAAAAATATTAAAATAATATTTAAAAAATAAAAATGCCCACCCCCCACCAAGGCTCTGCATCACACTCTGCATTACACACACTGCATTCATACACACACACTGCACTCATACACACAGCATTCATTCATACACACACACAGCATTCATACACACACAGCATTCATACACACACACAGCATTCATACACACACACAGCATTCATACACACACACAGCATTCATACACACACAGCATTCATACACACACACACAGCATTCATACACACACACTGCACTCATACACACACTGCACTCATACACACACTGCACTCATACACACACACTGCACTCATACACACACACTGCACTCATACACACACACTGCACTCATACACACACACTGCACTCATACACACACACTGCACTCATACACACACACTGCACTCATACACACACACTGCACTCATACACACACTGCACTCATACACACACTGCACTCATATACACACTGCACTCATACACACTGCACTCATACACACACTGCACTCATACACACACTGCACTCATATACACACACTGCATTCATTATATACACACACTGCATTCATTATATACACACACTGTAAATAAATATTCAATTAATGTAATTTTTTTAGGATCTAATTTTATTTAGAAATTTACCAGCAGCTGCTGCATTTCCCACCCTAGTCTTATACTCGAGTCAATAAGTTTTCCCAGTTTTTTGGGGTAAAATTAGGGGCCTCGGCTTATATTCGGGTCGGCTTATACTCGAGTATATACGGTACATGCTAATGTGGTTTCAGTTTGTCGTACATAAAACAGATTTTTTTTTTTTAATTTTGTGACAACATTCTTTACAATGATGCTGTTGATTACACACCTTAGTGGTAGTTTCTCAGTTATATGGGTGTTACGAAGGGCTGGTTAAAGGGATACTTTAATCACCAAAACAACTTTGCTTAATGAAGCAGTTTCTGTGTATTGTTCATGTCCCTGCAGTCTCACTGCTCAATTCTCTGCCATGTTAGATTTAAATCACTTTGTTTATGCAGCCCTAGCCACCCCTCCCTGCATGTGACTTCCACAGCCTTCCTAAACACTTCCTGTAAAGAGTCCTCTAATGTTATTTTTATTTATTTATTTATTTTAAATCTTTCTTTTATTGAGGTCAAATGTAGTACTATACAGAAGAGAAAGGACGGAGTGTTAGCAAAATTATACAAAATAGTAAAAAGGTTGTTGTTGTTTAATACCAAACCGGCTCCTGGATATACGGTCTCATTTTATATTAATAGATAACAAGCTAGTTAAACATGTCTAGATTAGTGATGAAACAAGACTACAAGGTTTGCAAGATATTCTAGGCATGTGGGTAAAGATAGAATGAAAATAAAATTAATCATGCTATGTTAACATGAGAGTTGGGCTGTGTGCCCAAAAGTAGTGTTAACACTATTGCGGTTTCAGAAAGAGGAGGCTATAACATCGCAAGTAAACAAAAACAGAAAATACAGGAGTCCACCGCATGGTAGATATGCTTAGGCTGGTAGGGTAGCCCCAGAGAATCTCATGTGCCTTCACCGATTCCCGATTTACGAGGAAACTGCTGGGCGTTAGAGAGAGGATCCCTCTCAAGGAGGTAATTGTTGCATTGTACCTCACTGGAAAATCCTGGATGCATTTGCCACCACTCCTTTATGTTATAGTAGCCTCCTCCAAAAAGGGTCAGAACCGGACCTCTGTGCCCCGGCTAAGCCCCCAACAGGTACAGGCTCTGTTATAACCCCTTTGGGCTTCAGGAGACTGATAGTGCTTTGCTGTCCTGGCATCCGCCATTAAGAGAAAGAGGTTCTCCGATCAGATTGGTTGTCTGAAGGCTTTGAGGGCATGATGGACCGCTGCTGATAGCTGGTTGGTGTTGGTGAGTTTGAGGTGTGTGGGAGTTCTACCCTGTCACGCTGGTGTCTTGCCTCCAAGACAGCCCAAAATTTTGCTAAGATAGAGTCCAGCTTAGTCAGAGTTGCGGTAAGCTAAGAATCGGCTAAATCTTCGTTTGTGTTATGCGCCATCTTAGGAGCCACGCGGCACTGCAGCACACAGAGGTTCGAGGAGCCAAGAGTAGCAGTGAGTGATCTCCTGGGACCGGGATGACCCCCACCGGTACAAAGGGGGGGGTTGCAGTTGGTTCTGGGCGACAAGATGCGGCTTGAAGGGCGCATAAATTCTAAGGTAGGCGTTCTGGGCCCGGAAAGCACCAAAGCCGGTACCATGCGACTCACCGGGGTCCCTTCTTAGCACTTAAGCGTGTTATGCGGTAAAACTCCAAGATGGCAGGCAGAAAAGGCCTATTAAGCAGACTTTGCTGAGGAGCTTGCCCAACATGCATCTGCTCTGTCTGCCAGTCTCTCCTCTAATGTTTATACTTCCTTTATAGCAAATTCTGTTTAGTTTAGAATTTCTTATCTCCTGCTCTGTTAATTATTTTCTAGACCCTGCACGAGCCTCTTGTAAAGTTCAATTTACATAGCATCAAATAAAAACTTTTAAATTAACATCTGGTTGAAAATGAAACGATTTTATTTTCATGTAAACATAAGTGATTTAATTCCTTACTTGGTAACATAATTTGGAATCCAATCTAAATTTGTGTTTGGAATATTGCAAAAAAAAATAAAAAATCCAGATATCTGTAATTGACCAGAATTTTTTTTTTTTTTTTTTAAATAATTTTTAGCCTTCTGGAAAGTCAGACCTACTGAAACAGTTGGCGTGTATCACAATGCCACATACATGTTTGAGTTCTAAAAATTATATATATATATATATATATCTATATATCTAGGCTAAAGTATTTTTATTCGCTTAAGTTTCACAAATTGAGCCAGTCTCTTTGCATTATCTCTGTAGGAGCTGTGGTATCTGAGCTATGCCGTTTTGTGTTTTTGTTTTTTAAATTGTCTAGTGCTGTAGAATAGAGGACAGACTAATAGGATTCATGCCCGGATAAGACGAAAACTGGGATGCTGCCCAGTATAGATTATTGTAATGACTGAATTGTTCTATTAGGATTAAGCTGAAATGGGTTTTAACAAGTGATATAAAGTACAGATTTTATCAAGGTCCCATGAGGCAGAGGTTTTCAAATCAATTTCCTCCTTGTCCCATGATGAAGCCTTAGATGACAAACAAAAGTCTAAATCTGCATGTAAGAATATATATTTCAATGTGAATTATGCTGTCAATTTAGTCCAACTGCACTAGTGTGTTAAATGAATAATTACATGTCCTTGAAGGGGGCACCCCAGGCTTCAAATAGTACATTTTTATACATTGCTTCTATTCAGAAATTGAAGCAATCCCGGCCAATAAAAGATAAGTATATCAAGATGTTGCATTTTTAATTATTTATCAGGCTTTAGATTTCCTACAGTTAGATTTACTCAGACAAGGATGTGATCAGGTAATCCGAATTGGCCAATAGCTTTCTATGTAATAACTTTTTTTTTATAGCACTTGTCAAAGTGCTGACTTCATCCCATAAATCTCTGCAGTGCAGGAATTTTTGGATAGAATTTACCTATCTGCTTTTTACTTATGAAAGCTTAATTGCAGCTTCCAAAAACCTTTGCAGTCAGAAACACTATAGGTTGAGAGGGACGGAAGGCAACGATTACATCATTTACACGGGCATAGTAACCGTAAGAAGGATTTATTGTGGGAATGGGAAGGATAGAAGTGGCACGGTTATGAAATAGAATATTTGCTGACTTTAACAAACCCTCCCGTGCGACCAATAAGAGTTGAATATTTAATTTACCATGAAAATAAATACCGGTATGTTGATTTGAACAGTCCCCATATAAACACAACTTGCCTTCTCTCCAATGCCACCATAGCGGTCGCATTGTGGGTCTTACTGTATTGTAACACCCCCTCTGGTCACGTCTATAGTCTGCTTTAATTTACCCATCTTATGAAAACTTACCCAAGCAGGACAAGCCCCTCTGCAAGATGCTTAGCTGCCAATGCATCAGGATTTGAGTAGCTTTAGTAACCACAGTGCGTAACCACCTTGTCAGTCAGTTGTTAGCATGGAGATTTTTGCTGGGTCTGTGTCGAAGAATTGCTTTACATTTGGGAGAGGGACCTAGCATTAAATAAAGGTACACTTCAAAGCCAAAAGCCAGAACAGTCATAAAAATGATGTTGGTGCCTGGGGTGCCCCTCCAAAATATTCACAAGGACATATGTCAGGAATCATTTGGCTTTTATTCGCTGTCAGCTCTAATCGATAAACTGTGAAGTGACAAGAGATTTGCAGTTGTAAGGCCAAAATAGCTGTGATGGGTGAATAGTGTTGTACGATTTACTCAGTTCTGCTATTTTGGCCCAAGATCTCCCTAAATATTGTATTAGTGTTATTGGCCTTTGACATTTATAAAATGCAATTGAAACTGGTTTGTTTTGACTTCATTAACCCGTGTGTAAAAAAAAAAAAAAAAAAAAAAAAAAAGATATATATATATATATATATATATATATATATATATATATATATATATATATATATATATATATATATATATATATATATATATATATATATATATATATATATATATATATATATATATATAGAGAGAGAGAGAGAGAGAGAGAGAGAGAGAGAGAGAGAGAGAGAGAGAGAGCGCAGACGCGAGAGATTGATTTTAATTATTTTATGGGGGTAATGAAGTCAAAACAAACCAACTTAAATGGCATTTTATAAATCTTGAAGAAGCTCAGCTGTGACCGATAACACTACAATGATATTTAAATACTAACTATTGTCAGTGTGTTTTATTGATCAGGCCAAACTTTTTAAGCCTTTCATTTAATGAGTGCTTTATGGCATTCTCAACCAATTTACATCAATGAATAGAAGTACTGTCCGGTGTAAGTCCAGAACCTCACACATTTCTTACATTTGCTTTACCATTATAATACTTTAATATCTTATTGCACAGATTATACCATATAATGAAACAATTCCTAATCATATGCACACTGATGCCTTGCCTTAAATGTATTATTGTTACTTAATAATTACGAAATGAGTTGGGGTTTATTCCCTAAACTTGGAATTGTGGAGACCTGACAGCAGAATTGTGAAGTTTATTCTAAAAGAGCCAAGCCACCAACAATAGCTAAATTTAGATATTTTTTCCCATTTTTTTTTATTTTTCTCTGCAATTCTCAGTTTAGTAAATAAACCCCAGTATGTAACAATATCGTCCCACTTTGTGAGCAGCGATGTGTTAAATCAAGCCTGTCAGCAGAGAACTGTTCTTTACGTGGTCTCTCCCTCGTCACCCCCACTTTTGTTTTTTTGTTTTTTATTTTCTTCTGTAGTAAATTACTATGATGCTGCATGGAATAATATGCTGGTGGATGGGACCTTTATTATTTTGAGAATTCAATTTCAGTCTCTATTTGTCTTTGTATGTTTTCTCTTCGTGGCTGCAACGTGCGATTATTCTGTCTTAACAGATAACAGAGCTGTTGTACAAGGATGGTCGCTACTGCCAAGCCCCTTCAGGACCAACTGGTAGCGTTTCAATTCCTTTGATTGTAACTTATCCATAAATCCGTTCTTGTGTGTAATGGCTGTGGGCGCTGGGGATTATAGCAGTAAACACTGATTGCTTCTTTCTCAGAATGAAACGTAAAAAAAAAAAAAAAAAAAAATACATTGTGTAGACGCTGTTTACTGATTGCTTGGGCATATTGTTAAGAGGTCAATTATATATATGTTTTTGTAGTTTATTTTTCATTTGTTTCTTATCCATCCATCCATCCCGTTTTGCATCTCCCCCCCCCCCCCAAAAATTAAAATATTCTTTGTAGTCGTCTCATACACAAAATACCTTAAAATAAACAAGAATCATCACTTTATCCTATTTCCACAGTAGAGATAATTTAGTATTAAAAAATAAAATAAAAATAAAAATTTGTGTGAGTGAAAAGTTTTTGTGTGGTATATATTTTAAATAATTATGTTCAGGCCTTTTCTAATTACCTGCTTTAATCAGTGACAGCTGGTCAACACTCTAGAGTTAACCCCTCCAGGACTAACGGTTAGGAAAATAGGCTATAGAGCGTTCCTTTGTCATTAAAGGGTTAAGAGTGTTAATGATCTTCCTGTAACATTTTGTAATGGTCTCATTTATTGTTAAATTTCCACCTTTCTAATATTTTAAAGCGCTACGGAATAAGTTGGCGCTATATAAAAGCACAAAATAATAATAATTAGCGGTGGATGAGTTAAGTGGTGTATTGCAAAAAGGTGTTCATTTGAGTGCCGCAGGGTGTAAGCAATGTGTTGCTCACCCGATTAGCACACCATTGTTTAAATAGAAATTGTGTAACTTTTTTGCAAAACACTTGAGTCTTCAAGTTAAATATGCATTTTTATTTTATTTATTTTTTAATGTGGGTGTGTAACGTTAAGTATCTTGGCAGTACCCTTCCAGTTCTAGGGAGGCAAACAAAAAAAATGGGGTAGGATTAGAGCATGATTTAGTACTAGAAAGCTGTCACCGGGTCTGAAAATAATTAATATTCCTTTCACTCACCAGTTAGATATGTGCTCCCAGACCACATAATCTCTATGCCTCAGTGATCATTGTTGCCATTTCAGAGCCTCTCATCAGGGTGACATCTCACACCAAAATGATTTCTTATAAATTAATCTTGATAACATGACAGTCCCAGTAATTTCAGCGGAATGCTTTCTCTTGTGTTTTTTTTTTTTCTTCTTTTTTTTCCCCTCTCCCTTCCAGCAGAAGCTGTTGGCTATTTTCTTTATAACTTGATTGACAGCATGAGTGAGTCAGAAGTACAGGCCAAGGAGGCTCGTTTGAGACAATACTTCCATCAGTTGAAGAAGATGGTACCGTTTCATATATTTTTTTTTTCCCCTTTCCTCTCTTCTACATAATGCCTGTCCTGTCTGACATGTATCTATTAGATTTGAAATTGCTGCTTTTAAGTAAAACCAGACCACTTCTCAATGTCATGGCAGGAGTTAGAGACTTAAATTATGTCTGCGATAATTTCTGTTAGACAGATTTCATTTTGTCCGTGTTTCAAAACTAATATAATTCCTCCCTCTCCCCCCTCCTTGTAGAACCTAACGATCTCTGCAAATATATACAAAGGCATCCGTAACGTGTTGGACACTCGACATGTCCCGGAACTAATTAAGGTGTGTATTTAAGATGATTATTCCAGAGAGTGAGATGTGTAGAGCAGCAGAACAAAAATGCTGCTTCAAGAATAAGAGAAGGTCTGATTTTGCATGGTTAAAGGGTTGCTGCAACCACCACGAATGACCACTTCTGCTTCATGAAGTGGTCTCGGTGGTAAGTCTGGATGTACAGTGTTTCAGGTTGAAATATTACACATCCAGAGATATTTCTAATTGTGTGCTGGGGGCAAGTTGCACCTCCAGCACGCATGAGGTAGGAAGCCCAGAACTCTATTTCAGGCTGCCTGATGTCAATTCTGTGCATATATTATGTCTGTTATCAGCGCTTACTAAAATGCTGCCGACCGACTTAACTGCTCTTCCTGCAAGGGAGCAGTTCTAATCTCCCCACCTCCTTCCCACCCCTACTGAGGGAAGCCCTCCGTCCTTTTAATCCCCTCTGTTATTTTTTATTTCCCCGCCCTCCTCCACCTCCTTTTCCTCCACCCATTCCACTCCCCCTCCCCTTGCCAGCTCAGAGCACGCACATGCACATTGAGCTGGCAAATAAGTCCAATCAAAGGCTTTTTTTCTGAAAAGCCTTTGATTGGACCTTGGCGCAACTCACGTAATGTCACATGTAGGTGCGCCAGGAGGTTTCCTGGCGCTGGATAAGGGTGAGTAAACATTTCTTTGAAATGCTCTTTGAGCGCCTTTCTAGGTGGGGAAAGAAAGAATTGCCAGTAGGACATTACTCTATTAACCCCTTAAGGACAGATGACATGTGTGACATGTCATGATTCCCTTTTATTCCAGAAGTTTGGTCCTTAAGGGGTTAAAGGCATAAGGTAGTACAAATGTGTATTCCTAACCCGTTAATGTTAAAAACACTATTGAGGTCCCTGGCTCTCCTTACCCACATTAAATAAGTTAAAATCTTACATTTATTTCAGCACCACGAGGGACCTCTCCCCCGATCCGCCTCCTTGGCTGACTTCATTCCTATGAAAAAGCATTGGATTGGCTGAAATCGTGGCGGAGCCTCATAAACATGCATTGCATCAGTGAATCTCAGTGGGGAAAGTTCAAGGCCTCCATTGCACATTGTGCAGCACTGACCCAGTAAGCACCTCTACTGGCTATCTTGGTGACAGACACTGGAGGTGTCCCTAGGGTCCCTGCAGGGACTTACTATAGTCACCAGAACAACTATATTAAGCTGTAGTTGTTCTGGTGACTACAATATCCATTTAAGTATCAAAAGGGGTTGGAGAAACCCTTTAAACCTTTTACAACTAGTGTTTTTGTGTAGTACTATCACATGTTAGGCAAATTCAGGTTTCTGGTACAAGCCATATAAATAAAACGTATTAAAAAGCAATTTTAGTATGTGTTTGTAAATCCTGTGTAAAAATATCTGTGTATTTAGATACGCAATGTGCCAAGTTAAATTCACATTGACTGTAAAGATGTCTTTGTACACTTTAAAATTTAACAACTGTTGCTTATGGATACATCCAACTGGTACACTACTGCAAATAAAGCAGCTGCTCTATCAGTTAACTTTTTACAAGTTCTTACGATTTGTATTTCTTTTTTTTTTCCTTTAGGATGTAATTGTTTTGATGAATCCACAGGATTCTCTATCATATTCTGATGCTGCCAAGGTATGTTTCATGTTTTAACTTATAATTACCGTATATATCTGATGGGTATTCCTGAAGAACTGCAAAAAGGAATTATTTGTGTCCGATGCATGCATAAACCCAGACACACAATCCCACCTTATAAAATATATGCAGTCATCTGCAAGGCTTTCTGGGATACTGCTGTTTTCTTTTGCAGGCTGCCATATGGAGCCACATGCATAATGGTAGTCATATTTTGCATAACTCTGTGTAAGCCTTATTTAGGTTAATGGTAAAAAAATAAATCAGAATATAGAAATATTTTTTTTAATAAAATTGTCTCAAGTCGATGAAAATATGTAATATTTTATTTCCAGACCACTGAAAGCAAGATCTCTGCTTTGGAAGAGAAGATTGAGACTCTAAAAGCTGAGAACAAGCCTATTTCAGATGTTGTAGCTCTTCTCATTGCAAGACTTTGTGCCGACGAGGTAACATTTTAATTTTTATTCTGTTTTGAGGTGGTAGCATAGCAGGGGGATCTGAGACCAGTGTACCATTTTCTAACTTTTAGTGGAAGGTGGCTTGGTGGTGCACATACTTGCTGACATGGGAAAGTGCAGGGTACCTTCGGGTCTAGCAGCGGAAAGGGAGAGTAGTGCTCTAATGACTGCTTATTTCTCTGCACTGTCTGCAAACTGTATAGCGCACGCCATTCAGAAGCAAAGCTCTATTCATAGGGAGAGGAGCTAGTAGAAAATTATTTGACTTCCTGCTACTCAAAGACTCAATAACAGCAGCACCCAATATGAACATCATTATCAAATGTTTTTAGAGCAGTACAATATTTAGTTTTTCTCATAATGAATTGAGAAAGGATACCCAGCTCGGCGGTTCTCTGCTGGACCCTAGAGTAAAGGGCTTGCAACTCTTCAGCACAGAGTCTCATTGGACTGTTTGCAAAGGCACACCTTACTTGTATGGTTGCATTCATGAATATAATGCTCAACGTCTCACAAACCAATTTAACATATATACTATAGTGTTTCTGGTGCTTCTGTCAGATATGATATGGTGGCACTAAAAAGAGAATGCAATTTCACCTTGAACACAGAATGATTTATCTTAATGTAAACAGCGTGCACAACCCACAGTGCCAACAAGCTGTAGATTTGATAAAAAAAAACATGTTGATGTGGATAATGATTTAAATGTGTGAAAAGTGTTCCTGTAATTGTCAAACACTCTAAGCCTGTCATTGCTGTCCAAAGTTGGACAGCTTATGAGAAACCTCAGTTCTTTAATAGCCAAGCCAGAGTAGACCATGACTTGTAGTGGTTCTGGTAGAGTGCTTTTTTTTTTTTTTTTTTTTTTTTTTTTTTTTTAAAGAGGCACTCAATTTTGGGGTTCTGCATTTTGCATTTTTCAAAGACCCCTCAATGTGTCATGTCTGCTTGTTTGTGTGGAGGTGGCAGATTGGAGAGATACTTGAACCGATCCTCCTTGGTGCCGCCTTAGTTCGTGACTTCATTTGTCAGGAGTAGTCGTCCCTGTTGTATTGCAGAATAGAGCTAGTGCAAGAGTACTAAATAGGGCCTATGGAAAATGCAAAATAAAATGCCTTGGGCAGAACTGATGGCTGATAGGAAGTGGTGACACAAACTCACAATGTGCCAAACAATCTGCAATTGCTTGACAGGAAGAAGCCTTTGTCTTATGTATATCTTTTGATTGTTTTGGATTTTCAAAGAAATTCCAACTCAACCATCAAGGGCTTTTCATAAAGTTTCTATCTCAGAAGTTGACAAAGCAGCTCTAAGGAAAATGAATAGTGGGAATTCATATGGAATGCCTGTTCAGTGTTTTATTTGTAATTTATATTCTTTCACCTTATACATTTCTTAATTCTACATATGAAAAGACAAACCTGGTAAAAAATAACAGAATTGGCAAAGATGCTTAACTGAATTCCAGGAGGAGTGTGGTCTCGAGTGCAAACAGGTCAAAATTAAGAAGCCAATAGAACATGATGACTGTGTGATATATATTATTTTTTTGGTGTTTAAGGAGTTCTGTATTACATACTTAGCAGGTGTTACATAATTACATAGCACGGGGAACATCCAAATTAATGTATTACAGACACTGTCTATTACAAATTGTACACCTATGTAATGTACTGGTTGTGGGGTATATTACAGTTTAATGTACTGGTTGTTGGGTATATTTCAGTAGGTACATTGCTGACTGTATAGAATAGAAGGCATGGTGTATATTACTGACTATATTACAGTATGTACATTACTGACTGTCTAATATAGTGGGGTATATTACAATAGGTACATTTCTGACTATAATATAGTGGGTGTGGGCTATGTTACAATAGGTACATTACTGACTATAATATAGTGGGTGTGGAGTATATTACAGTATGTACATTACTGACTGTATAATATAGTGGGTGTTGGGTATGTTACAGTAGGTACATTACTGACTGTATAATATAGTGGGTGTTGGGTATGTTACAGTATGTACATTACTGACTGTATAATATAGTGGGCGTGGGGTATGTTACAGTAGGTACATTACAGACTTTATAATACGTTGGGTATGTTACAGTATGTACATTACTGACTGTATAATATAGTGGATGTTGGGTATGTTACAGTAGGTACATTACAGACTTTATAATACAGTGGGTGTTGGGTATGTTACAGTATGTACATTACTGACTGTATAATATAGTGGGCGTGGGGTATGTTACAGTATGTACATTACTGACTGTATAATATAGTGGGCGTGGGGTATGTTACAGTATGTACATTACTGACTGTATAATATAGTGGGCGTGGGGTATGTTACAGTATGTACATTACTGACTGTATAATATAGTGGATGTTGGGTATGTTACAGTATGTACATTACTGACTGTATAATATAGTGGATGTTGGGTATGTTACAGTATGTACATTACTGACTGTATAATATAGTGGGCGTGGGGTATGTTACAGTATGTACATTACTGACTGTATAATATAGTGGATGTTGGGTATGTTACAGTAGGTACATTACAGACTTTATAATACAGTGGGTGTTGGGTATGTTACAGTATGTACATTACTGACTGTATAATATAGTGGGCGTGGGGTATGTTACAGTATGTACATTACTGACTGTATAATATAGTGGGCGTGGGGTATGTTACAGTATGTACATTACTGACTGTATAATATAGTGGATGTTGGGTATGTTACAGTATGTACATTACTGACTGTATAATATAGTGGATGTTGGGTATGTTACAGTATGTACATTACTGACTGTATAATATAGTGGATGTTGGGTATGTTACAGTATGTACATTACTGACTGTATAATATAGTGGGCGTGGGGTATGTTACAGTATGTACATTACTGACTGTATAATATAGTGGATGTTGGGTATGTTACAGTATGTACATTACTGACTGTATAATATAGTGGATGTTGGGTATGTTACAGTATGTACATTACTGACTGTATAATATAGTGGGCGTGGGGTATGTTACAGTAGGTACATTACTGACTGTATAATATAGTGGGTGTTGGGGATGTTACAGTAGGTACATTACTGACTGTATAATATAGTGGGTGTGGGGTATGTTACAGTAGGTACATTACTGACTGTACAATATATGTTCTATATTTTAACAGCTACATGGTCCTTGTTGGTTGTACATTATTGATGTAAATCACACATTCTTCCTATGGAAGTACTGCGTGTAACTCATTCAAAGCCAAAATGATCAAGGGTTGCCTTATAAGTCATGCAGAGATAAGTTGCCTAGCATTTTTGTACTGGACTGTCCATGTGAATTGGGATCTGTCTGATTTGCAAATAGAATGGGCTTCCTTTGCATCTGTCTGTTCTCAGTGCTATCCTGCATTCTCTTTTGAAACTGTAGTCCATGTCGTTGTGTAACATGTAAGTCTCTAGAATATCATTATTTCTCATGATGATGTTGGTGATGTGGTTCGGTAATGGAAAAAGATGTACAGAACTATAAGCAAGTTTTTTTTTTTTTTTTCTTCAATTTTACTTTAGTTTGTTAGTGGGTTTCCTATCTCAGGTGCACATACTCCTGAATAAAAACTAAATACACAGCTTATCTGTTGAGTTGAAGTCTCTGATTACCTGATATTTTATTTATTCATAATAAGATTTAAAGAGCCTGCTAGCAACAGGCTTTGATAGATCTAGACACCATGCAAAATGTCCTTTTCAAACCTGCGGTTCAGTCTCTTTTCCATCTGTACTGTCAAGCAGCAGATATGCGAGTCTAGTGATTTGCAAGTCAAATATTCGCTTTTTTAATGCTGGGATTGAAATTCCATTTTCCCGTGGAGGGAGAGCGGTTTGAGAGATAAAGGTACTCCTGTTTTCTTCCAGCAGACGCCCAGCTGTAGTTCATATTCATTTCTGAAGAGTGTCTGCAATTTGTGGGATATCATCAGACTTTTGGGGCAATTTCTTGTTCCAAGTGATTTTATATCTTACCCACGGTTTTCTATGAAAAATTATAGCTGTGCATTAAATTGTAGCAATATGTTTTGTACCTTTTTGAAATCCTGCTTTGAGATAACTTGTTTGCGACAACATTCAAGATAACGTGGTATTTGAAGCTTGAGATAATTTAAAGGTTTAGTACACTGTGTTTAGAATGTGTTGTTTCTTTTTTTTTTTTTTTCTTACAGCATATTTTTAACTAAGCTTTTCATGCACGCCTTCTCTTGCACAGTAGGAAGTAATTGTTTTGTGTTTATTCTTAACCATTGACTGTATCAAGCTTTGAATGGATATTTTATGTGTTTCTTCTTTTTTTTTTTTCTGTTTGTGTTTTTGTTTTGTAGGCAGCAGGGCAGGTCATATTTACACTGTATCAACTATTCAAATACTTTCCCTTGTGGTTTTGAGTTGAGTTTTTGTTTCACAGTATTGGTGTATTGTGAAGTAGTTTGGTATGCTTGCTGTACCGCTCCTAACGAACTAGTGTCTAACTACATTTACCAAGTTGCAAGTATGAAGTGTTTTACTTACTGAATAAAATAACTAAAAATGTATATTGTTCTACAGTTTCCAAGAAAATATTATAGTGAATCTTTCATGACATTGCACTTATATAATGGCTCCTAAAGCAATGCTATATCATTTTTTATAAAGGTAAATGGTACATTCATTTACTTAATTACCTCCCCTGACCGCAGTGCCAACGCATTGGAGTAGGGTACAAACAGGCTGACTTTCCTTCCCTTTTAATTACATTAGCTTGGACATGAGAACTACCCCTATGTTGGTTGTCTTGCTCTCCCCTGTCACTCAATTGTTGACAAATGAATGCAGATAAATGACAGGTGAGGGACAAATGTCAACCCCTGCCCCCCCAACCCTCTCCCACCCCCACCTCCTAATTTTTCCGTTTACTTTAAGGAATTCAATTAAGTTAAAAAAAAACCTGCATGGTTTATAGATGATGAAAAACATTAGTTTCTCTGAAAAGACAGTGTTTACTGCAAAAAGCCTAGAGAGACATTCTACACTCACCAGAACAACTACATTAAGCTGTAGTTGTTCTGGTGACTAGTGTCCCTTTAGCAGTAGTTGACTGCGATAATGTTTTCAGATCTTCTAAGCTGGTGGAAAAGTAAAATTTCACCAATGGTTTTTCTGTATTTGCCAGCTATGTACTATTTGACCTATTGACTGATTGTGGGATAGAAAGTAAAGTGCTGGTAAAGTTAAGCACCTGGTAGTTTGTGGAGTTCTCCAGAATAACGGTTATGAACAAGTCAAGAAGATAAAAAAAGTCGACCTAGATTCAAGCTTTATCAAGTGTGTTTATTTAAACGTATCACAATCAGTAGTGTCCTGTTTTCGGAAAGCAATGCAACATTAGATAAAATAGATAAGGATTTAAAGTGTGTTTCCCAGTAACATTGTCAACATACTTTGTTTCCCTACGTTTGTGTGTGCATGCTGCCTCATTCAGTGTGTGACTAAAGAAGATTGGGAGGGAGTGGAACTCCTAGTCAAATGGTGGATGGATGTTTAGGAGAACATCCATCAGAGATATGTTACTAGACTTTCCTGCATCCTGGAAGTTTCTAAACAATGCTGTTGTCATAAGGATATTCCTCTGGTGGGAATCAAATATCACAGTTCATATGTTTATGAAATATATATATATGGTGTCCTAAATTGTGTTGAAATGCCTTGGATTTAACCTGTTGGTGTTGCCATGGTCAACTTTTAAGTAATGATAACCAGAAAGTGAAGAACCAGGAGAGTCATTCAAGAACAAATTTACTTTGCTTGTTTTGAATGCTAGACCTGTTCATGCACATTGTACCCAACATTCATGTCTCCGACAAAATCTTATCTTATTCTCTGTATTTAGAAAATGGAAAAAGCCCTGGAAGTAAAGGCAAAGTATGAACAAGAAGACTTACCTGTTGGTGTGTATGCATCCTTGATCAACTTGTGTTGTCGACATGATAACGCTGAAGAGGCACTAAACCTGAAGCAGGAGCTGTGAGTACCCCATAAGACATCTTCTGTACTAGAATACGAAAGGATGCACACATTCTAATTCAGTCAAGTCTCTATAACTGGTCTCACCTAGGCTGCTTAGATGTTTTAACTGCAGATATGCCAGATGGGGAGACAGTGTTTCTGCCAGACCCCTTCACAAATCCTGTAAAAGACTTTATATTAGACTTTAGTATAAGTTTTTCATCATAAAGCTGCGTTACTCATTATCCGATATTGAAGAATTTGAAAGTTTATTGAAGAATTTTGCTTAAGTTTCATTAAGCTTTTAGGCCTTTGTCTCTTGCGGCTTTCTACCGACGTCACTACGCATGCAAGTGGTCAATAACCCCACTGCCCGGTAGTATCAAGGAAAACCTGCCGTCTGGTCCCGAGATTTAGTAGATTTCTGCACCTTTTTTCCTGCACTTTGCACTTTACTCTTTTTATATATATTTTTGGCACAAACACTGAGAGAGTGTTGTATAAAGGGTAATTATTTGCACTTTATTAAGGTATTGCAAATTTTGCACAAAATAAGAATTTTATTTTTGACTGTAAGGTCTTAAAGACACAGCTCACCTTTTTATTTATTGTTTTGTGTATATGTATGTTTTTTTTTTCTTTTAAACTAGCTTATTGACTCTCCTCTGTTTTTTTTACTTTTTCTGGCTATTCTCAGCCAACCTGAACCTTTCACTTTCAGGCACATCTTCGCTATTTATAACACCCCACTCGCCCTCCCTTCCTCCCCTTCTCTAAGATCAGTTGTTTTAAGTGTTAAACTCTATCAGATTGATCAGTATTGCTTCAGACCTGAGGAAGAGAAGAAACTCTTGAAAGCTTGTCTTTGAAATATAATGTTAGTTCAATAAAAAAAAGGTATCATTGCATACTGCAATACTCTGGTATTTTGGCATCTTGTCTACTGGACTAATACGGCTAATCCAATCTAGTGTGTGTATATATATATATGTGTGTGTGTGTATGTATGTGTGTATGTATATATATATATATATATATATATATATATGTATATATATATATATGTATATATATATGTGTGTGTGTGTGTGTATGTATATATATGTGTGTATATATGTGTGTATGTATATATATATATATATATCTATCAACTGCTCCCATCTACTAAATGAGGCAGGGAATAATAAAATGTGTGTGGATTTAGAATGGTTAATTATGTGTAGAGTGTGTTTAAAAAAACATATATATATATATATATATATATATATATATATATATATATATATATATATATATATATATATATATAATTTGTATTTATAAACACATTTTAATAATATATACATTTTTTAATTATACATTTATAGAATTTTTTATAATATATGCATTTTTAAAATTAATTACATTTACATATATTTTTATTTTCCAGGGAACGTAAAGACTCAACTGCTGTCCTTGATTTCCATAAATACCAAGCACTAGTGAAGGTCTTTGCTAAGAATGGGCGCTTAGCAGGTACGGGCACTCCCTACTCCCTTCTGCATAAATTATCGTTTGGCAACTGTGTCTTCCTACCAAAATAAAACTGGGACTTGATATTAATGATATATCATGCTCTGGAAATTGCTTGAACATTTTGCATACAAATTTGCATGTGAATTCACCCAGAGCTGCTTGGACAGTGCAGGCCATTAGTTTTAATGGCTCGGCAGGCTTGTCATTTACATTTGCACAGCTCAGTGCCTTTTGCATTTGTGCAGCTCGGTTTTATTAGCACTGCTGTTTGGATTGAGTTTGAAGATCATGACTTATGGCACAAATTGCGTATGTGCCCAGACTAATGGCTTTGTTTTTGCTTAAGGAGGTCTGAAGGCTGAACATAAAACCTATAACTATAACCTTCTTGGAAAGGAACAAGCGCTGCTTAGGGAAAAAAAGAGTAAATAAATAATAAATAAATAAAAAAAAAACTCAACTTAAGAAACACTATATAATACAAGCTATTTAGGTTGGTTATTGTGAATTGGTTAACACAGTATATTTTCTTTTCTTAGTGATATTATTCTTGCAGCGGGATTGAGTCTTAATTATTAAAGTGTAAAGGTGTGGTGCCCCGTTTATTATAATTCAATAAAGCACTGTGTATAAATGATATGGTTTACTCTTTAAAGTGGAACAGTTTTTTTTTTTTTCAAGAGACCCCCACGTGGTAACCTGTCTACTGACATGCTGGAACCTTGGGGAGAGCGGGAAGGTGGATCTATTCAATCCTCTCCCCTCTGCACATCTATCGTCACTATTGTATTCTCACACAGGCGCAATAATACAAGTCAGTGTCTATGGACACTGCAAAAATGACACGTATTCCTCTCCGCTGCCTCTTGTGAAATGGTGGAGGCTCCACAAATTGTCAAGTTTTTCCAAAAATAGGTTAGTCCATGAAACAAAGAGCTCCTCTTTTCGTTTTATGATATAGTTTGATTGCATTAGAATTCCAATGCACATTATAAGAGTTTATCGTGAATCTTCTATATGTATGAAAAGCTTAAAGTGCAGCTGTTATGGCAGATGTTAGCGTCACTTTACAGGCGACGCACCTCACCAGCTTTCTTGGATGATAAAAATGTAGCAGGAATGATACAAAAAGATTGATAAAACCTTCTTGTTATCGTGACGCATGTACTTCTGCATAATTCTAAATGTGTTTGTTTATTTCACGACAATATTGCAAATTGTAGACCATCATAGCCGTGTAATTTCACTGCGCCTCCATTTTCCCCCCAAACCCTGATATTGGCCAATATTTTGCTGTTTGTTAGTGCTCTGTAATTTGTTGTTTAGTGAATAAACCATGAGTTTCAAGCCAGTAATAAGATTAATTAATGCCCCTGCTATCTCATTTTATAATAAACAGCAGCTTCTGCTTTCTGCTGTTTGGCACAACCAGTTTTTTCATTTTTTTACTTATTCAAACTCTACAGCTTGAAAACAGAACAATATGTTTCATTTTGCGCTAAAATCTGAACCTTGATCCAAATTTGCAGCCTATTAATCCAAATGATTAAAGTGACTATTGGGCTGCATTCCCACCTCTTCCTTCTTCCCCCCCCCCCCCCCTCCTCATAATGTTCTTTTCACTTATGTAAGGTTGATCACATTTAAATACGTGAGGATTTGAAGCTATATTTCCAATTTTCAAAGAACCGTTGCAAAATCTTTGCACTCATCATGCATTTCATCAACCGACTCGCAATATGGCCCTCGGTAGAAACATTATGTGCTTGGCCAAGCTCCTGGAAATAAATTTAGCTTTAAGCTTTCCTTTATTGTTTAAAATATGTACCAGCGTACAGAAATGTGCAGAATCAATGAGGCAATGCATTGAATATAAATAAGGCAGAAGTAACATGCTCGCCCCTAGCCTCTTGCTTGACGGTCAGCGGCGAGGAATCAACATTTTATCCGCTTTATTTGCAGAATGTAATTATTTTGTCTACTGTTGCTCCATTGCAACTTGGGCAAAACAAAATTAACTACAGTGCGTTAGCCTATTGCTTGCTAGAGCATAACATAAGGTGGTATAATAGCCTTTGCCGTTTCAATAACATGTTACCACTTCCATTCTTTTCTGTGTAGTAATAGCCAAAGTTTCATTAAAGCAATAAGCTTTGAGTCTTTCTTATGTTTTTTTTGGTTATTAACACATTTACTAATTAGGGTCACTCCAGGTGCAATGTGTTTGCTCTTGAATTAGATGAAAAGCTATCTGTTTAATATTTAAACTTTAAGGGCATAATGCGTATTTTCCAAGATGGCTTGGTGTAGTTTATCTTGAGTACTTTTCGCCATTCGTTTACTCCACTGATTTGGTGGGGGGGGAGGGGGGTAGTATTTCCTGCAAGGTTGCAAAAAGAAGTATGCACAAGCGTAATTAGCTATGGTGTGAATTCCATTTCCTAGGCGTTGGACTACACCTTCCGTAGAACTAGGCCAATTCGAGTCATTTAGAGAGTTATAGAGGCTTGTAACAATTACAATCAGGCCACCTACAGAACATAAACATTTAAAATGGCAACAGTAAAAATATCCAATTATTAAAACACATGCTATTTAATTATTATATAAAATAAATATAAAAATTTGTATTACATGGGGAAAACATTTTTTTTTTTTTTTTTTTTTTTTAAATGTTAACATTACTTCTTGAAAAACCCTTGCACGAATTAGAATTGCCTACTCATTTATGCTGGGTGTACTTTATTAGAACAAGGGCACTAAAAATAAGTAGGACATTCATGTTATTTGGTTTATGGAGTAGATTGTGACGATTGCCTACAAGGCCCTTAAGGATTTAGGCAAATCTATAATGGACTTTTTGTGTTACCTTTTTAATTGTATAATTCAATCCAGTGGTAGAGCAAAGGTGTCAATCGTATGCTTTTAAAACTTGTTACTTGCAATCTCTGTAGGTTACATGCTATGTTTAGAAGGCTTGTGGCTAAAATAGAAGTTTATCATCTATGAAATGGTATTCTGTAACATTCCAAATAGAAAAAAAAAACTTTTCTTACTTTAATCAAAGTTAGGTTTCCCGATTGTAGAATAATCAATCATCTCCAGTCAGAGAAATGATTGAAAATATATATTATAGTTGGGTGCACTTGGTGTTCACTTCATTTATAAAATTAGCCAAACAATGCATGCGACTGCAACTCAATTTCTGGATAAAGGTTGTGATCTCAACCCCACACAGGCAAAGAGCTGCTCTTTAAATTTAGGGGTGTGAGTGGGGGTATGGCCATGGGTGGGGCTGTTCTGAGAACTTTTACTAATGGCAATATATGCAACTAAAAGGGGGACATTAGGAGAGAAAAGAGGGACAGACGTATTTGAGCCCAAAATGATGGCTGTCGATCCTAAATAGGAACCGTTGGGAGCTATGTATATTTCACAAGGCAAGCGGCTCTTGTGGTGTAAAGGAGTGTTCATTTGGTTACACATTCATCTAAATTGGGGAAATTTATCCAGGCAAAACAGGTGCTATTTATTATGCAGTGCGCAAAATGTTGGCATTCTGTTGGTTTCCTTGGTGATTGCTCCTTACTTAGGACTTTGCCCCAGAATAGCAGCCGTTTTTCCTTGATGAATCTCCCCATCTAATGTCAAACTCCTTATGAATCGCACTGTGCATTTTATTCTGCCAGTTTCTTTAACCTCCTCTCGCTTTTGGTGCGCATTTGCACACTTTCCTTCCTCTTGTTATCCCATTTTAATCCGTGCATATTACTTTCACCAGTGTGTGTATCATTTTTTGATTTGTGTTCCTTTAGATGAGCATCTAAGGGTAAAACCAAAATAACCTGCTCAAAAAAAAAAAACCCTGCAATCCTATTTCAAAGTATTTGTATACCCAGCACCCGTACATTAGCCTTTTATTTTTGGCTAAACCGAGAATTCTAGAGAACTGACCAGGGAATTATACATTTTAAGCTGTAAAAATAGCCCAGTTGGAAGGTTTTAGTATATTATTATACTATTATACTTTGGTAGTGGACTAAGCTTTCATTATATCATCCAGTTGGGGGCTTTGCCCCAGTAACATATATGGCAATAGTTGGCTTTGTCCCAGTCATGTATGTAAGGGGTAGTGTGCTTAACCCCAGCCGTGTATGTAGCGGTAGTGTGCTTAACATTTGTAGTGTATGTAGCGGTAGCACTATTCGTGTATATTGGGCTAGGCGTTTATCCCACAGACTATATCCTTTTTCTAAATAGGCCTATGTGTATAGTTACTGAGGGTTAGAATTGATAACATTACTTGAGTTATACATGGGTAGTCGCATGAGTTAAATTAGATATATTCAGAAGAACTTGCCAATTGGAAAATGCCCAATATATGGCTTTGAGAACAAAGGAGATTGGTTTCCATTGCTGAGGATAAAATAGGCATGAGCCAGTATATGGCTTGCAAGTGATAGCAGTTGGAACCAATTCCTTATGTCAAGTTCAATATCTGGAATTAATCTCAATTATTTGATGTCCTGAACAATAAAGAGAACATTCTACACGTCTGGTCATATCTAAGGGGGCTGCTAAGACTAGACCAAGACTGATCAATTTGTCCTTTCCTGGCCATCTAGTTTCAAGCTTTAGGACAATGAATCCACCAATATTCTCCTCTGTCCATGACTCATGGAAATGTTATTTAAAGATTTGTATTTATAAACTGATACCAAACAAGTAGAACATTCCATACGTGAAAAAAGGGCCAAAAGATAATGGTGAAGTGGAACATCATTTGTCTAAAATATGTTAATTTCAGTGAAACCTGACCTCTATGATTCTCCTATACTCCACCAGAATGAGTAAGAGAGTCTAAATGTCCATTTTAAAACCCTGTTTTTTATACAGTCTGTGATGGATATTTTTAAAGAACTCTAATGCTGCAGGGAAATAAAAGCTGAAATTTAATTTGAGACAAAATAAAGCTGCTACTGCTAGGAGAAACTAAAGTCCTATATATATTATAAACCTCTCCATTCTGGTGGTGTGTAATGTCGGTTTTCCATTGACTATAACAGCCATCCGAGGGAGGTGAAACGTCAAGGATGCATGGCTTCCACGATGCCAATAACATCAAAAAGTGATATGTTCTGCGTGAAGTAATAATATCTCCCCAACACCACTCTCCACTTTATTTATAGGATAAGTCGAAACTATATATTTTTAAATGTATTCTATTGATAATGCATTAATAATGAGTGTCTTCCAATCAGGAGTGTCTCATTTTTGGTCTACAAATACAGATCTCATCCCTTAATCCTTTGTCAGGGAAGTGTTTATTGCATATGTAGTTTCCAGACCACTGTCGCCTCCAGGATGACTTCCCTGTTATAGTATAAGGACGAAAGTGTTAAAGGCTGGCTTAATGCATCAGCGGCTTTTATAAATAGTTGCACTATAAGCCATTTGCAGAAATGATTCTGCACTCAGGGTGCTCTAAGAACAATATAATTTGCAGTGTTGCAAAGCATTTATGAAATTAAGGCTGACTCTCTATAAGGTGTGTTGATCTCTAGAAAGGGATGTAAAGTTCCAGTGATATATCATGATGGTTATGTGGAAACAAAAAAATATTATATCACATTGTCAATGTACAGTGAGCGATGTTAACATTAAAAAAAGAAATGCACTCACAAAGGGGTAGCTTACATTTTAAGTTAAAGATTTTGGACATTAGGCGGTTTAATTCCCACCTTAACGATATGTCATGATCATAAGCGCTTCACTTGTATAGACGAAACCAGTGGAGAAAAAGAAGAAACACAATTTAGTGTTTCCTGCCTGAAAGGACAAGTACAAAATATTGATACAGTCCTCACTGGGGATCGGGTATCCAGGATCCTTATGTTGCTTCGTCCAAAGTTGTGCAAGGATGTGTATAGTAACAATGCTTAATTTTACTAAATGTTTTCAATGAAATCTGTATGTGAAAGCAGCAAATAAGCAGCACGCAATGTCTAGGAGCTTCTCCCACAACCCAGGGCTCGTGAGCATTGGCCTTTAAGCTGGTATATTTACAAAATGGCTTGAGAAACATATGTACTTTTATGGAGATGTTTTGTGACTAGAGATCTACTGATTGGTTGAGAGCAGAGGTGCCCAATAGGTATATCCACAGATGTTTTAAAACTACAGCTTCCATGAAGCTATGTCATGCTAAATGCATGCAAAGCATCATGGGAGTTGTAGTTTTGCCTTTTGGGCACCCCTGGCTTAGAGCATCAACTGACCACTCTAAGCCAATCTGCAGCGCTACTGCCCATGGCAGTTCGAGGCTTGCATTTTAAAGATTTTAAGAACACAGAATTTTATATTGTTGTTGGGCCAAGTAGATCTAAGATTTTTTTTATATTATTGTTTTTTTCTTTTATTTTCTTACATCCTGATCGTTAAGCCCTAACCTCACTTTATTAATGTTACATTGTATACAAGTCAGGCAAATATTCACATTATACATAGATTTTCAGTTCAATCTAACATGACTTTTCAAATTTGACAGATTTAAGTGAACTGTCCTTGTAGAGACGTTCTAACAAGCAATTAAAAAAAAAAAAAAAAGCCCCTCTCAATGAGCCTCTGCTTGCATCCTCCCATCTCGTATGTAAAATGGTCAAAACATTTGCCTGTGTGATAATTAAGAAACAACGCAAAGTAAATCCCCTTTACTTATCCCACACACCAAAATGTTTATTTCTGCCGTCCTAATGAGGCTTAATGAGCCTAATGTTTTAACATGCAGTCTGTTGGAAAGCTTTCATTGGCTCTGCTTGGCTAATTAGTATCGACACAGCAAACAGGCTGTATCGGTTTCAGACCATTAGTCTGGCTGTATATACACTGTAAACACATCTTTATTGTCTGGCCCTGTGACAAGCCATCTGCTGAAGAAACAATAGTGTGATTTAGCAGATGTTGGCATTGAGCGATAAAAGCATCCATTTACTTGGATCGCGCAGCTATAGGGCAGACAGTACAGGGTTACGTGGTGCAAAGTGGGCACACTATTCCTATCTGTAATTTGTAGTCACAGTTGCAGGGAAATGATAAAACCATGCTATTGTGGATTTTAATTGTAGTCTCGTTTAGAAATGCAAGTAGTAATTAACTTGAAATCGGCATTATACACCAGAATTTACATTCCTGCTGGGTTTGAAATGCTGTTTTAATAACAGTTTGTTTTCACTACATGAAATTACCTAAGGGCCCTTTGTGTTGCTTTATTGTAGATGCTATTAACATTCTAAAGGAGATGAAACAGAAGGATGTCCCCAGAAAAACCACAGCAGACTCATCCTTCTTCCACATCCTAAACGCGTCTGCCATGAGAGGGGACATTGAGACCGTGAATCAGTTGTACGAATGGATTGTATCACTGGGTCTGGCCAAACCTACAGCTAACCTGTCTTCACCGGTGGTGGCTGTCCACCTTGAGAAGTAAGTTATAGCGTGAAACACAGACACAGTAAAAAGAGAATTCAAACGTCTCGTATGCCGTCTTCCTCTTTATTTTTTTTTATTTATTTTTTCTGTGTGCTGATAATTCCCTGACAGTGTATCTGCCCATCATATTTTTTAATTTTTTTTTTCTTTCTTTCTCTTCCATTATCTTTTTATTTGAAATGAAGATTGCCCTCACATTTGTCTTATTTTGCTTGTTGACATTTGTTCATGCAACGTTATGTACAGCACCTCACTGTGGTAAATGAGTGTAAACCGATCACAAAGAGCAGCGCAAAGCTTGCTTTCCCAGTAAGTGACATCTCTATTCAGAAGATGCCACTTGAACTGCTGTTCTGTCATTGTCGGCTAATGGAACAGTCAAGGATGGCAATACTGAAGCAGAGTGCATTATCTCAAGCAAGTAAATGTAAACATTTAGATAACGTGGAACAGGCAATGACAATCTATTCTGGTGGGCCTTTTTTTCTTTTCTTTTTATGTCATTGAAACCATGTAACGGCCAATGTAAAGAATGCTTACGGTTCTGACAATGGCCTTGCGTTACTACGTCGCCCAACATTTCAAATGGGTCAGATCAGTAAGTACTGCAGGAAGTCAGTGCGTTGTTAGACATTTGGATTTTTTTTTCTTCTTCTCTTCTCATTCATGACTTTACAGAACTGAGATCCCCATTTCAAAGTATTACAAGGTTCTCCACTCTTTCTCACAGATTTTCATTCTTCAATGTGTTAGTCGTTTCACAGTAGCATTTTGCAAGGCAATTATTCTGTGTGAAACAGAACATTGATGCTTTTGTCACAGTGCTGCAAGTTAAAGACTTTGACTTATTCATCAGTTTGAGATGAAATGTACACTTTAATTGAAAGGCTACAAAACTCACAAATGCATGGTTCAAACTGCCAATTTAAATGAATGCACTTGAGCATCTTGACATTTTTGTGTGTGTGTGTGTATATATATGTATATATGTATATATATGTGTGTGTGTGTATGTATGTATGTATATATATATATATATATATATATATATATATATATATATGTATATATATATATGTGTGTGTGTGTATATATATATATATATATATATATATATATATATGTATATATATGTGTGTGTGTATATATATATATATATATATTTTGCAGAATTCTTACGACACAGCACCTATGTGAATAACCTGTTCTAAAATGGTTACTCCAACCCCTTCCTCCAGTGAGGTCACTCTCCTGGCTTGAGGGTAAATGATGTCTGAGGGGGGAATGGGCATGATGGCATTGGCTGTCTGTCACCAGCATGATGTGTTTGGTGACGAGCGATGCCAATAATACGCAGAACAGACCTTAGCCAGCCTGGAACTGTTGTGATTTGGCTAAGGACGCCCCAGCGGAGCTCCTGGAAGTGCAGTAACACATCCAGCAGCAAAAGGATTTAATTCTGTATGTGTGCAATGTTTCATAGCGCAACTCTGCACATACAAACTACAGGCATCATGACCTCTTCAAATCATTGGAGTGGTTATGGTGTTGAAGTAACCCATTAAGTCATGGCTTTGGTAACTTTTGGCACTCCAGAAGTTGTGGACTAAATCTCCCCAAAATCTTCGTCAACATTATGGCTGTGAGAGCATTCTGAGAGATCCACATCTGGAGTGCCAAAGTTTGCCTATCTCTGCTTCAAGTGCTTTGTTTAGGCAACTAATATGATTTGATGGCTACAGTTTAAAGTCTAGAAGCCATCACAGAAAATGTAGGAGCCTTTTGTAAATCTAATATGTGCCATGAAGTAATTAAGAATACACAAACAGGGAGACACAGTGCCGTAGCTATGGAAAAAAAGCTTATAACAAACAAAAATGTGGTGTAAGACACCATTAATGAGCTTGGAGGAACTTGTGGAAGACACGTGGGGAAGTGGAAACTCACAAATGAAAGACATGTGAGCATTGACATTTTTGGAAAATCGAGCAATCTAAAAGTGTGGAAAATGGGCAAATTCAGCTAATAGAGAGAACGGAGGTGCTACTGCAGATGTTGATGATAAAGGAACAAAAACAATACAAATAAATATAGATTAAGCTTTGAGGAGAGAAGAGACAAATATAGGGAACAAACTACGAAAGAACCACAAATGTTGTAGAACAAATTGTAGTTATCTTTCTCACAGCTTAGTGGAAGATCTTTGCATTACTGTTAAATGAATTCTTCAAACACATAAAGCACCTTATTTTGTTTTGTGTGTCAAGACAGTGGCGTTTTGTCTTGTATTTTTTTTTTTTCATTTTACAAAAAGTGCTGATTTTAATACATATTATCCTTGTTGCAACCCCTGGCTGTGAACCAGGCAAGCAATAATGTTAGTTCCTGGTTGGTTAGCTCAGTGTAGCTAAACTCAATGGCCCAGAGCACCTGTCTTGCAAAGACTTCTCATTGAGCATCATTGGGAAGTCTGTGATTGGACAGCCACAGAAAGTCTGGGCGGGCTTAGAAGGGGAGTGCTTACAAAAGCAGCAGACACAGGACCTACAGCTTTTGTAAGCTATTTTAAATATACTACAAATGGAAAAATGCATGTGTGGGCATGTGTGTGTGTGGGGGGGTCCTTGTTTTGTAGATGGTAACTCATAAGGAAGATATTATTTTCCATTCATTAGTAATATGATGGAGAAGGTATTTTTCTCCTCCTCATACAATATATCAGGAAGATGAAGCTAATTTCAAGGTATTCTTAAGTGGAGAGTATGTAATCGGAAATGGAGGCACCATAACTAAGGAGTGGGTGTATAAATGAAACACTGAGGTCATTGGTTATGTAAGTTTATTTAACAGAAACAAAACAGAAATCATTACCAGTTTGGAGATCATTAAGGAACCTGAATGTCTTTGGTTATGCAAGTAGTTTATCGAACAGAAAAAAAGAACCTCTCTGTTCCTTTAATACAGCCACTCACTAGTTACATAACCAAACAGAAATCACTAGCCATTAGGTGATCCTTTGGGAACCCCAGTAGATCAGCAGACTCGCCCCTTAGCTCCCCCCAACCAACCAAAGCTCTGTTGGAGGCAGTCAGCAAAATATGTGCAATATAATACCGAACATATATCCTAAGTAATAGCAGGTGTATCAAGGACAGGCTGACAATGTGCTTGGGAGCGAATACTAAACGGGAAGCAGCTGTACGAGGAGTCTGTTTACTGGGAATCCATAATGAACAGTCATAAATGTTCGTTTTAAAACTGAAGAGTGATTTCATTTCATTTTACCATGTCTCCATATTGTCACAGTTTAATCATCAGGAAAGATATGACCACTGTATTTCTTTACATAGGTTTCATATAGAGGAAGCAGGCGGTTAGGGCTAATTAGTTGTAAACTTGGCCTATCCAGTCCATACAACGCACACTAAGGGAGATTGAAAGGTGCAAAAACAAAAATTAGTAACTGAAGCCACCAATCATGCCAGGGATTGGGATTGGTTGAAAGCTTTTCAGATTCTCCCTGGTCTAGGCTATCTTCAAAATTGTACCATATTTTGAGAACTTGTGTGAAAATATTCTAAAGAAAGCTTGATAATGGTGTATTTATGATAGATTTTTTTTTTAAGTATGTACAGTATCTCACAAAAGAGAGTACACCTCTCCCATTTTTGTAAATATTATATTTTTTCATGTGACAACACTGAAGAAATTACACTCTGCTACAATGTAAAGTAATAAGTGTACAACCTGTATAACAGTGTAATTTGCTGTCCCCTCAAAATAACTCAACACACAGCCATTAATGTCTAAACCATTGGCAACAAATGTGAGTACACCCCCAAGTGGAAATTTACAAATTGGGCCCAAAGTGTCAATATTTTGTGTGGCCACCATTATTTTCCAGCACTGCCTTAACCCTCAGGGGCGTGGACATCACCAGAGCTTCACAGGTTGCCACTGGAGTCCTCCTCCACTCCTCCATGACAACATCACGGAGCTAGTGTAAGTTAGAGACCTTGTGCTCCCCCGCATTCCATTTGAGGATGCCCCACTGATGCTCAATAGAGTTTAGGTCTGTAGTCACGGGGTCGTTATCATGTTGGAATACTGCCCTACGGCCCAGTCTCCGAAGGGAGGGGATCATGTTCTGCTTCAGTGTGTCACAGTAGTCGTTGGCATTCATGGTTCCCTCAATGAACTGTAGCTCCCCAGTGCCGGCAGCACTCATGCAGGCCCAGACCATGACACTCTCACCACCATGCTTTACTGTAGGCAAGACACACTTGTGTTTATACTCCTCACCTGGTTGCCGCCACACACGCTTGACACCATCTAAACCAAATAAGTTTATCTTGGTCTCATCAGACCACAGGGCATGGTTCCAGTAATCCATGTCCTTAGTCTGCTTGTCTTCAGCAAACTGTTTGCAGGCTTTCTTGTGCATCATCTTCAGAAGAGGCTTCCTTCAGGGATGACAGCCATGCAGAACAATTTGATGCAGTGTACGGCGTATGGTCTGAGCACTGACAGGCTGACCCCCACCCCTTCAACCTCTGCAGCAATGCTGGCAGCACTCAGACGTCTATTTCCCAAAGACAACCTCTGGATATGACGCTGAGCACGTGTACTCATCTTCTTTGGTCTACCATGGAGAGGCCTGTTCTGAGTGGATCCTGTCCTGTTAAACTGATCTATGGTCTTGCCCACCGTGCTGCAGCTCAGTTTCAGGGTCTTTGCAATCTACTTCTAGCCTAGGCCATCTGGACGACAGCATCCTGGGGCTGCCTCAACCATCACATCTACGGCCTGCCCCAAAGCCCTCGGCGCCTGTGACGGAGGCAACCCTCAAAGCAATGCTGGGGGACTTCAAAAGAACCATCCAGGCTGACATGGCGTTAATCCGCACTGACCTTCAAGGGATGGTGAGCCGCCTGGGCAGGGTGGAAACCTCGGCAGTGGCCGCGACCCGCGCCATTACGGAGCTCCGTGGTGAAGTGGCCGAATTAAAGAAACAACAGGGCCTGTCGGACCTGCGCTTTGCAACGCTGGAGGATGAAAGGCGCAGAAACAACCTCAAAGTGAGGGGAATACCGGAAGAGGTGCCGACAACAGAGCTCCCTCATCTGCTGCGGAGGTTGTTGGAGGCCCTCCTGACACCTAAACGGGCCAAAAACGTGTTACCTGCAGAGGTCTTCCGCATACCCAAACCCCGGAAAGCTCCTGCCACAGCGACCCGGGACCTAGTGGTGAAGTTCCGCAGTAGAGCAGATAAAGCGACAGTATAAGCAGCACTCAAAGGGACAGGCACTTACACTTTTGAAAATATGACCCTTACTTTTTACACCGATCTCACGGGAAATACCCTTCAATGGAGGGCAACGATGAGACCACTCACCACCCTGCTCCGGGACCATGACATCCGCTACCGGTGGCGCCCGCCACGAAAGCTGCACATCCAGCACGGGGACACCGAACACATAGTGCAGAACATGCAGGACGCAGCAACACTCCTGCAAAAACTGGGTATACCAGCAGAAGCATTACAACAACGTGTAACAAGTGAACACGGCCCCTCGAACAGCAGATGGGACCCTGCCAACATTACCCCATTTGTGCCACAAGGCACCCAGAAGGACACTTACGCAGCGACCTCCACCTGAAATACCGGGCGATGCCTGGCTGCCTTCATTGTAGGAACCACACACCACCCGGATCAGGGAAAGGACTGATTTCCACATGGACTCAAGTTCACGGTTAGCATATCTCGCATTTTCTGTTTTTCTTTTTAAATCTACTTATAAGTTGCTCACAGCCCCACGCAGGGCGTACAGGACACATATGTATCACCAGGCACGCAGGGGACAATAACACCCAACTCGGGACCTAACACACGCCATCTTAGAGTCTCCATGCATTTCTGTCTCGACTGTAACCATTTACTGTTTATGTTTCTCTTGTATGCATCCTCTTAATGTTTATCCACCTCTTAAACTGCGGCCACGGCCTTGCAGAAACGCATTCCACCTGTTACTCAACACACAGTGAGTGCTAGCTATAACACTCCCCGCTACTTGCACGCCTCCTATACCAGCACAGGGTGACTAGAATACTCCTACCTTAACCGACCACCCAGCAACTGCACGCCAGTATTATAGCATACGCACCCTATGTTTTATTTAATCTTGTAGTGCCTGGTTTCTCCCTAGGAGATTCAACACAGCAGAACTGTTCACACCAGCAAATACCATGCCAGAAACAAATTGTTTAGCTGCAAAAATGGCGAACGACACTTAATAGCATGTAATCTAATCCAGCACAACGTTAGGCCACCTGCCAACACAGAGGCAGTCACCCAAATCTGCTCATAAAGGGCACGACGCTGATGGTTTACTTTTTTTCTTTTACCTGAAGCGCGCCATTACCTAACCAAATATATCGACACCCTCTATAGTAGGACAAGCATTGATATATGCTCTGCAACCTTGGTTTGTTTATTTCAAGCGAGAATTTACACTGCACACACACACCAACCGGCCTACCACGCACTATAAAGGATGTTCTAGACAGGCCTGCACATAGGTGTGAACCTTGTACACACAAGTTGCCGAGCACGTACATTAACCAAAGTTTAGCGGGTCGTTTTATACCCTTATAATTGACTAAGTTAGGACCAATCCATACAAAATGTCTTGGCCAGCCTTAAGGGTTTTTCCTTTTATTAAGCGACAATGCAAGCGGTAGCTTGGATTAATGCATCCATATATTCTCCATGATGAAGCACCCAATGTAATGCAAGCGTAAGCTAGCTTAACTATCACCTTAACTCTCAAATCTGTTGGTCAACTTTCTAAAAATGTTTTGTCTTAACGTGAAAATACCTAAGCAATGATAAGCCATACGGTTTAAAACCCAAAATGTGCTTGTTATATCGTGTACCTCTATGTCAAATTGTTTTAATGCGCCGGAGGACTGCCTTTGGGGTACCTCACGAGCGAATGTTATATGCTTGAGCACAACAAAAATAAAGAATTTAAAAAAAATAAAAAATAATAATGAATGCAGGTATTAACTTAGGGTATGCCTTCTAAATCTACTAAATAGTGATGCATTAGTTATTTCTTTTTTTAAATGTAATTTTGTGAAGTTTTTCTTTAACTCTGCCCCTAACCTAAAAAATGGCATAGCAATGAAGTTTGTATTTGGGAATATAATGTTCTTGCTTAGATTTAGTCTTGTGGTTTGACTATTTCAATACTCCTTATTGGCATTATTTTGGAGGCATGGTAGGCTGTTTGTACATTTGTAGAATTTGACTTAAATAGCTTCACATTTGTTTGAATCCAACTTGCAAACTGTGATACTTTTAAATGCTTCACATATAGCTTATGTAACAAATGTCTGCGGTTTCTTTTGTGGTTGAAGTATACTTTCACTTTACGGTAATACTAATCTGTGCTATTAACCTACAGAATATGTTGTCATATTTATTCTTACATCCCCCGATCCCTCCCCCCAACACTTAAATTCTACCTTTCTACATCATTAAATAAGGTTTGGCTCTTTTACGCCATTATTGCAATTAGGAATTTAGTACCAGAGGACAGACACCATTTATTTGCCCTAAGGGGACAAGACAGCGATAAGATGATTCTTCGTCAAGGATCGCTGGGTCGTAATTAAGTTACATTCATGGCTATTGCTTTTTGAAGGATGATTGGTAAATGACTGGCTTCGTGTGTCTTGTATGGACAATATTCGATACAGATTTCTTTTCTGGGGATTTTTATTTTTTTATTATATGTACTTTTTTTTTTTTTATTCCCTCTGTCAGAAAATCCTGTTGAGTCTGATAATGTAAATGTGGCATTTTTATTCCGAACAAAAGAGCAGGGAAATGAGCTATCTTGTCTAATCATTCAGTTGTTTAACACAGACTTCTAGTTTAGACTTAATTGGCTGGAAAGCACTTGACATGTGAAGTTACTGCTGTTCAGAATGCATGTTTGAGTAAATTTTAAAATAAGTGACAGCTAAATTGTACCTAGGGAAATTACAAAGCCTTCAACACACTTAATTTTTTTTTATTTTTTTTGGTGTGGATTAATAGTAATTGCAATCCAAGTCTCCTTGAACAAGCTTCACACTAGCTGGTGAATAGAGCAAAAAGTGTGTGTGTGTGTGTTTTTGTCTGTGTGTGTTAAATATATATTCATGTACAAAGAGCTGATTTTTTTGCTTAACCCCTTTTATGGTAGACCAGGAAGACAAGACGTTGGTAATTATTTATCCTGGCGATAAAGGGTTAATCTTAATATTATAAAGCTGGTTTACGGGCTTGTTTTCACTCCACTGCAACATCTGCTTCAGATTTAGGTTAAGGGATTTGTTTTAAGATTTTTTTTTTTCCCCCCTCCATAGTCTCTTATAATTCCCTTTCTCTCCTTTTCTAGTGATTTCAGGTTTGAGAGCTTTTCAATCAGCAAAGCCCTTAGGTAAATTGCCACTTCACTTAAGCTTTATAGCTTTATGCACTTCATTTCAATTAAAATCAATAAATTGAGTCTTTATTTTTTTTTTATATATAAATATATATATGTGTGGTGTGTGTGTGTGTGTATATAAATGCATGTGTGTATGTCTATTCTCAGACTTTTGAATTGAAAGTTGTGTGTGCAAAGTAAGAGGGAGGCGGTCTTGAATATTTGAGCTGCCTTTTAAAATCCTAGTATAGGAGACAAATATAATATTGTGTTGCTCAGGATCTCAGCAGGTAAATTGGCAAATGAAGAATGAAGCATGTGTGCCAGGTAATTTAAAGAACCGTTGCTGGATACCTTCTGCCACTTTGAACAGAGTAGTGAACTTGAATCTTATTCAACTGACATAGGGTTACATTGTGTGTGTGTGTGTGTGTGTGTGTGTGTGTGTATATATATATGTATGTGTGTGTGTTTCTGTGTAGTGCATGTGTATTGCATATATTGTGTGTTTGAATTATTTTGTGAAAGGGAATATATTGTGTGTTTGAATTATTTTGTGAAAGGGTATGCGCTTGTGTCTAAAAAAATAAATAAAATAACATTCCCTTGCAAAAACAAAAGTTACAAAATTATAAAAAATTTATATTCTGAATATATTAGGAATATAAAAATACGTGCATTTCTAAATGTAATTTAGTTATATTTATGAACATTTAATTCTGTGCACTTTTCATCTCCTCTTGTAAATTGCATGTAATAACGAAGAACCCGGCAGGCTAAATATCCAAGAATGCCCCATTTAATAGAAGAGCAGTTGATTATAATATTAATTGAATATGTTGAGGTAGGATTAACTGCATACGCTTACATGACGAGTCAAATAGAAAATAATATTCTTTAGAAAAAGGAGACCGTAATACATGCAACCACGACTAGCAACTGTTAGCTGAATATAATCTCTTTATCTGCATTGTCACCCTAAGTTACGTCTCTGCAAAGAACCACAGCAACAGCAGTATGTAAGCTGTGTCAATATAGATGAACCTTTTAAATAATATAATTACTGCTTATTAGAAGAATCCGCTATTCGTCTGGTTTAAACAGAGGTGTTCTTTTAATTAGTCCAATAAAAGCCTTATTAGATAACTGCACAGCTAATTTTTTTCCTTCAGTAGAAACATAATACGGATATTAGGCTGCTTTTAGTTATAAAGGTGAAAATGAAAATTACTGTGATAAATGTGGTTTTCACGTTTGTCAACAGTACAGGCTTCTATTTTAGTCATTTATCATTTTGCCAGTTCAGTGTAATTTTTTTTTTCCCAGTACCCAGATATTCCCGCTGCGATCTATAATCTAACTCATTCGGTATGAATAATTTCCAATTGAAACAAAAAATGAATTCACGGTTTAATATGACTCTGGGTTCCAATTTGAAGGGGGGGAAAAAATGAATTTAAGAAAATAATGCTTTTAATATTAAACACAAAGAATGCTGTTTTATTTTCCATTCCCTGGCTTGTGTTTATCTTATTAAGAATTGCAGGCCAGTAAATTCTATTTGGTAAAGCGATTTAAAGTCTGGCGGTCTCCAGAGGAACACTTTGTGGGAAGTTTTTAAATATATTTGAGCCCAGAATACCCTTGAAAAACTTGATGATGATTAAGTACATTCTTTATAACGCTTACCTTCCAATTGTCGTACTTTATGAAGGACAACTGTCTCTTTGGGATCAAACGCTCTTTTATACTAGTGTCATTGTTTTGTAAGTACTCAGGTTTTATTTTGTGTATAATTGTTACAGAAAAGTGGTACAGAGGTATTTGGGTCCCAAAGACGAGACCGTTCCGCCTAAAGAAAATATGTAATGTTAATCAAATAATGTATTATACAATCTGCCAGTTATTTCAATTCTGTCATTTCAATGTTTCTGTCTATCAACTCCTTTTGTGTGTCCTTTTCTTTATAGGAAACCTAGATGGCAATTTATCAAGACAAACAGACGCTATTTTGTGTGTTAAGTGCTAAATGTTGACAAACATTTGTTTGGTTTCCATGGTGACTGTGCCTTATTTAACAATCGCATTACCTGTTTTTGCCCTGTTAAATCTTCTCCTTAGTCAGCAACTGTTGTGGTAGAAAGAGCTATTATTCTCCTTTCACATTACTTGCCTTGTGATTCTCTCAATATATTATGACCGTATTCTGCTCCAGCTCATATTCCGGCCCAGAATCCTATAACAGGTTTGTCAGATATGTCCCACCCGAAAGTTTATACATTCAATTTGGTTGCATTTACTTTGACACAAAATTTAATCTGGATGACAGGAGCAGAGAAAGTGTCCAAGATACATAAAGGGCAAATAATGTATTGGTAAACGCAGTGCATCGGTTTGGTAGATATCTGTGCATAGGCTGTAGAGGTAGCACAGAAATAATCCACTCATGACATGTACCTGGCTGTAATAGGGTCCAAGCACACACTGGACTAATGTGGAATTACTTGGAAATTATAATCTCTTGGTAATAACATTTTCTCTCTTAACCAAGTTGTGACAAATTCCACATATCATTTTTTTTTTTTTTTTTTTTTCTCACCTGTGTTGAAGGAAGGATATATTTATCTTCTTTGCTACTTTGCAGACTCTATTAAGAGGACATAGAAATTTGGTGATTTAATTTTTTTTTTTTTTTTTAATCATCAAAACAAAGCAATTTTCTCCTAACATGAAAACAAATCTAGAAGTTGCTTGACTGTTGTTGGTGGTCCTTAGCGCTCTCTAAATTAAAAAATTTTTTTTTTAAAAAGTTGCATCAGCTTTAGAATTACAATTTTCTCTCCTTTCCATGCAAGACTCTTTATTTATTTTTTTTATTTTTTCTTAATACCTTTTTTTTTTCTCGCGCCCTCCCCGGAAATCATGCATTTTTGAGACGGGAGTCAATTAGTATGTCCATTTGACTGGCACCATAATTGTACATTAATTGATCGTTTTGACCTAAAACAGTTCTCTTCATGCTGCAAGAATTTTGGTATAGACAGTCGGGAATAATGGTTTTTGAAATCATTTTGAAAAGCTGTATTTTTTTTTTCTTTTTTCTTTTTCATTGATATATTTGACTTACAGACGTGGATAAGTATTTAACATGTTATTTTGTGTATTTATCTGTGGGTTTACATACATGTTATATGTTTATAAATGCCTTGTAGAATTTGAATACAATCGGCTTACAAAGGAAATGGAAACATTTTATGATTACTGCATCTATGGAAACACAATAGCAAATCCCAGCATTGTATTTCACCAGTCTGGCCGTTATCTAGCTGGTATAGTCTGCATGCTTTTATTTAGCTAGCTACATCTACATGCAGTATTGAAATTAACCTGTAATTTAGTCCTCACCCCGACTGACAAAAATTCAAATGACTCAGTGGGGCGCTAGAAGATGCACTGTAAACAGGGTTTACAAAAAAAGAGGTGTAGACATCTTTAATGGAAAACTCGTTTTCACCCTTTGTCAGTTTTACTGCAATCAAATTAATGTTTTTCTACAAGTGTACATTACTTTTCAGTAGAACCTTAAATCTTATTCAGTGTAAAATAGTAATTCAGTCCCACATGTGCTTGATTATGCAGCGGTCAAAAATGTTAGCATCTCCCCGGGGGAAATAGTATGAAAAAGTGTTTAGGTTCTAGGCAGTTTACTCGTCATGAAGTGTATTTGCTTTCTGGGAAACTGTAGATCTCAACCGGCATAATAAGGCCATCGACGTTTGTGTTGCAGAGATGGGTTATGCGTCCTTTAAAAGGATTCGTCATGCACCTGTTAGAACTTAGACCTGCAATCTTAGAGCGTGCGGCACAAACCGTATGCCTACGGAAATTGACAGTAATTAGCTTTAGTAATTTATTTTAGCTTTTAAAGTTGTGCTTTACAAACTTCTCAAAAGATAAATTACTCAAACTCACTGCTTGACAATTGAGTTAAAAATAACTGCATTTTTTTGCTTGACAGGAAAAATAGTTTCTTAAAATTGTGAATTTAAATCCTTCTATTCTATTTTGTTTGCATCTATTCTGTTTCTCCACAACTTAAAGGGACACTGTAGGCATTATAACCATTTCATCCCTTTGAATTGGTTATAGAGCCTAGAGATCCCTAGCCCCCTGTTCGGTTTTTAAACATTTTACAGCAGTTTAATACTTTAATTGCCACGCTTAGCCCAGCCCCTACTAGAGGTGTGGCTAAGGCAGAGATTCCACACTTCCTTGTAGTCATTTCCAATCATACTGGCAATGGATTGAAAACAGTCAGCTGACATTCTCAGCCAATGATAACCTTTTAATGCTGCTCAGCCTAATACTTGATTGTTGGCCAAAGCAGCACAGAGTGGATGGTCTGCTCAGAACACTCAGTATTAAGACCAGTTTAGCGCTGAATGAAAAGATTAATTAAATAAAGCAGATGTGGTGCCTATAGTTTGCCCCTTTAACTATGTCCTGTAGTGTGCTTTCTAAATGAACCAACACATTCTATACTTGATTAAATGATAACTATATTAAAAAAATTATTTGAGGTAACAGTTGTCTTTTAAATTATCTGTATGGTATTTTTGTCCCATTTTACAAATTACATTTCTTTTTCCTTTTTTTTTCTTCTTTTTTTTAAGGGGTGACCTTCCGAAGGCATTGGAAGCCCTGATTGATTGCAGCAACAAGTACAAATGCATTCCTCTATTACATGACCTACTTTGTAAACTGGTGGAAGTGGGGGATGCAGAGCTATTACAAAAAGGTATGTGAAAATACAGATCTGTCAAAACTTCTTTGACTTTTTATATAATCATTTTTAAAAAAAAATTTGCTTATATTTTGCAACGTTCAACTCTCTGTTCACTCAATTTCAAGAATAATTTGGCCGGAATATCTACTGAATCGATAATTTGCTTGTTCTTATTAACCTAATGGATATCAGGTTGACAAACAAGCTTCTGTAAATATAAATATATATTTAACTCTTTCTTTTATCCTTTTATCATTGTGTTCGTAGATTGCTGCTGATTTAAACATATTTTTATTTTATTTATTTTTAGTGCGGATTTTGGTACATTTAAAAAAAAAATGCACACACACACACAGCAATTATTACACTAATTTGGAAGATTGTCTTGTTTTGAATGTTTTTATTTAATTTTCTGTACATTAATATGTACGTACTAAATATAAAAGTATTTGATCCGGTTTCATCGTTCGCACAATATTCACGATTATTCACAGCAATTGGAAGGCGTACAAATGTAATTTTTATTGTATAGACGAACAATGCCTAATACATGTCATCACATTTCAGCTTGGACATATCTAATCTGTGCGCGCTGAATCCATTTTTGTAAAAAAGAAATGTACATACGAGAATCGAAGATAAAAGCTTTTTGGTAGCACTTAGAACATTTAGCTAACCTGAGTATTTAATTACAAGCCTTCCTGCAGTGCTGGCTTTTTATCCAAATGGAGTCCATGCTTACTACAGACATTTTAACAAAGGCTAATGAATGACAGGTATTATGCGCACAATATTATTCTGATGCCCTCCCATGTTTTCATGGATAATGAATTAAAACATCAGTAGCTGCCATACTTTATTCTAATGCCAGACCCAATTTGACAAACATTCTCTGCTGCTTTTGTGCATAATAGCCATACACTTTGTAATTGATCTGTAAGTGAGAATCACCTTTGCGTTTTCTAAACGGACTGCGTTTGGTCAGAATGATTTTCTAATGGCTTTTTCTCTCTTTTTTGTAATTTTTTTTTTTTTTTTAATGACCGTTCATCTATAAGCAGTAGATTAAAATATACCTACTGTTTGTGGTTTCAAGCACTCTTGTACTATTACAAGGTAGTAAAAATACTGTATAAAATAATATACATATGTTTGTCACAGACCGGTTACGAATAACCTAGCTGTAGATAACATAACTAATCACCAAACTAATAATTGATGTGTCTGAAATTGGACAGCGTTCTAAAACAAGATACGTTTATTTTCACGTCAAATATTATGTTTCACTTCATTAGGGCGGTATGAATGCTGTCACCCTTGCAGGAAATTACATGCTTTTTGTGGTATCTCTGTACAAACACATTGTTTTTTTTTTTTCTCTCTCTCTCTTTTTCTACGTTTATTTGTTTGTTTCTTATTAATTTTTATTTTTTTTGGGTGGGGGGGGAGGAGGTTGGCGCAAACATTCATGATACGTTTTACACCGACTGTACTATCTGTTCAAACCTCTATTGTTGCAGGTTCTAGCTCCAGCAGGGCAGATTCAGTGTTTTATATTTTCAACAGAAGTGAAACAAGTATGATTGTGTTGAGTACTCCAACTATTCATGATTTAAGTGAATTCCAGTGGAATAACTGCAATTAATATTTTGTATACCATACTAGTATTGCAGTGGAAACATGTAACTAGGAAACCAGTTTGTTAAACCGCACATAAGAAAAAATGTATACCTTCTCTGGAAGGGAACCAGAATTCTCCATTTACTTTTGGCACAAGTCATTATTGCACACATCATTTAGTGTGGGTTACAGCATTAATTTCCCAGCCGTGTTTGGAGAAACTTGGTACCTGCTATGATTAACAACTGTTCCTGTTGACAGTTAAAGCCACCTTATTAGTCCACTCTTTAAACACACACTGGGTTCCTCATGAGTGTAAAATATAAGGTTAAAGAATTTCTCACCAGTGCTGATTTTTTTTTTTTGCACTCAAATGGCAAGACGGTGAGTTAAATTTTAAGCTTTTTTGTTTTTCAGAAAAAAAAAAAACACGGCTAAATTTACTATTGCGTGTTGTACTTAAGGTTTCATGAATTAAAGAAGTGATCTCTTCATATCTCTTTGTTACTTCTTAAAAAACAAAAAACACATATGCCAAGAAGTTGGTGTTGGGGCAGCAAGATACATTTTTCATTTTTTTTAATATACAAAATTAAGGCTGGAATAGATTGCTCACAAAACCTGGTGTAGATGGAAGATCTCTATAACGGAGCCTATCTTGTAATATTTACTTTCTCACGTGTTAAAAAGGGGGGGTCATATTGTGTAACACAATTGACTATTTTAGGAACGTCATCTGTATTGCACACCATTTTTTAATAGCGTAATGGTAAAATTCTGTTTGTAGAGATTTTATCCAGGGATATTCGGGTCCAATAACACTTTTTTTTCATGCTTTTCCACTTCAGAGACGTCATCGATAGGTGGTTATTAATATATGCACCATATGCATTGTATTTTGTTTTTTCTATTCTTTCACAGTATGTTGATTGTTAATTTTGAAATAAACCTTTAGATTTAAAGTTTAAACTTCTTTTTCAATTTTACCTTCATTTGAAATGCTATATGTCATACGTTAGGCTCCTGATACTGAATGTTTTGAAGCAGTGTTTTTATTAAACAGTGTATGCATGTTTGAGCAGGGTCCTCTTCAACCTATTGTTCCTGTAATATTTTGTAATGGTCTCATTTATTGTTAATTTTATCTTATAATATTGTAAAGCGCTATGGAATCTGTTGGCGCTATATAAATGCTTTCATTTAATATTGTTGGATAAGCTTTACAAATTATTCAATATTTTTGGATTAACATTTTTTCAAATGATATTTTCCAGCATATTGTAATATCAAAATATACCATATCTAAAGAAAAATAAAAAAAATATCAAAACTGGTTACAACATATGTTAAAAGTGTATCTAAAATATTAATTAATTTGGAAAACATATCTAACAATATTACATGTGATAATAACATCAATGGACAATATCTTATTTTCTGGTATGTTTTGCCTAAACAGCCAATATTCATTTAAGTCTCAGTACAGACTTTTGTTTAACAAAAATGTAAACTTCTTAATTCATTGGCACCGGGTCTGGGAAGAATTTTGAGATAAAAAAAAATATTTTAAAAATACACAATTTTCTTTTATTTGTCTTTATTTCCCAAAAGCGATGGACCACATATCTCAGGAACGGGGTGAAATGGCAATGCTCTATTCTCTGCTCTTTGCGTTTCTCCAAACTGGGAAGTACAAAGAAGCCAAGAAGATCATGGAGGTGAGATTTTTAACTACAGTCCTTTAATCTCAATGTCACGCCGACCCTTAATTAGAATACACTTAATATTTTAACCTCTAATTACACGACTTCTCATCTATCTCAATATAATCAGCATCAATAATAGGGAAGTGGGGGGGAAAAATTGGGTTGGTATCTGTAAAATTGCAGTTTGGAAGAAGTCGTCTTATCTGTCCGTTGGATCTGTTTCTTTAACTGTGGCATTCTATTGAAAAATGATGCGCATAATACATCTTGGATTGTGGAACAATTAAATTAAAATGGCATTCCTGGGTGTAAAGTTGTTAATCCTCTTTGCCAAGGAATTCTTTGTTCTTAAAAGCGCTGGAATTTAATTTGCCGCTGTCCTTGCTCAGATTTATTTGTAATGCTTGTCTTCAAGTTAATCAACCTAAGAAGTGCTGTTTGCTACTGCTTGGCATTTAATTTAACATTTTTTTTCTTTTTTTTTTCTGCTATGGTAAGCAGCTTAGCGGAAGTGGTAGGTGACAAACTTGGTCTGTTTGGGATTAGTATATTTTATCTAGGCTTGATTGAAATTTTTACTTCCTGAAATTGATAAGTCAAAAGAACAGCTTGCAGTGTATGCCCTAGTGCAAGAAATCCATACATAGTGTGTATATATATATATATATATATATATATATATATATATATATATGAATATATTACACAATCTGCCTATTATTTCAACAGACAGATTATATTTTCTAGCACTGTGGTTATTTCCCTTAATGAACGTGCAGTTCCAGGGGCCCTAATCACAGACTGCCTGAGATTAGTGGGAGTTGCATTCTGAGCGGTGCTGCTACCCAGGACTGGGACTCCCAATTAACTCCCACATACATGCCCTAGTGCTGACCTTAAAGTAAATACTTTTTTTTTTTTTTACATTGAACAGTGACTACTACATTACCGTAAAGAAACATTATCGCGTTAGGTATACAGACATGTTTTTCTAATGCTATAGTGTTCACGTACCCATCCAGCATCCAATCCCTTGCCAGGGTTTAAAAGGTGTGTTTACATTTCTTACATCCTGCGTCATTAGTCTCGATAATCTCAGCCAATCTAATGCGTCATTGCTTCTCCATGGCAAAGCATTGAGAAGCTAGTGCGCATGCATTTCAAAAGTTTGAACTTCGCAAATCAAACGCTCTGTATGAAAGTAATATAGCTCAAATTGGTTATTAAAGGACCACTATAGTGCCCTGAGGGTGCCCCCACCCTCAGGGACCCCCTCCCGCCGGGCTCTGGGGAGAGGAAAGGGGTTAAAACTTACCTTTCTCCAGCACCGGGCAGGGAGCTCTCCTCCTCCGATCCTCCTCCTCTCCTCCCATGCGGCTGAATGCGCACGCGCGGCAAGAGCTGCGCGCTCATTTAGCCGGTCTCATAGGAAAGCATTATCAATGTTTTCCTATGGACACTTGCGTGCTCTCACTGTGATTTTCACAGTGAGAATCACGCAAGCGCTTCTAGTGGCGGTCAGTGAGACATTTGAGGGCTGGATTAGACATTTGAGGGCTGGATTAACCCATTTATAAACATAAAAAATTTTTTATAAAAAAAATGGGTTAACCCTAGCTGGACCTGGCACCCAGACCACTTCATTAAGCTGAAGTGGTCTGGGTGCCTATAGTGGTCCTTTAACTTGGTTATAGAGGCAGAAACACATCTAGTGGCTGTCTTGCCAATAGACATGTTAACCCTGCAATAAAAACATGTTCTCAGTTGCAGTGTTAAACCGACAAGAACATGGCACCCAGACCACTTAATTGAGAATCTCTTTAACTATAAAACAATTCTCTACCCTAACCTGTACACCCTCCCCCCCCCCCCCCCCCCCCATATTTCTGTGTGACAACTCCCATTATCCTAAGCCACCATAGAAACTGGTCATGGGGTAATAGAAGCTGTGGTTAATGTATATCTAGAAATCTGAGGATTATTTTCTTGTGGTGTTCAGTTAAAGGTAAAGATAATATAGAAAAAGCTTTGGTCAAAATGTCATTTTTTTTTCACTAGCAAATGTCAGGTGGAAAAAAAAATAAAATCACACCACTAAAACTGGCTTTTAAGTGTACCATTGCAGCACACATTACTTTATCAGGAGATTTCAAGACACAGGACTCCACCGGATCTGCTTTATTTTTATTTTTTTAATCTACCTCCAAAACAATAAAACAATTCCGAGGTCTGAGATTATGTACCTCTTTTATCGAGATTGCTTTTTGTATGAATTATAGTATCAACAGGGAACTTATTTGATGTTGCAAATGAAAATATTGAAAGAGGAGAGAATCTTGATTTACAGCATTGTGATTTGCTTTCTGATATAAATGAAGCCAGTGATTGACTAACTGTGCCTAGCTTCGGAAAATTTAGTTTCTAAGATTGATAATGTGACATGTTTAGAAAACAGCGGTTTGGCGGAAGGTGTGAAATTCTGATAGGTTTGAGAGCGTTTTCCCCTCTTATTGTCCATATGCTAATCGTGTGCATAGAATTACTTATTTTTCTTCTTCTTTTTCTTTTTTTTTTTGGTCTTTGTTCTTTCCGCTTATTTATTTCAAGGGAATTTTAAATGCAGTGTTTATTCTTGATGGAATGCAAACAAAACCCCTAACTAGAGGGGGAAAAAAGTGACATTAGAGCAATTATAGTAAATGTAATACTTTTGAAAAGAAGTTGTTAAAATTAGGGAATTGTACAAAATCTTTTGGTTTTGTCGCTTTTTATTCTGTTATGTATCCCCAGAAACCTGTTGAGACATTACTACTGTGTTGTTTAGACAATGTGTTTTTATTTGGTACAGAATGTGTAATCCTTTGATATCCTGGTATGTATTCTTAAAGTGAGAAATGTATTCCTGTTCATTCTCTTATCTGTCTTTGAAGATTCTGTTACAATGTTACAAATTGTTTGACATTTTGACACTGGTCATATTTATAGAGCAGCTCTGTCACATGACGTTTTGTTTCACTTAACCCCTTAAGGACGGAGCCAAATGTACACGTTGTGAACGAAACAAAATGTAAACAAAAACTGGCGCAATTGCGCTAAATGTCTGTCCAACCATAATTCACCTCTTTCATATTAAATGCACCCCCCCTTCTTATATATCATTTTATTCAGGGGAAACAGGGCTTCCATTTAATATCAAATATTTAGCTATGAAACATAATTTAATATGAAAAAAATGGGAGAAAATAAGATTTATTTTTTTAGTTCTACATGACATTTTAACTGTCAATGTCATAATACTGTTTGCTTTTACTGCAAGAAAATACACATATTTGTATTCAGCAAAGTCTCACGTGTAAAACAGTACCTCCTATGTACAGGTTTTATGGTGTTTTGGGAAGTTACAGGGTCAAATATAGCGTGTTACATTTGAAATTGAAATTCGCCAGATTGGTTACGTTGCCTTTGAGACTGTATAGTAGCCCATGAAATAAATTTACACCCATAATGGCATACCATTTGCAATAGTAGACAACCCAAGGTATTGCAAATGGGGTATGTCCAGTCTTTTTAGTAGCCATTTGGTCACAAACACTGGCCAAAGTTAGCGTTAGTATTTGTTTGTGTGTGAAAAATGCAAAAACCGCCAATTTTGGCCAGTGTTTGTGACTACGTGGCTACTAAAAAAGACTGGACATACCCCATTTGCAATACCTTGGGTTGTCTACTATTGCAAATAGTATGCCATCATAGGGGTAATTTTCATTCTTGGGCTACCATAGGGTCACAAAGGCAACGTAAGCAATCTGGCGAATTTTAAAGGGACACTCTAGGCACCCAGACCACTTCATCTCATTTGAGTGGTCTAGGTGCCTTGGCCCTCTACCCTTAACCAAGTTTGTCAAAACACTGTGGTTTTTGCTAAACCGCAGTGTTTTGGTTAAATTGAAAATCCCACCTCCAGCTGCCTTCTCTTACCTAGCCGCTAGATGGTGCTTCCGCATCCATAGGAGAGGAAAGGTGAGTTACGACGTGCGACGCCCCCACGCACTGTATGAGGACGTCGCACATCACGTGGGTCTAATGCAGCTTCACAAGGGGATTCAATGAATCTCTGCGTGAAGCGTGCGAGGGGTGGGGCGCTGCGTTAGATGCGCATGCGCTCTTGCTTCCCAATGATTCCCAATGAGTATGAGCTCATTGGCGGAGGGAAGGAGAGAGTGGGTCAGCTGATCGGATGACGCGGAAGGGGGTGTAGCCGACGGAGGATGGATGTGTGACGCGGCGCTGGAAATAAGGTAAGAATTATAATATTTATTGAAGTTTATATGTCTTGCAAGGGGGGTTACAGAGGTGCAGGGGATGGGTAGAATTTAGTTTGGGAGGAAAATAAGCTGTATTTTCGGTGAGTAGAGTTTCCCTTTAATGTGAAAAAAATGAAACACAAGCCTTATATTTGACGCTGTAATTTTTGAAAACACCATAAAACCTGTACATGAGGGGTACTGTTGTACTCGGGAGACTTGCAGCAATAATATTGTATTCAATAATTCAATAAAAGTATTGCAGCAATAATATCGTCCGTGTAAGTGCTGTTTGTGCGTGAAAAATGCAAAAAAACATCACTTTTACTGGCGATATCATCGTTGTAATACATTTTACTGTTTTGAAACACTAATATTTGTGTTCAGCGAAGACTCCCGAGTAAAACAGTACCCCCCCATGTACAGGTTTTATGGTGTCTTGGAAAGTTATAGGGTTAAATATAGTGCTAGCAAATTAAATTCCCTATACTTTCGGCATGGGTTGTCAGGCAGGTCCCGCTAATTGTAATTAATTAGGATACCTAATTATGTAAAAATATTGCATAAATATATGTGTAGAATTAATATATCTATACGTATATATATAATTTTTTTAAAAATATTTTTATTTATATATAGGTATATATATATATAGTGATATATACGTATATATTTATGTATATAGATATATATATTTCGTTCTACGTGTATTTTGATATAAATATATATATTAATATCACAATACAGTTAGAACGAAATAAAACACATCTATATATTTTGTAATATTTTATTTGTAAATTTTTTAATTTAATTTTTTTTACGTATTTACATATTTTTTTATATTATATATAAATATATATATATATATATAACAATAATTATATATATATATATTTATTCAGAATCAGTCTAGGTGTAATTTGATATTAATATATATATATTAATATTAAAATACACCTAGACAGTGTGTGTGTGTGTGTGTGTATATATGTGTATATATATATATATATATATATGTGTATATATATATATGTGTGTGTGTGTGTGTGTGTGTATATATATATATATATATATATATATATATATATATATATATATATATATATATATATATATATATATGATCTAAGTATATATATTTTTTTTTTTACACTTATTTTAACTTTTTTTTTTTTTTATTTGATTTCAGCCAGCAGGGGGATTAACTGTCATTACAGTTAGTCCCCCTGCTGGCATTGCTGCAGCCAGCTATCCCAGCCATGTGATTGTGAGGTCCTCTCACATGGCCCAGGGAGGCTGAAGAGGACGGAGGTGCCGCGGGGGCTCCCTGGGATTCCCCCCAACCGCGATCGCCGGCGTGGGATCGCCGGAGACCGGGTAAGTAAAAAAAAAAAAAAAAAAACGGAGGGTGTACAATTACGCCCGGCGGCGTTTAGAGCCGCTTTAAAAAGGACGTAATTGTACGCCCTCCGGTCTTAAGGGGTTAAAGGGACACTATAGTCACCCAGATCACTTCATCTCATTGAGGTGGTCTGTGTGCAGTGTCCATGTTCCACTTAGTCCTACAATGTAAATCATTGCAGTTTTAGAGAAACTGCAAAGATTACCTTGTAGGGCTAAAACTGCCTCTAGTGGCTTTCAGTCAGGCAGCTACTAGAGACACTTCCTGGATGCTATCGGACTCGAGGATCCTTAAATCGGGTAAGTGGCTAAAGAGTTTTTTTTAACCTTGGGGTGCAGAGGGCACTATAGTGCTAGGAATACAGATTTGCATTCTTAGCGCTATAGAATCCCTTTAAATAAACTGAATTCACTATCATTGGCCAAGAGAGAGGGTAGTGTTGTAATTGCACGTTTAACTGATTTTAAAAAAAGATGCTGAAAACATGAGTAGCCAATCAGAACCTTGGATTACCTTTTGCGTTTTAATTCCCAGTGTTCCACTTTGCAAGGAAAATAAATGCAGTTTTATCCAAGATTAATGTTAAATATATTTAAAAAAAATAAACAAAATGGAAAACATATTGAACATTATCAACAGAAAGTATAGGTAGTTAGAAAATGAATATGCGGGGATGGAAAGAAAATGTATAAAGACATTAAAATTAATATTAGCATCATACGTATGAAGTCACATGATATTGTGTCTCACACAAGTTGTAAACAATCCTCCAGATGACCCGACAGTGTAACTCTGTCTCAGATTGTCAGGAATCTGTGAGGCAAAGTGCAAATCTGTGTCTTAAATCCACCTCTTGGGAATCTGTGTAAAGCCTGTGTGCTACAGTTATAATTAATAAAATCTGCCCGTGGTATGGATATACAACCAAAATATAGCGGGCCATCGTCTGTGATTATCCTACTTTCTGGATCCATTTATTATTTGATTCAGAATTCTACGTTTGCAAAGAAATGTTTGTTTTTTTCCCCTACGTTTCTTTACCACTTCTGGATGCCATCTTTGTTTTTCTTTGTTTTGTAGATGTGCGAGGATTCAGTTAAGTACGTCATTCAGCTATCTTAGAGGTGAACTTGACTCCAAACTTTGATTAGTGTAGAACAGGAAGGATTGCTATGCCTGCTTACTGCCAGACAGGCTCTGTGTTTGTAATTCACTCAGATGTGAGAGATAAGCTACAAATATGGACTGCTGCGCAAGCCAAGGAGATTTAGTTAATCTGACCTAGATGTTCTTTTGATGATTGAGACCCAGTCCATGTGAAACAGTTCTCAATTTCAAAATGAAATGCATGGATATATGCTGTTCTACTTGTCTGCCCTTGCAATGACAGTTTTTTCAATCAGTTTGGAACAAGAGGGGATTTACTATATTAAGTTGTGGAGCTTTGCGGGTATTTAGATCATTGGCATTTGGATCTGCAATGATATTGAAAATTGTAAGTGAATGTAGCACTTTTCACATTATGATATTTGGTAGACGGATAGACTTCAGAAGACGACTTTTTTTGAAATTTTCTTTTTTTTTTTTATCTTTATGTAAGTTCGTCTTCCTTTCAAGACATATCACAAAGCTGTGGATTTGAAATATTAAAGCGCCATCTTAAACCATGAACTGTCTAGCATATTAATGGCCTCGTAAATGTAATGTAAATATCCGTTTTTGAGTAGAAGGTCATAGTCCTCCCATTTGACCATGACCTTACAGGTGCCTTTAATGACCTTGCATAATGTAGACATCAGCCTGGGTAGTTCTAGACTTTGTTTTCTGGGTATAGCCAGAGAATGAATATCCAATAAGCTAAATATGCTCCTGCTGACCATGATCTGAGATTCTTTGACACCTTATTATTTTATTATTTTATAGCGCCATCAAATTCCATAGCGCTGTACAATGGGACTTTAAAGGTCAATTATCACCTCAAAACTATAGTTTATTATAATTAACTTTTCATCGAGTTCTCAAAAGAGATTTTTTTTTAATTGATGTATAGATCATGTCCCTGCTGTCTCACTGCTGCATTCTCTGCCATTTATGAGTTAATTCACTTTGTTCATACAGCCCTAACCACACCTCCCTGCATGTGACTCATACAGCCTTCCAAAATACGTCCTGTAAAGCGAGATCTAATGTTTACATTTCCTTTATTGCTAAGTCTATGTAATTTAGAAATTCTATTTTCCTCCTTTTTTAATAGCATTCTAGACCCTACAGGAGCGTGTGTGATCATCAAAATGTCTAAAGCAAGTTAACGTCTGATTCAAAATGAATCAGTTGTTTTTTTCCATGCAGTCTGTATGTGAATCCCAACCAGCCAAAGGTGTCCCTAGGGCAGCATAAACAGAAACAAAAGTTATTTAACTTTTAAATTGCAGAGAATTGAGCAGTGAGACTTGAGACATTATCTGAACACCCAAACTGCTTCATTAAGCTAAAGTTATTTTGGTGACTATAGTGTGGCTTTAATTATTTATAAAGAAAAAAGTATTGTATACTTTCAAACCTTGATGAATGGATTATTGTGTTAAAAAAAATAGTTTTGATATAGCTGTGGTCCTTTAATACTCCATTCCAAAGCTAGTTGTTACTTACAGGCTAGGCCCTGTGTATGTCAGAGGTTTGTGCCCTGTGCTTGCTATCCCAGATTGCCTCTTTACTGATCTATGTCCTAGGATCTCGGTCAAAGACTTTTAAACCGATTCTTAAGTTGACGAAAGCCTGATGCGCTTGTGTGTTTGAAACTAATAAAACAATAGGTATGCTTAATGTGGTATATCATTGCCCTTTTGCATTTGAGCTAACCTCCTTGATTTTGATTCCTTTAACACTTAAAAAAAAAAAAAAAAAAAACAACAACAAAAAACGATGATACCATTATACCCACCTTCTGCTTTACAGACTGTGTTTAACGTAACCTTTTTAATATAGAGCAGTATTGACATATGTTTAAGAAACAATTTGATCATGTAAGTCGTCCTACTTATTCATAGAAATGTGTGTCTGTGAATCATTCTATCCACCCGTCCATGCCTGGAAACAGCCAAGAAGAAAGGCTTAGATTTATTTAAAAATAAATAAAAATAATTTATTTTGCAGGCTTCCTTACTCTTCCTAATGCGCACTAGAAGAGTCCAAGTATGTCCCGTGGGCTTTATACCTGGCAGAATGTTAAGATTTCTTCAATTAGCATTTAATTCATCAATTAACATTGTCTACAACTGTGCAACTTGTTAAGCAGTGGCTCTAAAACCTGGCGAACTTGGAGCCCAGGAGGGTTTAAGTTGGACAGCCTACAAGTAGACTGGAAGTTGTGTGTTCTGGCAAGTGTTGCTTCTCTTAGCTCAAGGAATGTAAGACAATGATCAGCTCTTATGGCCTCTTTCCAGCAGTTGCTAAGCTTTCTTGTCAGACTCCTTGATTGTAGTGTGCAGTGAACAGTGGCAAATTGTAAAACATAAAACGGTCTAATAACACAGAGGAAAAACTAGCTGTACCCATGTTTCCAAATTGACCAACTCTGTGTTGGCTTTAGGAAGGACTAGGGTCCACATTGGCTCTTAGGTTTTTCTCTTTGTTTTAGTGCTTAATGTTTTCTTATATTGGTCATAACAAGTCACCTTCTCCCTTGTGTTTGTACCTGTAGACTCCTGGTTTAAGAGCACGGCCTGGAAGATTGGAGTGGTTTGCTTCCAAGTGCATTGCATCTAACAAGGTAATTGTTTTAAACTTTTACAGAATTTAAAAAAGAACATCATATCTGCAAAACATAAAACAACATATCCCTTGTCATAAATGAACTTCGTACGATACCATGGAATACAAGTAGTTATTTTATATCCCACGGTTGAATTAAAATGGAGGCAACAGAATGTGAGCGGATAGTCTGATTCCTGTATCCCCAGTAGAACATACAAAGTACATGAGGCGATTGCAACTCAAATTGCTATCAGTGAAAAATTTAACCTTTCTTAATTATTCATTATTTTTCCGTGTTTTAGGTGGAAGTGTTGGAAAACATGGTGGAGGTGACTCAGAAACTATTTGAATGTGACCGAGACGAGATGTATTTCTATCTTCTACAGCTCTGCAGTGAGTAATTTGTACCTGCTCTGTACTGTATTTTATATGCAAAAAAAAACTACTCATCACAATTCATTTTTCATTTTATAAAGGTTTGTAGAACAGGACACTTTCACAAAAACAATTTAAAATAGTTTATTAAATTGCTTTGAGTTCAGTTATCAGAAGTTGGCAGGTATTTTAAGCCAGGATGTAATTTAGCAGTCCCTTTTTTTTTTTTTGTAGCTTTTAATAAAGATAGAATCTTCATGAAAAACTTAAATTAGGTTGAAATTTTACCGAATTTACAATACAAAACTGGGACTACATTGTCTCTCAACGAACCTGACTTGAGGCAATGAGCAGATCTATTGCTACTACATTCTGTCATCTCCGCGTCAGCTGTCATTCACTATGTGCAATATCTGTGGAAGATCCTACTGTCTTGGGTGATCTTCCATCCACCTCTGTGCTTGCTTGTGCACTAAAATACAATGGTGATCTGGAGATCTGAACCAAGACGAAAGCAGTGCAGAATGTCTAAATGTTCTGTTAAATATGTCCTCCCTCTCCTCCTACCCGTGGATGTCACCCCTGGAGGCTCTTTGCAAAAAAATTCAAAGACATTGAAAGTGTCTCTTAATAATTGTCATCCTTTTGATAGTTTGTCTGTTACAAACCGTTCCATTCAGATAACTTCACATTTTAAAAACTAAACCAGTTCTGAAGTACCCTCTGGCAAAATCACATGCACCCCATGGGGCACACGTAACGCGCATTTACAAATCTGCGCTTTAGTTACTAAGCTGATTAGCAAAGGGGTAAATCGTGGTTAAAAATGGATTAATTTGCTTTTATAATCTGACAAATATGAATCTAATCTGCTAATAACAGATTATGTATAGTTAAAAGTTGTGTCGTGCTATGGTTTAAACCATTGGCTACGTTTTGGCACTGTTTCCATTCTCCGAGGTATTCAGCCTGCTATTTATTTTTACTAGTGCATCAACAAATGGGTTGTCTTCATGCTGCTGTGTACCTTTTTATGGTATCTGCTTTTTGTATAATTTGTTATTATAAGAGGTCTATTATATATACACATTTCTGAAATGGTATATTGGGCTCTAGAATCTTGTATGTATGTAATTTCTGGAAGCATAATAAACCAATAATTGACAGGGTTACTTACTAAAGAGAGAACCAAGTGGGAATTCAATGTGAATTCAAATATTAACACCAAGTAATCTGTGCTGCCCGTTTATCTTCTTTAATTTTTTAATTCACTTTGAAATTCTGGACCCCTCACACTTTTGTGAATAACTTTGCGAAGGTGACTCCAGAACACCAAGATTGAATTATATTTGCCTTATACCCACTACAACATTTTGTATGTTTTTAACGTAGTGCTTATACAGGATTAGGATTTGTTTATTCTTAGAGGGTATACATCATCTGTCCGCCATAGGTCGGCGGTACACTCTTTCCCGGCTAAATTCCTTAAGTTAACCTCCTACCTTTTAGGGATGTGCCAAGAGAGGGTCTGGTGAGAAAGAATTGTCTGTGTCTCTCCAACCTTTTCTGGCATATCAGTTACAGGAAATAAACTGAATTAATTACAGCGGCTGCTACCCTGGAGTTTCACTCTCACAAATCTTGGACAGGCTGTGCAATCAGATTTTAAGTGTTTTTCTTAGTGATATCAATAACTGGATAGCTGTGTATCATGAATTTAATCTACATCATTAGGAAAGAAATAGTCAAAAGCTAAATTTAAAAAAGAGGTGTCCTCCTTTTGTCATTTGAAGTGATATTGGTATGTATTCTACAGGAAGTAATCCTTGTTGTATTATTTTATGTTGCAGAGGAAAATAATGATTGGAAGAAAGCAGACGCTGTTTGGACTAAAATACAAGAAGAAAATGTGATCCCACGGGAAAGAACTTTGAAACTGCTGGCAGAGATTTTCAAGCAGAACGGTCAAGATGTGCCTTTTGACGTGCCAGAGGTAATGCGAGGCACTCTGTTATGGAGGCGATTCGGTGCTTTTTTGTAAATCTCTTTTTTATTGAGGCATAAAAGTTTGAGGGTACAGAAAAGAAGAGTGGAGACAATAAAGTTTCATACATATCGGGGTCATTACAATACCATGTATATCATCTCTAGACATTTGTTAGCCTCATTTTATAATTTTTCCGTTTTTGTGCGCAGGGTTTAAACACATAATATTTGCCATGCCGCAACAGTTACAAACAGTAAAGCGTGAGAATTGTGGCATATGATGGTGCTGCACATTTTTAAGACGATAAGCCAATAAAGAGGGGCCATATTTTGTGTACATTTGTTATGCTAAAGAGGTTAATTCACATACTAGGCTTGGTTCGTGTGAGTCTCGGCAGCTGGTGGGTCGTCAGTGGTACGATGGGGTTTCAGAAGGGATGCATCCTTGCTGCTAAGTGCGCGAATGCACCATACGCTGGGGTTGTGGTCATGGGACCCATGACTGTAATGGTCAGCTTGTGGACCAATGTCTACGTGTGGTGCGGTTGCATGCTGTATATGTCGTGTTAGCCTAAGAGCTGGGTATCCCATAGGGGGTGAGCTTAGGCCTCATGATCGTGAGGTGTCTAGTCACCCGGTGTATTGGGTTTGGTTTCTCCTTACCTAGGGAGTAGCGAGGGGGGGAGGTGTGTGGAGAGGTTCAGGGTTCCCTCAGTGACTGTGCGTGGCAGTAAATTAACATTCTCTAGTTATGAGGGAATTCGCCACTGCTGAGACCCTAGCCTTGGCTGTGGTGCCTGGGGGTTGTCGTGTCTCCAGATTTATGTGAATGGGGTACAGTAACGCAAAGGTGAGTTTGGGATGGGGGAAGAGAAGGATAATAATATCATAGAATAAAACATCATCGGTTGAGAGCCGTATACAAAGTCCCAATCAGACAGTCCTATAAGTTGAGGACCCGCAGGTCATGCAAGCAGGTCGCCAATCTGGCAAATAGTCCTTCAGGTCGGGTCGTCACTCGAGCTGATTCCTGGTGCTGCAGCTCCCGCAGCTGTCGATCTCGGAATGAAGGCTGGTGCGTGTATCGGGTCCCAGATGGAAGTGGGGTGGGGTGCTCTTGCTTGTGTGTTTACCGGTGAGTGGTTTAGGCCCAGGGCTGTCAGGAACGGAGTTGCGTCTTCAATCGAGGTGAGCGTATGTGGGCTGCCATTCAGGGTCACTGTCAGGGATCCATTCATGCCCCATCTGTAGGCCATGTTGGCGGAGCGGAGAGTGCTGGTCACAGGCGTGAGCGTTTTACGCCATAAGAGAGTCGCCTTTGTGAGGTCCTGATAAAATGTCAGGGACGCCTCTTCGAAACTCAGAGGTGTTTTCCCCTTAATCGCCGTCATTATCAGGATTTTGTCATGGGCTGTGGCACATCGAAGAATGACATCTCTCGTCACCTGGGTGGAAGCCCCCGCAGGACCCGGTAGGCGGTAAATTCCTGCAATGTTTATTTTTTTGGCAACCGTCTGGGACAGGATGGAAGTCAGCAATCGTCTGACATAGTGGGGCAGTTCGTCTACCGTAACTGTCATTGGGATGCCTCTTACTTTGATGTTGGTACGGCGTTGACGGTCCTCCATGGCCGTGATTTGAGCAGTGATGGCCCTGTGCTGGGACCGGACCTGGTGCACTGTAGTTTGGAGCTCGGTCACCTGTAGTTGGAGATCTGCAATATCTCTCTCCGAGGTCTGTACCCGGTCCGTGATTGCTTTCATGTCCGTTTTTATGGGAGCGAGTTCTTTCGCCAGTATCTTATGAAAGTCCGTTAAGAGGACCTTCAGGTCGTGTCTGGTTGTCGGTGTGCAGTCGGCGGGTTCTGCAGGCGCCATCGGGTGAGTGGCTACCGATCTATCAGCCCCAGTTTGCTCGTCTAAGTGTGTGGAGGTGTTAGGCCGCGGGGTAGTGACAGGCCGCTGAGCCTCTGAAGGAGCGGGTTGGGGTGGCGCTGGCCGCTGAAACATAGTCCCAATATCCCTGTTATCCATCGCCGTGTTCTTCTGTGAGCGGCGGCCCATAGCTGGCATGTGGGCCAGGGTGTCGGGTAAGATGTGAGGGTAGTCGTCGCTCACCTGCCGCGTGAGCAGCGTCTCCAGGCCTGAGAGGGATAACGCGGGGTAGGCCCCAGTTCTCCTCTTCCGTCTTGGCTGGGTCTTTGGTTGAAAAAAGGGCATCTATCGCCTCAGGAGTCGATGCTCGTTGTGGCTGGCTACTTTTGCGGTCAGTATGGGTTCCCACTTTCGGGTTATTTGCGTTTTTGGGTGTTTGCGCTGAGGAGCTCACAAGCATGGCGTCCGTGCAGGATGGTGGTCAAGCTCCGCCCCCGATTCGGTGCTTTTTAACGCTATGTCTCACTCCTATTAATATGGTGTAACATTTCTTTAAACAGTACTTTTCTTGATTTGTTTTAAAAAAGGTTTGGTATCAAAAGCCATCAGAACAACGTGCCCCCGCACAGCCTTCTGCCCCGGAAACCTCATATGACAGGAAGATTTTGGTACTTAGTAAAAAGAACAAAGGAAAGGGTAAGCATGTTGCCTTATGTATATTTTGACTGTTTGTTTGGGAGGGTTGTATTTTTTATTTTGCATTGAGGAGCTGGGATGATTTGGTCATGCGTGGAAAGATATATTTTATCTCATAATTGTGATATCAACGCTTGGCAAACTATCTTCTAATGCAGGGGTATGCAACCTTTTAGCAGTACTGTGCCGATATAGGATTGTGATGTCCCGTAGCGTGCTGGTTCTTATTTTATAAATTGGGGTGTGTATGCTGCCGTATTCTGCTTGTGTTATTTATACTGTAATTGCTTTGTATCGTTGTATTTGTGCATATATGAGCTATTATATTGTATATGTTCAGGAGTAGTTTGTGGTATCGTGTATGATACATATGAGTGTGGGCGGTGTATGGGGGCTGCTTGTGGAATTGTGTGTGTGGATGGATATGCCACATTGTGTGTTTGATAGTTTTTGTATGTGTGGGGGCTGTTTGTGGTATTGCATGTGAGAGGCTGCATGTGGGGTTGTGTGCATTATGTGGATTGTTAGCGGGTTACGTTTGTGCGGATTGTATGTATGTTTGTTTGTGGGCTGTTCGTATTATTTGTATGAGGGGAGGGTTATTGTGCATTTCTGTGTAAATCTAGCAGTGTGGGTGGCTTCCATGGGTTCCAGTGGGGACAAGGCTGGCCAGGTACAGGTGAAGGGCAGGAGCTGCAATATCCGCTGTGGGCTGCTCTACCTCAGTGTGGATTCTTATTCACAAGTGCTGAGAGGAAGTGATCTGAGATCACTTACTCTGTGTGCTGCAATGCATAAATTGAGGATTGACCTTCACCACCTTTTCATATTAGCAGATATCTGAAGTTTCACTGGGACTCCTGATAGGCCAGAGCCTGTTTGGCTGTAGCAGCCTTGAGTGCCGTGTAAAGACACCTTGAGTGCCGTGCATGGCACTAGTGCCGTAGGTTGCCTACCCCTGTTCTAATGCATTGCTTGCAATCTGTATTGATTGATGGCAATGGGAAGTTTTTTGATCTATATTAACCGTTCCTGATGAGTTCCAAAACATTGATAATGGACTTTGCAGTAACTTTTTTTTTTTTTTTTTTTTTATACATATTATTGGGTTGTTTGGGTTTTTTCTAAATTTTGAGTGTTACTTTATTTAGTATTGTGTGTGTGTCGCACTCTCTCATCTATATATAAAGGACTTAAATTTTAAAGTCTTAAGCGAACAGCCAGACCTTAAGTTACTCGTCACTGCCAGCCTGAAGCCCATGTACCCTCGCCAGGGAACACTCCAATGGATATGGAGATATATATATATATCTCACCAACTTTTTGTTTTTTCATATGTTGATTAGCACAGCAGACATGGATACACACGCAGGGATATTTTGTTAGGGAAGATATGTGTCCGCGAGAACTTGGAAAGTCTTATTACAGATTGGGGTGTTTGCTATATCTTGCAGCTATCAGCATGGATTCTCCTGATTATGGATGTATGTTTTCCCGGCTATAAACTGAACACTTTGTTATTAGCATCAGAGGCAGAATGAATGCGATACGTTGCTGTGTGACTGAACTGTTATGCCATGTAAATGATTGCAATTTCTGCATTAAACCTTTCAGTTGTGCGTTCTCAAAAGCATATAAATACAATAACTTGACTGACAAGTGACTTGTGTTTGTGTGTGGGGGGTGTACACAGAGGAAAAATATGTAAGCTTAATTTTCAATAAACTTAACAAAACACATTTCTCTAAACATGATCTATCTCTCTTTTTTTACCTTTTATGTGCTCTTTTTATTTTAATAATTATTGATTTGTTAATGGCTTTTATTGCAGAGTAGTGGCATGATGTCTAATTATTTTTCTATTGTAACCATAACGCAATGTAAAAACACAGGAAAATTTATGCTTCAACTTAGCATAGTAATTTAGCGTCCATGTGACATTTAGATGGAATAAGGTGGAACCTAGTTAAATTCTGTGAATAGTTATTTCTCTCTTCTGCGTGTGTGTGTGTGTGTGTGTCTCTGTGTACATGTTTTATATGGTTGTACACCTATAGAGAGGTATATGCATAGATAAAATGTTGAATAAACACGTAAGCAATGAAATACCATTGTCAGTAAGAATTGGAAGTGGAAGGCATGGGGTGACAAGAATATGACACACTGTCAAGTTGTCAGTTTATTTCTCGACATCTTTAAAGAGAAGCGGTAGTAATGAATGATGATCATTTAAAAAATAAATCATGTCATTGAATGCTTAGTGTGGGTGGCAGTACATGTGAAATACTGCTATCAAATAGAACACAGTTTGAAAACATAATGACCTAATCTATATTATGTATTTGGCTGTCATCTGTTCCTTTCACTCTTTGTTATTGATTTGTCTTTTGGGGGCATATTCTAAACATAAACTTATTTTAACGCTTTCTTTAATATGAAGTCGCAGTACAAAACTCTCTCTCTGTCTACATATGCATTTATTTTAATCTAATAATTACAATTACCTTACATAAAGGTACAGGGGCGACACTCAATGCAAATGTGTCCTAATACAGTAAACATTGTTTACTTTCAAAAATATTTCTGGTGTCGCAGAGGAACGTTGGCAAGTGGAATTGGATTTCCTTTAGCCCCCAAAATTCCACGCTGGACACTCCACTGCCCAAATCCAAATATATTTAGTAGGTATACCCCAATGGAAACGTGAATTTATTTAATGATGCATTTTTAATAGGGGTATATCTGGAAATATCTTGCAAAAGCTGCAAATCTCTTGTCAGCAGTCTTTGCAAGCCCTCACCTTCTACCGCAGCCCTTACGTTCTGTGGCCATCCAATCATAGACTTTCCAATGCAGCTCAATGGGAAGTCTTTGCAAGGCAGGTGTTCTGGACAATTGCTGCCTCTTGAGTTTAGCTCCACTGAGCTAAACAACCAAGAAGTAACAGGACCCGTTGTCTGCTTGAAAGCCAGGAGGTGTAACAAGGTTAATTTATGAACGTGCCAGTTTCTAATACACTCTTTTAAAATGAGAAAGGGAAACTCTTAACATGTAAAGCATTTCAGCAAGCTAAAGTGTTTTCAGTTATAGCTGCATAATGTGCATGGGTTGTCCTGCTAAATAATCATTTGCCTCAAATAAACCGGTTTGTTTTGTCACCATAATACGAGAGTGAGATGTGATTTGCTCTCTGTACTGCGCATGTGCTAACTGATGGATAGCGTACATGGGTAGTGCAGGCACATCAGCTTTTTTTTTTTCCACGTGTGAAATGCCTTTTGAGAAAAAAAATGTCAGTTCCTTTAAGGAATTGTCCAGCCTGACCAGTGTTACCTGCCAGTGTGATCCCCAAAGATTGCAGCACCAAAGGTTTATTCATCGATACCCTAGAAAGTGTAACTTTGCGGATGCAAGTTATTTTCTTCCGCATTCATTATTGTTATAATTTGCTTGCAGACACTTCTGTTTGGATTGTAGTCTCAATGAAATGTTTACAGCTGCTAAATTTTGTTTTAGAAGAGTTTGTGAGTGAGATGTGTGGCTACCATTTTTTTTTTCCCCCTGAAACATCTTTTCATACGCTGACAGTTATTGTGAGTATGTGAAATAAAACTGTTAATCAGTCAAACAGGCGTAGCTCAATTTACTGCCTGAACATCTGTCTATTCCAAATAATTTCATTTTCCTTTGTATCCTGGCAAATCCAAGCGATTTAATGGGGCACACATCCGATTTTGAACTTTTTCATATTTGTTCTGTTCTAGCATTGAGGATTAGCAGACTACATATGATTAAAGGGGCATCTCATACATTGTCCAAAACACCTCTTTAACCTCACCATCACCACCACAGACACATTGTTTTATGCAAAGCGTGGCTACCCAAAAAATAGACTTATCGCATTAAAATGTAATAAATAAAATTTGTGGTCCATTTTCCCTGCGTCTTGTACTTTCGTTCAAACGGATTCACAATGGCTCAGTAGTCTGACCCCAACACACCCATAATTTCTATAAACAAAAATGAATAACCAGGCATGTGCATGCATTTAAATTAAATATATATACTGCCTATGATACTAGAATGCTATGTAAATATGGAATCATTTTGCCAATTAGGGCATTGCCAGAATCTCAATTTCTGAAATGTACTGCTCTACTTTTATTTTTATTTTTTAAATGGCCCATGAATAGGTGATAAAAACATTGTGTCCTCTCTGTGTTGTCTTACAGAGGCCTATGATGTGTTTATGGAAGCTGAGAAGAACTCAGAGGTTTTGAGTTCCGTCGCGTATACCAACATGATCAAAGCTCTGCTGTCCGAAGGTCTTCTCAAAGAAGCTGAGAAAGTCAAGGCTTCGTAAGTCTTAATTCTGTGCTGTGAACATGTTATAATTTTAATGGGGATCAGTATATTGCCAAGAAAAAGGAAAAGATCAGCCAGAAGTGAAATATAAACTGTAGGGATTTCTGTGGATAAATGTAGCGATTGAACTTTAGTTACAGTTGCAGGTGTATAGTGGTGGTGTAGTTAAAGAAGCTATGTGCTGAGTATGTGGGTCGCTGTATGTAGCAGAATATCTTTGAGATTGTCTTTAGATATTTCAAATAATCCAGGTGTTTACAATGTTTTTACATTTAGTGCAAAGCATTATTATGAAATGTGTAGGGCATCACTTAATCCCTATGCGTTTTTTGTATTTTAATGTGGCATGCATGTACTGTTTGGCGTTCTTGAGGATGCTGGTTAAGATCTGCCATTGCTTACTTTCAACGTAAACTGGACACCATTAATATTGAATCCACGTTAATAAGGAACATTGAGACCATTTTAGGTGCATTATTTGTTGCATTGTGTGTTTCAGGTATAAAATGTTACTCTTTTATTTTATTTAATTTGTGATGCTGCACGGCATAGATTTTGGCCTTGAATCAGCTTACCTGGTTGTGCAGACTAATCGTACTATATAGCCACAACGTCAGCATGTGGTGGTTATGGTGTGTAACCTACATCTTAAAGCATTATCGTAAATTTGAATATGCAAGGTAAAATGCTAATTATTGTGGATTTAAAGCAATTGTTCATAACAGAATTGGTTATTAGAAGCAGGCTTTGCACATATTGGGATTCTGTTGCAGTTCAGGGCAAAATTATTATGAAAGTTGAAGAGCAAGTTCCATAATGATATTGAGACACCTATTCATATATTATCTAAACTTTATTGGTTGGAGTTATTTAAATAGAAAATACACACAAATAAATAAATATATATATATATATATATATATATATATATATATATATTTCTAATTTCAATAGGCGTTAATAAACCTTTTCATCTATAATTTCTGTCTCTGATTGGCTCTTTTTGCTAAATTGTAAACTTATCTTTCATTTGACAGTGTATGTATAAGCATTTTCTGCTCTATTACATTTTACTATATTTGCGACAGTTTGGTCAATAATTAGGGCTTAAAAGACTGCTGCATTATTGGAGTACCGTATATACTCGAGTATAAGACGAGTTTTTCAGCACATTTTTTGCCAATTTTCATTGCCATAATACAGACTGGGGGGAGAGGGGGGCTGGCAGAGCTGTTACTTACCTTCACAGCAGCTCCTGTCAGCTCTCTTCTCTCTCCTCCGTCCGTGCAGCTCCCAGGTCGGCTTCCTCTGCAACTCTCGCGAGAGCCGCGGGGTCAGAGCGTTGCCACGGGTTACCGTGGCAACGCTCCGCGCGGCCGCGAGAGTTGCAGAGGAAGCCGACCTGGGAGCTGCACGGACGGAGGAGAGAGAAGGGAGCTGACAGGAGCTGCGGTGAAGGTAAGTTACAGCTTCCTGACAGCCCCCCTCCTACAGCCCATCCACTGGACCACCAGGGAGTGAGAGCCCCCCTCCCTGGCCAGCTAACAGGCAGGGAGGGGGGACGAAAAAAAATAATAATAATAAAACTAATAAGAAAAAAAAATTATTAAAATAATAATAACAAAAAAAATTAATAATAAAATAAAAAAATAATCACCTAAAAAAAATAAAAAAAATATTAAGATAATAATTAAATAATAATTAATAAAATGCCCAACCCCCACCAATGCTCTGCACACACACACACACACACACACACTGCACTCACACATACACACACTGCATTCATACACACACTGCACTGCATTCATTATATACACACTGCATTCATACACACTGCACTCATACACACACACTGCACTGCATTCATTATACACACACTGCATACACACTGCACTCACACACACTGCACTCACACATACACACTGCATTCATCATTCATTATATACACACTGCACTCATATACACACTGCACTCATATACACACTGCACTCATATACACACTGCACTCATATACACACACTGCACTGCACTCATATACACACACTACACTCATACACACTGCACTGCATTCATTATATACACACTGCATTCATACACACACACACTGCACTCATACACACACTGCACTCATACACACACTGCACTCATACACACACTGCACTGCATTCATTATACACACACTGCACTCCATTCATTATATACACACTGCACTTATACACACTGCATACACACACACTGCATTCATATACACACTGCATTCATTATATACACACGCTGTAAATAAATATTCAGTTAATATAATTTTTTTAGGATCTAATTTTATTTAGAAATTTACCAGTAGCTGCTTCATTTCCCACCCTAGTCTTATACTCGAGTCAATACGTTTTCCCAATTTTTGGGGGTAAAATTAGGGGCCTCAGCTTATATTCGGGTCGGCTTATACTCGAGTATATACGGTAATTTTGTTGGTCAGATCTGTGACTGATACCCACTACTAGCGTATAACTTAGTGGTTTATTCTAATGAACTTATAGTTGATAAGGGGGGATTTGACAGTAAATTCACTTTTTCCCCCTAAATGTTAAACCACAAAAAGTTGCTTTAAATACTAATATGACTATATGAGTAAAATTAAAAAAAGAGATTTATTTTGACATAGTTCTAAAATTGAACCAATCACCATGGAAACCAATGGAACGTTCCTATGCCCATCGCTCCACATTTAGCACTTTGTCCCAGAGACGACATTCACGATTTGAAAGTTTTGATTTTATCCTGAGCACAGGTAGCTTTGCAAGACACAGAAATTAGAGATGCAGTAGTATTGGAATGAAAGCTTAGATCTGTCATAGTGACTAACATCTATTTAATCACACTGAAGATTGAAAGATTGAGGGAAAGTAAATCCTGTGTTACATGTAATTTACAGCCTCATGCGTGAAATGTTGATTTAAGGGCTTTGACAGATGGGAGAAAGAAAGGAGTAGAACTGAGCAATGAGTACTTAGCCAGGGATTAAGAGGATTGCTCTGCAGAGTAAGAAAATCCGGAGTCCAATGTCTATTGCTGGCCCCCCAGCGCCTGAAAGTGACAGAGAGGATAGTCATATTGTGTACTCCATAAAGGATTTTCCAGGATTGCCGAGAATAATTTAGCAATGACCCTGCTTACTTCTCAATCTGCTCAGTCCATAAGTTTGAGTAGGTAGGCTGCTCAATTGTTAGCCTGAAGATGATCTGAGAGGTTTATCTTGATTGTTGATATACTAAATGACAACGACCTCTTCATCTCTCTCCTCTCACTGCTTTCCTCCGCCAGAGAAGATTTATTTCATTTGTTTATTTATTTTTTAATCTAGAAATGAACTTGGTAAAGTTATGCTCGGATTTCATTAGCGAGCGGCGTGCTCTTGGCAGATGCTGTAAAGCAGATGCAATTGCCGGTTATGCTTTTTTTGATTTGAAAGCTTCTATTGACTTTCTTATACGTGAACCTTGTATTTGCATTTCTGACAATTCCTCGTGTAGCAGCAGGTGACATTTTAGATGCTGGCACAGAGCCTTATCTGTCTGGTTTGTTTTTCATCAAACCAGCCCCCCTACCCTTTCAAAAAGTAAGCATCCTTTCCACAAATGGGAAAATGGAAAAATAACAACATTGGATCCCCATATGTTTTTTTTAAATTTTGATAGGAAGGATAAGGAAATTAGAAATAAGTGTCTTTAGGGTTTTTTTTTTCTTTCTTTCTTTTCTAGCCCTTATCTTATCATTTTTTAATTTTTTTTTTAGTTTTGGTTTTTAAAAAATAATGTTGCAAATGGTAAAAAGGAAAACGTATATGCGGTTCACATATGATACATCGCAGGGCACAGGTTTATTTTAGTCATGTAATGTGTCAGCTTTCAAGACTACGAACCAATTGTTTAAAAATGAGAAGGGAAAAAAAAAATCTGCGACTTTGTTTCTTTTGTTTCTCTTTTATAAACTTTGTCATCTGTCAGATTACAGAATAAAAAAAAAAAAGATTATCCTTCTATAACCATTGACAGGATAGCACAAAAGCTGTCTCCAGGTCGATATTTTACAGCAATATTTTTAACATACGAACAGTAGTTTTTGTAATTTCACCTTGGAGCTCAACCATTTATTATCGTATCAGAAGCATGTCAGTAATTCCTTTCTAAATGTCTGCTTCGTTTAGCGCCGAGCACCGCATCAAGGGCTTCACACTGAACGACGTCGCTAACAGCCTCTTCATCATAACACAAGTTAGGCGGGATTATTTGAAAGGTATGTCACAATGCTTGACCTTTACGTCACATTAATGCCTCTGTAGAATTTTCTTGTAACGCCCTATGAATACTTGGATAAAGGAGTCCATTTAGCAAATTACCTGCTTATCAAGAGCCTTTTGTGGTAGGAGAGAGACATAAATTACTGTACATGCATTTATAATACGTGTTGAATATGAATGTTCTTGTCATTTGCCCACTTAGTCCAGTTTCCATTCCATTTAACACAAGATGCTTTTTTTTTTCTCCTTAAGATGATTCACTGCTCTTCAGACATGCAAAATGTGTGTACCAGAAAGAAAAGGGACTGTACAGGCTTTCAGTGGTGTTAAAATTCACAGCACAAGTCATTCTGATTTTCCAAATTAACATACTATAATGCATATGCGCAATTTCTCAGCAGTTTTTTTTTTTTTTCCCCCCTCTTTGTGTTGATTGTGCAAAAATATCAAACGAGTTAAATTGAGTGTTAAATGTGTAGGCTTGTGCACTAAATGATTACAATATTGATTTAAAAGAAATAATTTAAGCCGTTACTTTTTTATACTTCATAATGCCAACAGCATTTTGATACTGTAATTCTAGTTGTTATTTTTCTTTCTTTGTTATATACAGTTGTTTTCTTTCTGTTAATAACGTGATCAAGCCACTTAGCTACTTAATCTCACAGTTGTTCACTATAAACAAAGCAGAATTTATTGCGATTCACACGAAATTAATGTTGACACACACACGCATATTTTCATATAGTACGCACAATTGAGGCACACTTTGTGGTGTGTGAACATTTGTGCTAGCATTTTAAATTCTTTTATTTATACGCATAGCAGGTATGGTGACACTAAACAAAAACACATCCTAGATATTTATAAAATTTGTATGCCGGTTGCTAATGGACATTTACGCCTTTTGATAGTAGCCTTCACAAAACAATGTATCATTTCTGATCATTTTAGAAAGTGATAGCTGTTTATCATAGCCCATATCCATTATTTGTGTTTTCAGAAATGTGTGAACTAGCCATTAATACAATTTGCTTGGCATTCAGATTGCTGGTTTGAGCCTTTCAGTGCAGGATCCACAGACTACTATCTGCAAAAGAATACATTATTTCTTTGTAAAACCAGTTTCCTCCGTTGACATGGAGTCCATCACTGGCTTATTGTGTGACGTCTTTGTCAAATATTATCTGAGGATCGTTTTGAGGGGGGAGAAGGGGGAAAATGCCTTTCTGCATTACATTCTCAGAAGCTTGCCAGTTTGATCATTAAATTAAAAATTTCAAGCCAGCATGGCATTTTTCTGCATGTAGTTTATATAAAAATGTGTGTGTGGATGCTAACCGCTTCCATGCCTGTCTGTTTTGTTTTATAAACCCAGGATCATTGCTTACTATCGCTATTTTTTCTTCTTCTTTTTTCTTAATCGTTGCTGTCCCTTTTCCTTTTGAATAGATGCACTTACCACTCTGAAGTCCATGCTTGAAGATGACAAGGTGCCCAGTCAGCTAGCTGTCACGCGTCTTGTACAAGCCCTGGCCATGAAGGGGGACTGGAAAAGCATTGAAACCGTTGAAGAAATGATGGGCAGCATTGGATCCTCCATAGCTCTATCACAAATGCTTTTTACCAATAACAAAATTTTGGCTCAACTTAAGAAGTAAGTGGAAAAAATTTTGTTTTGTTTTTTGGGCCCATCTGGTATTGTGACTGTTCACAAGGTCAAATAACCATGTGAAATTTCCCTATATTATTATCCTGATGATTTTATTCTACTTAGGGGTAATAATAAATATTACTGATGATCCAAAAAAGATCATAGATTGCCTTCAGTGTTTTACACCTTGCCGACATGTATATATGGATGTACATTGTTTCTTGTGGGATATCATTGTCCAGTGGACATTCTGTAGCAAGTGTTTTAAAAAAAGAGGTCTTCCTTTACTGTTTACATTCACAGACCCCCATTTTTAGCACACAAAATGATACTTTATTATTAGCTTAGAAATTGTCCCCATGTCCACCTCTACAGACAGAGCCAGATGCTCTCTGCCTGAGCGGAGCCTAGCGGTGCTCAGGATAATCGGCTAACATTCTCAGCCAATGAGCTGCCTGGCTCTCCATTCTCAGTGGTGCAGTCAGCAAGCGGCATCTGACAGGTCCCCGCCACAAAATCAAACCGTTCTAAAGCTATTTGATTTCTTACAATGGAGGGACGCGAGGGCACTTATGACACTGTAACCACTGCAGTTATAGCTAATGTTCAATGTTTTATTCACTTGTGTAGTTTCCAGAGAAGTGATGAATTAATCTCTAAATATTCACAGATACTAAATCCATTCCAAATGATTGTAATTTAAATAGATGTGACAATATGCATTATACATATATCTATTGTGTTTGGAAACAATGGCTAAACACACACAGGTTGTGTTTTTAATTCCCCCGGACTCTGACCGGAGTACTGCCTTAGTAGTTATGACATTAGTGCTGCCTTTCTCACTGAGCACAAGTGGCTCCCTGACTAGCGAGGTACAGAAATACCTAAAAGCGAGAATTAAAACATTAAGGTCTGTTATTTTAATAATTCATGTAGAAAACTATTACTGTATTTCTTCTAATATTAAATTAAATATTTACCTGCGTGCTGTTTTGTGCTGCAGAACTGTCCTGCTTGATTCCAGAATTGATCATAAATATAATCTGCTGAGCACATTTTAGTGCTTTCTGTTTTAACCTTCCAGAAACTGCGCTAATAATTTAATGTGTGTGTGATGTGTATTTACACTTAGTAGGCGGTAGCATCTTCATAACAAAGGCTGACAACTCCATTTGGTAGCATTGAAAATCCTGTGTTGAGCAGACGTCTTGCTGCTCTGGGTACTCTGGTCATCACGTTGTGAAGCGGTGACTCAAGGAGGCAACAAGGCCTGGTTAAAATTGGAGTTTATTCACTAAACATGTAAGAGCTGACAAATACAGGTCAAAACGGCCAATTTCGCATTAAAAACAAATCTTCAACTGCATGCGGTTGGAGACTTTTTCATCCGCAGGTATTTTGCTCTTTTCAGTGTACTGCAACACATTGTTTAAAGAACAATTCCGAATGGAATCTTGTATAAATCTGTACCAGACCCAATAAGCCTCGATTCTTGCTAACAGCCACTACGGCAGTAAAAGTGTTCGCTACTGGAAACAATATTATCACAATATATAAGTAAAAAATCAATTTTTAAAAAATATTTAATTTGGTCATGTTTTTGTTTTCTTTTTTAAAACTAAGCATCTTGTGTATTGAAGCTAAATCGTAAACCCTTTTCTTTTCAGTGGCAATATAGAAGAAGCTGTAGAGATGGCAGAGTCCCTACACACAGGAGACACTTCTCAAGTAAAAAGCATTTCATACGTGTTCAGAAGGGTCATTGAAGAGAAGATGGAACCAGCACTTGAAAAATGTAAGTCGGTCCTTTTATACAAGTAATTTTATTATTTTTTTATTATTCTATTAAATTTCTCATTTTGATTGGTTTCCTGCCGTTTGCCTTTAAACAGTAGCTTGATTAGCTGCGTTGACTATTTTCCATTTATGGTTTCTGGAAAAATGTCACAACATGAACCTGCCTACAGCCGTCTGAGGTCTATTATCACTTCTTTCTGTAGTACGGCTTACCGGGGACTAGACAGGTTTATTTGGCAGCAAACCACAGAATGATGTGATGTGCTTTTAAAAATCAAATAATTTGCCTGATTTAAAATGATACTTTAAATAGAAGTGTGACCATTGGTGTCTAAATACTGGCCTCCAGTTATCATAGAAGATGTTTTCCACAGTGATCACCTAGCCTAATGGCTGAATGAGCATCACTGAGAATGTAGCCAAACACTGTCTCGGGTGTCAACGACTAGCTATTAATATACTGCAGCTTTCAGATACTTAACTTATACCCCTTAATACTCACAGCATTTACAATACATTTCTCTTTTTATGGAAAATGTTACATTTTGATCAGGCTTTATTTGTGCAGGGGTTTAGCATCTCAGAAATGATTAACATTTCGATCTCTGTTTTTCCTGTAGAATGTACGTGTATAAGTTTGCTGTACCTGCATTCAGCATTGACAATGTACTATGAAATGAACCTATGTTGTCAAACTATATTTTAAATTCAATGACCATTGCTTGTGGAAGCAAATTAGTAATTGCTAGACTGGCCATGCATTTATATGATCTAAAGTTAATCCATTCACGTCTAAGAACGTTTTAAAGAAAGTTAAATAAAACATTTATTTGTGAAACTATATGCACAGCCAGCATATAAACGAAAGTAAAATATCTGTGTTCATCTCATGTTCATTGCCTATCATGAATCCATGCATAGGTATCGTTTTGTCTAATAATACCACAACGTGACTGCTCTTGTCATAGCAGGTATTGAGGGCTCCAGATATTCTTTCACTTTCTTCAAACCTAAACCTATCCAGATATAGAAAATAGGGTGAAAAAAATCAAATCCATATTATATTTTGCATTACTCGGGTTTCCAGTTTATGCGCCTTGCTCCCCGCCGTGAGATAGAGAGAAACCGTGCTAAAAGTGCAATTAAAGTTGATAAAATCAGCCAAAACTTCTCAATCAGCCTATTTTGTCTGAAACCTTTGGATTTTTTATATTTTGCTACTTTGTACCGGCCATTAGATAACTGATAAAATGCCTGTCGATACTGACTGCATCATTTCAAAAGTAATACCAGTTGTCATCCCGTAAAGCCAATTGCTAAAAAGCAGCTAGTGGCTCTCATCCTTCTCTATCGGAGAATACTTGGATAGACTGTTCTCCAACTGATTACCAACCCTGCTGCTACTTATGTTCTACAGCCAATCCTCAAAACATAACACAAGCCTCTTGCCTGGTGCAAAGAAGGTTACCATTAACTCTCTGTACATCCCATAAGAAGAAATATACATTAGCTTTATGGCAATATATTGAAACTTTAAACAACATGCTAAAGTATATTAAACCATACCAAACCGCAATCGAATTAAAGGAAAGGCCAGACAGGTTCTAAAATATAAAATCATTTTTATATAAGTAACGTGCATGTGTCATTTACATGGAACAATCCCCATAGCAGAAAAGATCGTCAAAAGTTGTTTGTTATGGTGACATCTTACCAGGACATGTTTCTGTGCTTTACCAGCAAGTGTCTAATCTGCGCATGATTGCAATCTTTCCAAACACATTATTGGTCACCAGCCAGTAAAATAATGGAGCCGGTTGTAAAACCGGTCCGTAATTGGTAGTCAATACAAACTATTGGCTGTTAATAGGGACAGCGAAGGGCAAGACAATGAGCCCTGTGTCTTAGCAGCTATAGCATGCTGCAGTGGTTGTGGTGCTTGGAATGTTCCTTAAGCAAAGGGAAACAAGACAGAGCATCACTTGTTGCTGGTGCCAGGGCTTAGGAGGTCAACAAAGCTGTATGTCCCTAAACGTGTGCTGCTTTATTGAGATTTATGCTTTTAAAATGTGACTCTTCTGTTAAAAGGTTGGGTTACTTATTTGTTCTTCAATTCTCAAATAGGAATTTGTACCAATGTATTTTAATTTAAGATTTTTCACCCCATTGATATTGTATGTGTTTCACATGCAGTAAGTGCCCTGGCTGAGCGTTTGGCGAATCAGTTTGCTGTGTACAGACCCGTCACAGAACTCTTCACCCAGTACATCCAGGGAGACAGAAAGGAAGACGCCAGATATCTGTTACAGGTAAACCTGCATTTTAACAGCAGCTTCAGTATTCATAAAACAGCGGCGTGTTTTAATGCTTATATTCGCATTTTCATTTTAAAGTTGACCTTTCACCCACACAAACATTTTTTTTTTTTTTTTTTTTTTTTTAAATCTGGCCAATTTTCTGCTGGAAAATAGATCAAAAGATCTTTTGCTCTAAATTTCTTATTGAGCTTTTAAACCGGGTGCGAGGTCATGGGCGCAACCTCAATTTCCCATTTGTGACAAAGCCATGCACCGTGAGGCCGCATTAAGCTCATTTGTTACTTTGTAAATAAAAATGACAATCTGAAAAGTACAATGTATAATATATATATATATATATTATTTTTCACATGATGAGTGCATTTGTTACGGAACATCCAAACTTGATGTCATCTTTTGTTTTTTTTGTTTTTTATTCTGGAGCATGATGGCTTTCAATCTTTCCTGCAGCATGTGTGATTAATTATCTTGTTGGTCCAATAAGACATATCACATTGTGCAGTGAAACCCTCATGTCGTTTCGTGAGACGCTCAATTACTACAACTGTGCAATGTGATGCATTTGATTTAGATTATTCCAATGATGTACAAGGGGCTGCTATCCCACAATGATTCCATTTAATATTGTGCTTGGTTAACATGTTTACAGACCTGCACACTGCTGTGTAGTGTGTGACACTGCCACCCAACATCTTTAATCAGCCTGGAATCCCTGATGATTTTATTCCTGTATTATGTTTTTTTTTTTTTTTCTGTAAATATGTCTAAAACCTCCTGCTGAGATTGTATGTGCATATTTATATGTGTGTGTATGAACACACAGTATCTGTCAAAATTCTTGCTTTTCTTCTTAATTAAGAAATATTCATGTGCAAAACACGTGTCAAGCCAATATCTATTAACTCTTCCCTTCCCAATGTGTACATTCATGTTTGTTTGAACTGAATGGGGTGGGGGTGGAGGTGGAGTGGGGGACTTATTCCACCTGAAAAAACATGGTACAGCTTTTAAGATCACATGTTTCACTGTCTAAAAGATGTCTTAAAGCACCCAAACCCCTTAATTTCAATAAAGCGGTCTGGGTGCGGTGGCCTTTTCATTTTAACCCTGCAGTCTAAGACATTGCAGTTTAGTAGATACAGCAATGTTGTTTTTAGGGCTAAAACACCTCTAGTGACTGTCTTCCTGACAGACACTACAGTCATTTCCCCTGTGGCAACAGAGTCTGAATCAGTTCTCAATCATCAGCTGCGCAAGCACCCTAGCCTCCCAATGCTGTCCTATAGGCATGCATTGGATTGTCGGCGATCATCCATTGTGATGGTTTGTTTGGTTTCTACGCCGATGTGTATACACATGCTCTCTTTGTACAAAACAAAATTTCATCCCATTAATAAACACTTACTTGATTTCATAACTTCAGAGAAACAGATTTGTCTGCAGGGATCAAGAGGGGCAGAAAGGATCGCTGGAAGAGTTATTGCAAGTTGTGCGCCATCTCCCCTCCCCGCACTTTACAGCAGCTTCTGTAGGTCAACCTTTTAATAGCTCATCCCAGCAACCGTTTAGAGAGGGCATGGAGTACACTGCAGAGATTCATTTCAGGCTGTGATATTAGCCTTTAGTGCCCTGTGTATGTGTAAACGTTGCTGTATAATACATTACCAAAAATGCAATCTGGCTACATATATCCTTATGAATAAAATTCCTTGAGGGATGAAAAATGTAAGTGATAAATTTGTCTATGAGGGCTAACAGCACAATTTGATGGACCAGTCTATAGACCTTTTCATGACATGTCAATAGAATCCAAGTATTATTTATATTAATGTGGCTTGTGGATGTGGCTGTATATTTTGGCTACTTTGTGTGAACCATTTAGTGGATACTGTGTCACAGTTGAGATAATCCACTCTTAGGTTGGCATTCCAACCAGACAGACTGCAGCAAGGTTTTATATATGTTTCAAGTTTGTTTCCCAATTCTGATTCTTTGCTCAGTTCTGTCTGCCACAATTCGATTTAGTCACTGTACATTCCACAGACAGATTGCTAATGATCTCCTATTCCCTGTGTTTGGTGCAACCCAAATGGTAAAAAGGGTAGTTTGAGCACCATGACTTCTACTATATGCTGTAGTGGTTATGGTGCCAGGAGTCCACTGGCAGCCCCCCCCCAATAATTAGTCAAACTGTTCAGCCTTCTCGTCTGCTCTACATATATATATATGTGTATATATATATATATATATATATATATATATATATATATGTAAATTTTGACACGATTTGGGAACACTTCATTGGATTGGCAAAGAGACAAAATATGGACAGAAGTGATGCCACTAATGTGATGTTCTTCTTAAATTTCTGAAGAGATGTTTGGACCATGGGACCCAGGTAACCAGTTAAATGGTCTTGAAATGTTTTGACTACTTCCAGCAGAACATTGCCAGGGGGCTCCTGGCATCACATCCGATAAAATGAGCTGGTGATGATTAAGGTACAGTCTATGGAATTCTAGTAGATGGGAAGGAAATCAAAGCTGTGGGCACTGCTTCAGGCTTTCTATACATTAAGTGGTTGGCAGGCCATGGTGGGAGTGGGGGGCTTACTCTGTTTTGTTTTTTATTTTCTGTTTTTATTCACAAATACTATATGTGTTTGTTCTTTTATGCTGTATGACACTTTTTGCTTATCCAGACTTAGATTTATTATTCGGCAGAGCACGTACCTGCCCAACCTAAACTCGGTAATGCTAAAACTCCCCCTGTACCTACGGCTAAATGTAACCACTCTCTAGCCCTGAAGTCAATAATTCTAAACCGCCCTTATACTATAACTTAATACTATAACTTATGGCTTTTACTCTTATTAACACTAAACACCCTCTGTAATCTAACGCTGATGTTAACCCCATTTACCTTAAAGGGACACTATAGTCACCAGAACAACTACAGCTTAATGTAGTTGTTCTGGTGAGTATGATCATTCCTTGCTGGGATTTTAATGCAAACCCTGCCTTTTCAGGTGTCCCCCCTAGGGACACCTCCAGTGGCCACTCCTCAGATGGACATTGGAGGTGCTTCCTGGGAGCACTGCTGTTTTGCGTCTCCATACTCTGCATGGAGATGCTGGACTTTCTTTATAGAGATGCATTGATTTAATGCATCTCTGAGGATGTGCTGATTGGCCAAACCAGAGTTTGGCCCCGCCCCTGTTCCAGGTCCATGCCAATTTCAGCCAAGCCAATGTTTTCCCTAATGGGAAAGCATTGGATTGGCTGGAATCCTAAATTCTGATGATGTCAGCAAGGAGTACTTTATTTTTTTTATTACTTCTTAAGGGGGTAAGCCACCTAAATGGTGGTTTTAACATAATAGGGTCAGGAATATATGTTTGTGTTTGTGATCCTACAGTTTTCCTTTAACCACTTTCTATCTTTAACACTGCATTGTATTTACACAGCTGTATTCACCACACTCAGATTGTATTGTATTGTATTTTCACAGCTGTATTCACCACACTTATTATTTGCAAGCAGAAATCTGAATGTGTCCCTAGTCTGTGTATTAAATAGCTGCTTTATCCTACATTTATTAAATTAAATTACAATTACACAAAAATAAGTCCTGCGCTCAGACTCCCACTACTCTTGGGCGGCAGCAATGACCATGGTACACATCAGTCTCAACATATACAATAAAAACCAAAGAAAAAAATGAACTGCACACTACCCCAAATCCCTATGCATATTTAGACAAATTTAGTTTTTTTTTGTTTGTTTCACTCCAATGGCCATTAGATGTAAGCCCACCTGCCACGTCAAGGCAAACCCCTCCAGTGGGTCCTACACGGACTATTCACCTTGCTTCCTTCAGCTTCAGGCAAATTATTACATGCAATGTATAGTTTCCAAAAACAACTGCAATTTAACATTTGGAGAACATAATGCACATTTTATAAAACAATAAAAAATGAAAAGTTTTAGACTGCTAATCTAGTTTGCAGTGAGTACAGTAAGAGCTAAAACCTTGCACTCGTGTTTGTAAAGAAGTGAGCTACATCACGATTATAGGGTTAGTTCTATTTTCACTAAGTGCAGTTTAGCATTTGCTGAAATTAGCATTCCCCTGTAATGTAGTTCTATTGCAATATAGGCCTCACCTTACATTGAAAAATTATTTTACCAATTTTATTCTAAGGTTGGGAGCTTGACAGAAGTCATTTACATGTTTACATCCTTTGTGCTTTACTGCTGACACGTAGAAACCTTTACAGCATTTAAAACATTTTGTGTTTTGTGTTCTGCCCCCCTCTTAAATTGTTCCCATTTAGTGAAATACTGTATGTATTTTTCTTTAAACCCTTTCAGTGCCAGACAAGAGGTTTGCAATGCTCTCTTTGTCCTCATTCCAAGTCATCCTGGCTTTGAAAGGGTTTCTGGCGTGTAGTACACTGGAATATATCTGAATCTCGTTTGAATATTACCCTTGCCTGAGCTCCTTGATTGCTTATTCGAATCTAAATTTACTTTCCGTTTCCGCCTGTGTCACTGGCACATTAAATGAGAAATTCAGGCTCCTCTTGGTGGCCTAAATTCCCTGTAAAATTAGCAATCTTCAGGGAGCGAGCCAACGGCATTCATGCCATTTTATTTGTGCTAAATATAACACTAAGCCAATGCAGAATGAGCCGTGGGTGACGAGAGCTGCCACTGACAGTGTACACAAACATGCTCCGACAGGGAGTCTCGTCCCAGCAGGTGGCAGTCAAACAATCACAGTGATCCCACAGATTGCTGGGTTTGTATAGACTCCCTGTGTCAAATTGAGGCCTGTTACCAATTTCCAATAGTAAATAGCACTATATTCACTTAAAATGCTTAGCAGCTGGTAAAACTGTAAGCCGTAAAAAAGAACTAAAACCGCTGGTTTAGTCATCACAGCCTTTGTCAACAGATGACATCAATTTGCATGTTAAGAAGCAATAGGAACATTAGAATTTCTCTGGAAGATGCTACCGTGGAGAATATGTGGCAGGGATCTTTTACATGTAGAACGGAGCCGTGGGAGTCATGGACGCCAGAACTCTATGATAGCTAAGCTGTACTCTGTTTATATACCGTCTAAATCCCATCTTGTCTTGGCAAAAAAAAACAAGGGCTGCATTAACCCCTTAAGGACCAAACTTCTGGAATAAAAGGGAATCATGACGTGTCAGACACGTCATGTGTCCTTAAGGGGTTAAAGGGCCACTCTAAGCACCAACACAACTTTGCGTGATTGCAACCTTCTCTCGGCTCGGAGAGGGGCGCTTAGCATAAAGTGACAGGCAACAACAAAAGATATAACAAAGCAAAAATGCAATTTTTACTTTTTTAGTGTTGGTAAATATTGGAAAATTGTGAAAAACATTGTTTGCATATTGTGAAACAATGGCCATTGCTCAGAACGTGAAGGCAGTTACAGAATATAGAATAGTGCACAATTAGATATGTATATGGTTCATTTATATAAAATGTATCCCTCCCCGCCCCCCGACTGGGATAATGTGTCTTCTGATTTAGAAGAACAATGGGTGTTGCTCAACACTGATCTCTCACTCTCTCCATCACTGCACTAGAGAGAATGAGAGGCAAAGGCAGAGTCACAGATACATGTCCCTTCTGCCATTATTATTTTGCTTGCTTGTTTGTTTGTTTACGATCACCGTCTTACTCTGTTTTCTCCTGACCACTTTCTCACCATGCTGTCCCTTACTCTACTCTCCTACTTTCTCTCTCCCGGTTGTCTCATTACAACCCACTACTCTACTCCCCCCAGTTAGTCCCGCCTGGTTGTATTTCTGCTTCCCCTGTTCTTTATTTGTATTTTAACTCCTGCCTTACTGACTCTATGCCACCATCTCTTCCCTAAGAATTGTCTTTGCCATCATCCCCATGTGAATACTCTGCTTTTCTCTTTCCCTCCGCCTCAGCTACGTGTTCTCCCCCTCAGCTCCGTGTTCTCCCCCTCTCCCAATTTGGATCTTTGCTTCTCTCTCCTCCACCCAGTTATCGCTTTGCAGCCACCTGCTCCATAAAGTTTTCTTGTTGCTGCTGCTTCTTGCAACTTTAGTTGTCTCTTTTCCCATCTCCAGTAGTTCTGCTGGTGCCTAACACTTCTCCTGCTAGTGTCATGCATTTAACATCCCTCCACCCCACGCCCCGCTATGACGCTACCGCATATGCAGACTTGGTGCAAATTTCCACTGTATATTATGTGCTGGATAATAAAAAGAACTTTGTAATAATATGCACGTTTACTAACACAGTCCCACGAGGTTGCAAGCATCCTACTCCCATTGCTCCCATTGCCTACATCATGCCTATCCTATTTCTGCATTTAAAGGCTCCGGGCTGATTGGATAGCGGAGGTGGCGTGTTGTCGTATTTGTTATTTATATAGAAATCAGTCCTAATTTGTCTACCACTACATTGCTTACTACTCTATTGTACTGAACTCGTCAAAAAAAATTACTTTATATATGGTGTTTCATTCAGTCTATTGCACAGTCTTATTGTTATTGGTTTTATGTACGTATGTACTTATAATTGTTCTTTTGACTTTCAGGTTTCTCTCTGTTACAGAATGACAATTGTGATCAAGATTAATTAAAATATTGCCTTCCCTCGTTGATTTCATTACGTTTTGCCATTTAGGCTAGGCAGTTTTTTTCCTTTTTTTTTATGATTTGTCATGTAAACTACGTCTCTCTCCCTCCCCCCCCAAGTTTAACTTTTGTGTCTCTCTCTCAAGAACTGACTGTCTGTTACAGTGAAAGCCTTTTATAAAACAGATTGAAATCAGTCCTTTTGTATGCATAAGTGTAGGTAATTATACTTTAAAGAGAACTTGCTTTGTACATTTTAATTTTTATAAAGAAACGAGCAGTTAGCTCCCTGACACCTTATTAAATGTATAATTAACCTTATGATCCATGCTCACTTATGAATGCTTGGCAGTATAATTGGACACGAATAGTGATTCTTCTTTTTTTTTTTTTTTTTTTCCTTTCTTTTCCTCTCCTAAACCTCAGTTCTTAGGGCTGCCAAAGCATTCGTTTATTTTTTTCCCTTTCTTTTAAACAAACCTCAAGCTTGCTGTGCCAAGGACATATTTATGACAGGCGCGATTAGTTTTGAGCTCTGTTGTTTGCCTTTAATAATCTACTGTAGAGCTACTGTAGTTCTCTATAAGCTACTATTAGGCTGTAATGTTGGGTAATGATGCTTTAGTGCACTATTAATCTCTCTTGTCCCACTTTTCTTAATTTTATGCATATAAAAGTTTTTAAGGCTGTTCAAAATTGTCTTTCTAGACCCCTTTCTCCTCGAATTTATTTATTTTTATTCCTTTTATATATATATATATATATTTTTTCTTCTTTTCCCAATAGAGATGCAGTGCTATTGCAGAACAAAAGCAAATTCTAGTATCTTTCATCGCCAGGACATCTCATAGAACAGGCCAGGTAAGTTGGAACCATTTTAGCTAAACTTCATGAAAAGACACATCTGGCTGCTTTCTTCCTGACTGTGAACCTCATTTTGTTTGTCTCTTTCAAGTATTTAAAACGTAAATCATGAAACAAGTCAGTTGTTCCTTTTGTTTGCTAACCCAGCACCAAAGAAAAGAATTAACGTGATTTCTACAAAATAAGTACAGCAGTGAAATAGTAAGCAGAGAGGCATTATTTATATGTCCTAGTAGGGAGCTCCCATCTAGATGTCCCCCCCACCCCTAAAATCTAAATAAATTCATTTTACCATAAACCTATTTTCTTCACCTTACCGTAGACTCAACATTTATCTACTGAAGAGAATATTTAGCAGGCAGGCTTAATAATTCCCAGATATTGTTTTCCTGGCTGTTATCCAGGTATGAACAACAGAATGTTTGGCAACACTTTTACAAAAACATTACGCTCACTCTCCTGAAAACGCTACGGGAGGTTAAAGTTACATCCACGAAAACGTATTGAATTGTAAGAATTTCTTATTTTCATAGTAATGCAAGCAGATTGTGCAGAGCTTATAAACAATGGCTAAACTCGTCAGTAATTATGGCCAGCCTTTATCACAAGTGTGCAATTGCAGTCTTATGCATTTTATGAAAGAATCTTACAGCAGGGATTTATAGAGACTTTGTATGAAGAACATTTCATGATGAGTAACATTTCAAACATACGTCAGACTTTTTTACCACTGGATCCCACAGTTTTTAATATTCATTGCAATGTTTTGTTGCCTTGTTAGAGAGAGCGATATGTAACTGGGACTACTGACCACCCCATTGTGTCCCTTAATTACTTCCTTTTTAACTTCTCTTGGCCCGTATGACCAAGTCCAAATCCAAGTTTGGAACAAAGTAGGACTGTGGCAACTGATGTGTTGGTGTACACATAGTGGTTCCTAGTTGCATGTTTTGTTTTGTTTTTTCTTCTAAAACCTTTCTCCTCTGCTATAGGCAAACGCAGTCACAGATCTACTTGAACTGATTCCTGATTTTACTGGGAAGGAAATTGCGTACTCCTACCTAATGAAATGCTATGGTAAACAACCCAATTCACTTTTCCATGAACCTTTGATGAACTATCTGAGTCAAAGTTTGTGTTGTCATTTATAGTGGGCCGAGTGTACTTTCTATATGATGACAGTGAGGGAGAAAAACAAATAGTTTTTTAGTCTCTCTTTTTTGTTTTTGTTTCCCCTGCATAGACTGGTATGTTTTTTTATATACATATATATGTATTTTAGTCTTTTGATTTTCTGCCAGAAGAGGCCAAAGTAAGCACGTAAATTATTAACCATTAGCCTTTGCAAATGTGCTCAGAGAAAGTGAAGGTTGATTAATATTACAGTACAAATGTATATTTTATGCACACGTCCAACACCAAACAAATGGGGGACTAATACTTGAATTAAAGTGCTCCGAATTCATTCTGTACTCTGAAAACGTTAATACTAAATTGAGCCCAGCCAGCCTCCAGATATTGAGTATAATAATATTGAACAGGCGTCCTGCTGTTGTAGCAAACTTGTGTGTGCTCCAGTGCGGCCAGTTTTTTTTTATTTTTAAAAACTCATACTTTCTAACCTTTCTATTTGTTAATCTATGTTTACACTTGTCCAGAACAGCCGCCAAATAGTCTAGGTCTACAGCCTTTGAGAAGATTTTCTCTTGGACAGCAATGTCTGAACTTTTGGCAGAGAGTAATGTCTTTTTGGAAAATTACCAATGCTTTGCTTTATATTCTTTCAGTAGCATATACCAGTTTTGGAAATAGTGGCCTGTAGACTTTAGTCATTTCTTGAATCAACCCATTACCTTTTCAGTGAATTTTTTATCTACCTTGCAACACTTCTGTATTGCAACTAGAATATAACTTAAAAGTATTGCCCCAAAACTAGCTCGAAAAATCACTACTTTGTGCTATGGGTAAAGCATTAAGATGAAGACAGAACCTTTGCTGTGAGCTTTGTCAGTTCCCACAGTCATTAGTATCAGTCTCATAGGATCCTTCATAGACATCCATGTTGTACTCTTGCACATGCGCAAAAGTACAGCTCTAGTGCAGGTCCAGGAAGATGATGGAGCCCATATGTGACAACTTCAGGTGCACTCCCGGGCCACTGCACACTGGAACAGGGTTATTGCCATTGGGGATCTTTGCAAAATATACAAAGCAGACCTCCGAAGGGGGCATCTGCCCTTCGTTTTAAATCAACGGTAATTTTACATGAGGGTTGCTGTGCATGCTGCTTCCGTGTCCATTCTGAGAGATCATGTAGGAGAGGTTTTGTAGTGACAAGTAACTAATAAGACTGGCTAATAACATGGAACTAAACATTTTGACCCCTGGTATGTAGACATCAATTTAAAGGGTTGGAGGTAACTCAAAGTAGATGTACCCTTATACGATTAGCATTACTTAAAGTGGTGCTCACTTGTGCATACCCTAAAAGTTGTTTTATTTTTATTAATTGTCATTCATCATAGCATGCGTTTATTTCTAAAGCTAAAATGAGCTGGTAAACAATAGGATGTATTAGAAAGATGAACTAAAGTTCGATGCGAGAAGAAAAACAAAATACCTTTTTAAAAACGTGCCTTCAAATTATACGAACATTTTCCAATTTATATTATTTTCACAAACCTTGGAGTGAAAAAAAAAAAAGCTTTTTTTTTCTTTCTCATTAAAACGTGTAGGTATTAATTTGTTCTGTTAAAATATGCAAATATGCAGCGCTGTGTTAAACTGATTATACTGTAAAGCTAATTCTAGCACTTCCCATAACAGTTTTTCTTCTTCCTTTTCTTTTTTTTTACGCCTACCAGCGAAAGACAAAAATGTGGACGCCGCAATGGCTTTGTACGAGAAAATGAAAGCTGAAAACCTGAATCCCGATGAGCTTCTGTTAAAACGCTTGGCAGTCCTACTGAAGGATGCCGGAAAACATGTCCCTTTTACGGAGCCCCCTGTGAGTGTTTTTTTAATTACAATCACATACCTCTACAGTTTTTGTATGAATATTCCTTGCATTAACAGTAAACAGCACTGAAAAGTTGTCTGCTTAATTACGTAGGGATTAGATCTCAGCAGAGAATTCTCTGAGGGATCTGTGCATATGAAGTGCTTGCAGTTTGAAGCTGCAGGATTAATTTTGTTATACTTGTGGGAGAAGATAACCTTCTGTGGATTATTGTGTTAAAAGCATGAGATGTTATCTCACGTGCATCTACAGGGTCATATTGAAGGTACCATTTCACACCCCCATATCCTTTTGTAGGCGCTTTCTTGGTGTTTCTAAACGTAAAACTAGATTTCAATCACTTATTTTTATTGACCAGTAATTACTTTTTGTTTTTGGTTTTTTTCTTTAATTCCGGAGCAAGCAGTTTTAAAGGCAGAACAAAAATATCATCATATGTACAGCATGACGCTTTTAACTTTTTATATTTGCCGCAGAGCTGCATTCTCCTTGCAAGTTTTTAAGTGCTTTTGAATGTCACTGTTAATCTACATTCCCTCATCTCTGTTAGGCTTTTTAAAGAAATTAAGATAATGCGTACCATTATTTTCTGCAACCTTTTTCGGATAGTTTGTTTTCTCTGAATCCTTGAATACATTGACTTAAATCCAAGATTTGTTGGGCTTTCTTTTTTTCTTTCCTCAAGTTGAAATAAATAGAAAACAAATCTTGTGTGCACGCTTGAAATGCCAGATGATTGTACCTTGGAAATGGAAGAATAACATCACTTTACCATGTAAAGGGCACTACATCAATACAATGTACTTCCTTAATGCAGATAAACAAAATCACAATCCGTTCCGAAGATGTTGTCCTCTTGCATTGAAAAACGAAAATATTGGTGCTACGTATATATTTGTCAAAATAGAACATACCCCAGTATGCCGTTTGCATATTGCTCTGAATATACTGGACCGTGTTTTCATTTTTTTTGTATGTGCTGTATAGCTGTTGTGTAAATGCAAAAGCCTTAAAACCAAATGTAGGGTAGGTGCTATAGCGATCACCTGAGACAGATTTTGGACTCTTCTTTGCCACTGCAGATTTTTATTTTATTATTATAATTTTTGTGGATGTAATAGCTTTGCCATTGTCTGTTTTATGATGAGTGCATCGTTAATGTGACCACAAATTATGTGGATGACAAGTTAACATTCAAGTAGGTATATAATGCAAATCTATAGATTTAGAGATAAAAAGTTCTTCCACATGGAGAATGGACTTCAGGAGTGGACTAAACAGTGGCTCATGCTAATGCCTTCGTCAAATGATACTGTTGGCTTCCCAGAGTTCCTAGAGCTCATGTGGAAACTTGGGATCATGCGGTCCTATTTGTAGGCAGAGTGGTTGCATGTGTAGCCGCTCTGGGTATCTAAATTTGTCTTCACTGTAAGCCATCTTTTCTGTGCGTGTTGGATATTGTGAATATTAATTTAAGTCAATAATTTTTCAGTTTGCATGATTGTATTAAAAGCAAACTTGAACTATTTTGTAAGCATTTATGTTTTCTCTTTCTTTTGTTTTTTAGGAGAGTTTCAGTTTCTACGCAGACAAACTAAAGCAAGAGCATATGAGTATACCAGATGACGGACACTAGTGCATTTGTTTTTAATTATTTTTTTGTCTGTTAGGTATTTTTTTTTTGTTTTGTTTTTTTTCTCTTTCTTTCTATTGCTGTATCAACTGTGTTTTTGTTTTTTGGTGTTTTTTTTGTTTTTTTTTTCTTAAGTGTATTTTCTGTCCCTGGGGAAAAAAATATTGTGAGAACTGTGAGAAAATGATGACATGCAAATTATATTTAACACTGGTTGGAATTAATAAAAACGAACGCCATTTGTATTTTGTTGTCAGTGATTTCATATTTAAAAAAAAAAAATCTAAAAAACAAATCAGACTTTGTAAGTCTTCCATGCAGATACAATTGTGTGCATATAGTACATATCTTTTCAAAGATGTTTAAACGATAAAATTGTTACCTAATAAACAATTCCCGTACCTGTGTCGATACTGTGCGCACAGTTTACAACTGTCACTTTGTATTACACTTTGTCTTCGGGAATAATTGGTTCTTTCATGTTTTGCATATACAACATTAAAAGTTTTGTAAAGTAGGGGGGGCGTGGCCTGAACGGGAATGGAGTAGGACGCATTTCGTGCCTGCTCCACGGCCCCAGCTCACACTTGCACCCATCAACGAGCACAGATCAGCCCGGGATGGGTAAAACCAGGAGACCCCACACGCCAGGCCCGTCGCAAGCCGGGTCGCACCTCGGGCCCCGTGGACGGCTATGTCTGCACGCCGCGAGATGCGCCGGCCGCAGCCAAAATGGTGCCGGCCTCCCCTGGAGCTAGCAGCAGTGACAGCCAGACGCAGGGCTCACCCACTCTCCCAAATATCCGCATAAGGGGCCTCCCAGAAAACGCGGAGGAAACACGGCCAGAGCTCCTAACAGACCTGTTTACCCATATCCTAGGAGACAGAGCCCCAGAAGACTACGGCATTGAGCGAGTCCATAGGGCGCTGCGTCCCTCGTCCCCAGAGGGGCCACCGAGAGATGTGATTTGCTGTTTGCTCTCTTACGCCATAATGAGAGCAGCAAGAAATCTACAGAACATCACCTTCAGAGACGGCCAGGTCTTGATTTATCAAGATCTCTCCGTTCTCACGCTGGAGGCCAGAAGGGCGTTGCGCCCGGTAACCACCATTCTCAGGGAGCGGAGGATTCCATACAAATGGGGCTTCCCCTTCAGCCTGCAGGCAAAGTTGGGCTCCCACCTGGCATATTGTCCGTTGGCCTGCAGATGTACCATGCTTCTTACGAGCCACAAGTCTACCCGCAGTGACGGTCTCCAACTAGGTCCTGGAGCGGCAACCACAGCATCCACGAGCCACCAGCGAAAGGCCGGGCACGGGCCTCACGGGTGGGGGGTCCTATGGAACTGGCCCCCTTTCTCACAACTCAGCTACCCCAACCGCAGACCTGCCACCACACAAACGAACCCCCCAGCCAATACTGAAAGGTGCCACACGACATCTCGGACGGACTTCCCACCAACCATCGGAAGCACACCTGGGAGTCGGACTCCACGCGATGGCATGACCCCCACGGATCTGGTCGATACACAGCACCTCTGGGTGTGTACTTGACTCCCTGGCCTGGGCCTGTAGCACGGGGATCCAAACCACACTAACAGGGGGTGGTCCCGCCTGAGCCTCACACCCTTGGGGTGGGGGGCCCGCATGGGACAGATTTTGCATGGAGATGCCACGCTAGGATTCGCCCAGCTGACATAGCCCCGGGAACACTAGCCACCTTTGGGTGGGTGGGTTGTGAAGGAGGGGTCTGGGGACTTTCACAATACCAGGGTTGTACTCTCCACAGAGGGGGCCAATACCCCATGCACATGCCTGGCGGGACCAACCGATAGCACGGATCCAAGCACCTCCTTGACAGCCAAAAATGTTTTAGGCATGAATAGGTGCCATCTAAGAGGGTATAGGAAGGCTCCTTGGTGGGTGTGAGAGGGGGGCCTTGTTCTATGACTGTTTTACGATTGTTACATGGTTTATAATGTTTGAAAAGTGTTTCCTAGGTACTGTAATGCATGTATAGAAACAGTTACAAACAAGCGGGAAGCTAAGTGCCGGAGCCAGACAGTTCACACGTAGGCCACGAAAAGGTGGGACGACAAGGGTGGGTGGGGTTTCCAGGGTGGATACATTATTGGACAGATCTACAAAACTCTGATAGGTGAGCTGGGTGTCAAGGGAATGGCTTGTCACGATATTACTGAACGACCTAGACCAGAAAGACCACATACCCTAATAATGGACTCACGTTGTATATACACTCGGAGGCCACCGCGGTGACTCGCCCCTAGGGTACCAGACACCAGGGGGCGACAAAAACCGAGGTGAGTCACAGTTGCCTTATTCTCTGACAGACTTCCCCCCCCCCCTCCCCTGACACCGGACAGACCTAACCCCTACACACCCCAACCACTGAAGCACACATATATACCCACACCCCTCACAGAACGCAGATAGCGATGGGCTCTAACTATAAGCCGACACCACTGACCATGTGGTCCAACAATGTGAGAGGCCTAAACATCCCCAAGAAGAGGTCCCAACTACTCCGCACACTGTGGGCAGAGTGGCCTCGTGGCTTTTTACAGGAACTCACTTTTAGGGTGCAGAGGCGCCTACCGTGAGAAATGGGCGTTACCCCACGGGATTTTATGCTAACCACCCAGATGGGAAGAAGGCCGGAGTAGCAATCCTACTCTCCACTAAAGTCCCATTTGTCTGCATGGAGCAGAAGTCAGTCCCCGGGGGTAGATACCTATTTGTCAAAGGTATTATTGCACAGAACACCTACACGTTCGCCTGTTTGTACTCTCCTAACCGAAACCAACACGTCTTCCTAACTAAGACACTAGCCTTACTAAACAAATTTAGGGACGGCCTTCTGATTGTGGCTGGTGACCTAAACACTCCCCTAGACTCTAGATTAGATACATCCAAGGGAGAAAGCTCGATACCAGGTCACTACATACGCTCCGCAGGGAGGGCTCTGGCCCGGAGTGGCTTGGCTGATTGCTGGAGGGTGGTAAATCCCGAGGTCAGAGCTTATACTCACTATTCGGCTGTGCATCAGCGCTGCAGCCGAATTGATTACATCCTAATGGCACAAGAGGCCCTATCACTACTCCAACGGGCAAACATAGGGTTAATCGCAGACTCAGATCACGCCCCAATTACAGTTCAAATCCAATCCCCCCTACATAAACCCGCAGAGCGGCAGTGGAAGCTAAACGAGAACCTATTACTCAACCTAGAGGACAAGGAACAAGCCAGGCAAGCTCTGACACAATACTTTGACTCTAACAACACTCCAGATACCCCACCCCTAACTGTCTGGGAGGCACATAAAAGCATCATCAGGGGTCATTATATCAAAATATGCTCACAGCGTAAAAAAGAACGCTCACAACAACTGACCACCCTAAATGCACAAATCGCCACACTGGAGCAGGCACACAAACAAAATCAGGAAGAGGATGAGATCCTCCAACTGACGGAGCTTAGGCTGCAGAGGCCGGACATTCTAGCCAAAGGTCTCTTACGCACCCTTAGAAAGTTAGCTTGGCACTTCTTCGAATACTCAAATAAAAGTGGCAGGCTTTTAGCCCGCCAACTCCAAGACAGACGAAGAGCGAACCACATACACAAAATTAAACCAAGAGACAAAATCGAAACACGTTTACCCAACGGTATTCAACGTGCCTTCGTGGAATACTACACTGACCTGTATAACATTCCCACAACGGACGCCGCACAAACCCAACGCCGTAACCTAATATCGGAGTACCTAGACCAAAACGTAGGAAGACAACTAACCCCTGAAACGAAGGAGGAACTGGAACAACCTCTCACGGTGGAAGAATTAGCAGCGGCATTAAAAATCGTCAAAACCCACAGAGCGCCTGGCCCTGACTGCCGCCCACTGGCATACTTGCGTACATTCCGCGACATCTTACTACCAAACCTTACGAGGTCTTGGCACACTGCAAGATGGGGAACGGTTTCCCACCAACACACTGGTGGCCATAGTCACGGTAATACCCAAGGAAGGCAAGGACCCAACGAACTGCGCTAGCTATCGCCCCATATCCCTGCTCAACGCAGACCTCAAGCTATTCGCAATACACTAGCACTGAGAATCGTGAAACACCTACCACATCTGGTCCACTCAGACCAGGTCGGGTTCGTCCCTGAAAGAGAGGGAAGAGAGAACACCATCAAAGCCCTAAATATCCTGCAAGTGGCCCGGTCGCACCGTGAGCTCCTCCTGCTCTCGACGGACACCGAGAAGGCTTTCGACCGAGTGGACTGGGTATACTTGGAAAACACACTTACACACATGGAATTCGGCCCACGCACGCGTTCATGGGTCCTATCCCTGTACACGAGCACGACAGCACGGATACGAGTAAACGGGGCACTGTCCGCCTCCTTCCCTATTCGAAACAGAACCCGCCAGGGATGCCCGCTGTCCCCCCTCCTGTTTGCCCTCTCCCTGGAACCCTTCCTGGGGGCGGTCCGACGGGACGGGGGAATCACGGGATTCACCGTTGGTCGACGAGAATATAGGGTAGCCGCATACACGGATGTCATGTTGTTTTTTCTCACCCTACCGCAGATATCACTTCCCAACCTCCTGGCTGCATTCCGAAAATTTGGCTTGATCTCTAACCTCAAGCTCAACACGGATAAGTCGGAGGCTCTCCACCTACCAGGCCCGCACGACCCCTCACCTCTCCTATACACCCAATACCGCTTCAAGTGGTGTCCCACAAAATTAAAATACTTGGGCATATGGTTACCCAAAGACATGTCCCAACTGTACTACCAAAACTATCACCCGCTACTACAAACGATCCAGGCAGAAATGAAAAAATGGGCCCCTCAATATATATCCTGGTTTGGACGCATTAACGCAGTCAAAATGAACCTACTACCCAGACTGTTCTACCTATTCCAGACAGTGCCGATCGTGGTCCCCAGAGCGTTCTTCAGCTCCTTGACGGCCGCCATCCGCAGATTTATCTGGAATTCGTGCCCAACACGCACAAACAGAACTACACTGGAACTGCCGAAACTGATAGGGGGAGCGGGCCTGCCCTCAATCGTGACATACTACCGGGCCGCACATTTACACAGGCTCACGGACTGGCATGCACAACACCCCACAAAACAATGGGTAACACTGGAATTAGAACAGACGGGAGGGCACATACCCCCCAAACTGTGGCTACATACAGCCACATACGCGGATCTACAAACCAAAAAACCCCTGATAGATGCCACCCTACGAGTCTGGACGGCGACCCGCTACCGTCTGCAACTTACCACTTCACCCAGTCCCCTGACCCCCATCATACCTAACCCGGACTTGGCAGATACACTAACCCACACCGACTTAGCCGGATTCCAACCGACGGGCTGGATGTACATACACCAGGGGTTCAGTTCCAACGGCCTCAAAACACTCTGAGAACTATGCCCCGACAGGACTCCAACACTCCTTGAACAGTTCCGATACCGCCAAATAAAATCATACTACTCAACCCTGTTGGGTAGGGGGCACTTACACAGGGCACGCACATCACCAGGGGAATCTCAACTCTGTAAACACTACTCATGACTCAGACCAACAGGGACGTGGAGCTTAGGTTTAAGGACCACTGGGAGAGGGACACGGGAGAGACACTCACAGCACAAGAATGGGACAAGATCTACACCCTCACTCATAAATGCTCTATCAGCTCGAAATTTCAAGCATTAAACTATAAAGTACTAACACGCTGGTATAGAACGCCCGACATACTACACCGCATGCACGTTACTACGTCAGACGTATGCTGGCAATGCGGCACACAACCCGGCACTTACATCCACATGTGGTGGACATGCCCTATAATCGCCCCATCCTGGGAACAGATTAGAGGTGAGATCAACAAAATCACAGGCTCCGAGGCCCCCCTGACACCCTTAACAATGCTTATGCACCACACCCGTAGCCCACTGAAAGTATACAAGAAATCCCTGACGCTACCGCTGCTCAATGCTGCCAAATCCCTCATCCCAAAGATGTGGAAACAGCCAAGTGCACCCACCCTGGGGCAGTGGGTGGCGACAGTAGAGGACATACACTCAATGGAAACCCTGACGGCCGACCTACACGGGAGACCGGAGCAGTGTGCATTGACCTGGTATCCATGGGTTACATACGTAGCTGACAGGATTGCAACCCCCGAGTCAACTTAGCTGAAACAAGCAGAGCACCATAACACATACCCTACTCCCCATATGAACAGACAAGCCCTACCTGCTACTCACACACAGACAACGGACAGTTTCCCCCATGACCAGAACCGACAATAGAAAGCCACAGCATCCACTCGGACAGACTCCCCACACCACCAGGACCTGGAGCTAGCCAGGACGGACAACTTAAGTCAGTTGGTAGCACATAGAAAGGTTCAAGAAACGAGAACACACGACTCCCGGAAAATAGAAGAAACCCAAAGCAAATGCGAAAAAACCCGACTAACACACATGCAGTAGGTAGACAGACACAAAGGAAAATAGGGGTACCCCCGAATCTGAGAGACACAGGCAACCTCCCATACGACCAATCCACCACTTCGAATCGCAAGCTGAAGTAGGGAAGATACTCCTTAGGGTGACAAACTCAAACCGGGGAACCACGAATTAGACATCTAGTGGCCACCATATACATGGCACTCCAAATAGCAATGTTAACCAAAGTGACAACCCTCTAAGGCTACAGAAGATGCTAGGAGAGTGTACCTGTGAAAGCTTACCAACCAAAGATAGCTAGAGCGGCGATCTCTGCAAACGCCCGGGACTCAGGTCTAGATACATAAGAGCACTCTACAACCACAGATCCTAGCCTAAACTGTTGGGGGGGGTTCAACTAAGAGAACCTATTAATGGGACTGTATTGTTGCTGGCACAGAACCTTGTAAGAACACAGTTGTTTAACCAGACTTACTGTACTTTACCTGACTGACAATTGTTACTTCTTCTTTTGAATAATCCAATAAATAAAGCTTGTCAAAAAAAAAAAGGTTTTGTAAAGTATATATCATAATTCAGATTATACGCTGCAAGAAAATCCTCGGTTTGTTTTTATTATAACGAAAACTGAGAACGGGCAAAAGTTGTAATTGTTTATTTTTAACATACACACAAATTAAGAATTCAACGGAATAGAACACATTTAGTGTTGCAACAAATAAGGAATCACAAAATGGTAGTGTATAAATGGAAGGTGCTATCTACACAACTGCCTGAAAATCACTGTCTAATTCCATTAAAGAAAATAACTTTAGGGAACACAATGTAATAATGTGTATAATTGATAAGTGCTGTAAGTAACTTCATTCATAACAAGCATGGCTTCTGTTGATTTTGTTTAAGTAGTTTCATGCATTTATTTTATGATCGAAGTTACACCCAGAGCTAGCACACACATGTACTTGATGATGTCATGTGGTCATTACTTACTTAATTCATTTTCTGCACTTTCAGAGTGTAGTGGTGTCCTGGAGATAGGCACTGAGGCTAGTGGTGTTGTGCAGAGAGGCACTGAGGCTAGTGGTGTTGTGCAGAGAGGCACTGAGGCTAGTGGTGTTGTGCAGAGAGGCACTGAGGCTAGTGGTGTTGTGCAGAGAGGCACTGAGGCTAGTGGTGTTGTGCAGAGAGGCACTGAGGCTAGTGGTGTTGTGCAGAGAGGCACTGAGGCTAGTGTTGTTGTGCAGAGAGGCACTGAGGCTAGTGGTGTTGTGCAGAGAGGCACTGAGGCTAGTGGTGTTGTGCAGAGAGGCACTGAGGCTAGTGGTGTTGTGCAGAGAGGCACTGAGGCTAGTGGTGTTGTGCAGAGAGGCACTGAGGCTAGTGGTGTTGTGCAGAGAGGCACTGAGGCTAGTGGTGTTGTGCAGAGAGGCACTGAGGCTAGTGGTGTTGTGCAGAGAGGCACTGAGGCTAGTGGTGTTGTGCAGAGAGGCACTGAGGCTAGTGGTGTTGTGCAGAGAGGAACTGAGGCTAGTGGTGTTGTGCAGAGAGGCACTGAGGCTAGTGGTGTTGTGCACAGAGGCACTGAGGCTAGTGGTGTTGTGCAGAGAGGCACTGAGGCTAGTGGTGTTGTGCAGAGAGGCACTGAGGCTAGTGGTGTTGTGCAGAGAGGCACTGAGGCTAGTGGTGTTGTGCAGAGAGGCTTGAAGACTATGGTGAGGCCTAATAGAAAGCAGTTGTTGTTGGGGGATTCCATCATAAGAGGTGTGGAGATGGACAATGGTGGTCTTGTGAGGTGTCTTCCCGGAGCTACTGCTCACAGAGACAGGAGACGTATCTGTAATATTGTTAAGCAAGCAAAGCAGGAAGGGGAATTGGATGTACTTGTCCATTTAGGGACAAATGACTTGGCTTGCAATGAGGTTTCAGAGGTTAAGGAAGTTTTTAGTGTTTTTGCCAATGATATACGGCAGGTTGCTTCCACACTGTCATTCTCTGAAGTTCTGCCTGTGCATAACACTCAGAACGACAGGCGGATGCGTATTAGGGACTTTAACTTGTGGCTTGGTGAATGGTGTCGGGAGCAAGGATTTGGCTTTATTGCTCATGGTAGCTCTGTTTGGAATGGAAATAAACTGTACAAAAAAGATGGTTTGCATCTTTCTCAAAAGGGAACAAATGTTCTCAGTGAGCAGTTCAGAGGTTTTGCTAGGATGTTTTTAAACTAGGAGGGGGGGGCAAAAGGGTGATAAAACATCAATCCAATTGTCCCCCAAAACAAGGACAGAAGGTGCCTGTAGCAAGTGTGTTAAAAAATGATAAGCTTAGAGTCATGTCTACAAATGCTCGCAGTTTAGGGAATAAGATACATGAACTTGTGGCAATAATGGCAACTGATAGTGTAGATTTAGTCGCTGTTACCGAGACATGGTATAATGAGAAAAATGACTGGGACATAGCAATACCAGGGTACTCTTTATATAGAAAAGACAGGGAAGGCAAGAAAGGGGGAGGGGTGGCCCTGTATGTAAAGGATAGCATAAAATCTAGCCTAATAAAGGTTAGTGAGGCGGACATAGAGTCCGTTTGGGTTACGTTAGAATTTGGTAATCACACAGTAACTCGTGTAGGTGTGATTTATAGGCCCCCAGGACAAATTGAAGAGTTAGATAATCTACTAGTTGAAGAAATAGCTAAAATGACAATGAAGGGGGAAGTTATCATCATGGGTGACTTTAATCTTCCTGATGTGAATTGGAAAACAAAAATAGCTACTTGTGCCAGGAGCACACATATTCTAAACTCCCTACTGGGATTGTCTCTAAAACAAGTCGTTGAGGAGCCAACTCGTAAAGAGGCCATACTAGATTTAGTGTTAACAAATGGAGATTTGGTATCAGATATTACTGTAGGTGAAAGTTTAGGATCCAGTGATCATCAGTCAGTGTGGTTTAATATAAGAACAGTGACTGAGTCACACCACACAAAAACAAGAGTTTTAGACTTTAGAAAAACAGACTTTTCTAAAATTAGAATATGTGTAAAGGAGTCATTATCAGACTGGAGCAATTTATATGGAGTCCAAAATAAATGGGATTATTTAAAAGTTGCACTACTGAAGGCAACAGAAAATTGCATTAGGCTTGTCAGTAAAAGCAAAAAATTAAAGAAACCACTGTGGTACTCCGCAGATGTGGCCAAAATAGTAAAAAACAAAAAGTTAGCATTTAGTAATTATAAAAAAAACCAGAGTGAGGAAGACAGAATGACCTATAAGATTAGGCAGAAAGAGGCTAAGCAAGTTATAAGAGCTTCCAAATCCCACACAGAAGAGAAAATAGCACAGTCAGTAAAAAAGGGGGACAAAACTTTTTTTTAGATACATAAATGAGAAAAGAAAAGTAAAACAAGGATTAGTTAGATTAAAAACAAAAGAAGGAAGGTATGTAGATGAGGATAAAGGTCTAGCTGACTGCCTCAATGAATATTTTTGTTCGGTATTTACAGATGAAAATGAAGGAAAGGGACCTCTGTTAACAAAAAGGATAAATGAGTCATTTATTACACGTGAGTTTACAGAGGAAGAGGTTCTATTTCAACTGTCAAAAGTAAAGACAAATAAGTCAATGGGACCTGATGGAATACACCCAAAGCTATTAAAAGAGCTTAGTGGTGTACTAGCAAAACCATTAACAGATTTATTTAACCAATCATTGAAAACAGGAGTAGTCCCAGAAGATTGGAAGTTAGCGAATGTTGTGCCCATTCACAAGAAAGGTAATAGGGAGGAGTCGGGCAACTATAGGCCAGTAAGCCTTACTTCAGTAGTGGGGAAAGTGATGGAAACCATGTTAAAGGATAGGATTGTTGAACATCTAAAAACACATGGATTTCAAGACCAGAGACAACATGGGTTTACTTCAGGGAGATCATGCCAAACTAATCTTATTGATTTTTTTGATTGGGTAACTAAAATTATAGATCAGGGTGGTGCAGTAGACATTGCTTACTTAGATTTCAGTAAGGCTTTTGACACTGTTGCACATAGAAGGCTTATCAATAAACTACAATCTTTGAGTTTGGATTCGAATATTGTTGAATGGGTAAGGCAGTGGCTGAGTGACAGGCAACAGAGGGTTGTAGTCAATGGAGTATATTCGAAGCTTGGGCTTGTCACCAGTGGGGTACCTCAGGGATCTGTACTTGGACCCATTCTCTTTAATATTTTTATTAGTGATATTGCAGAAGGTCTTGATGGTAAGGTGTGTCTTTTTGCGGATGATACTAAGATATGTAACAGGGTTGATGTTCCAGGAGGGATAAGCCAAATGGAAAATGATTTAGGTAAACTAGAAAAATGGTCAGAGTTGTGGCAACTGACATTTAATGTGGATAAGTGCAAGATAATGCATCTTGGACGTAAAAACCCAAGGGTAGAGTACAAAATATTTGATAGAGTCCTAACCTCAACATCTGAGGAAAGGGATTTAGGGGTGATTATTTCTGATGACTTAAAGGTAGGCAGACAATGTAATAGAGCAGCAGGAAATGCTAGCAGAATGCTTGGTTGTATAGGGAGAGGTATTAGCAGTAGAAAGAGGGAAGTGCTCATGCCATTGTACAGAACACTGGTGAGACCTCACTTGGAGTACTGTACACAGTACTGGAGACCCTATCTTCAGAAGGATATTGATACCTTAGAGAGAGTTCAAAGAAGGGCTACTAAACTGGTTCATGGATTGCAGGATAAAACTTACCAGGAAAGGTTGAAGGATCTTAACATGTATAGCTTGGAGGAAAGACGAGACAGGGGGGATATGATAGAAACATTTAAATACATAAAGGGAATCAACACAGTAAAGGAGGAGACTATATTTAAAAGAAGAAAAACTACCACAACAAGAGGACATATTCTTAAATTAGAGGGACAAAGGTTTAAAAATAATACCAGGAAGTATTACTTTACTGAGAGGGTAGTGGATGCATGGAATAGCCTTCCAGCTGAAGTGGTAGAGGTTAACACAGTAAAGGAGTTTAAGCATGCGTGGGATAGGCATAAGGCTATCCTAACTATAAGATAAGGCCAGGGACTAATGAAAGTATTTAGAAAACTGGGCAGACTAGATGGGCCGAATGGTTCTTATCTGCCGTCACATTCTATGTTTCTATGTTTCTATGTTACTCATAGGGATTCTTGTATTTTTATTTTTTTATTTTTATCTTAATATTTTTTTCGCGCCTGTCAGTCGTATATCAGGATATTGGCTTTTAGATACAGGGGACTCCCAGGACTGCGATAACAGGGCAGTGAGGACTTCAGGCTATAGGAGAGCAGCCACCTCTCCCACGCCAAGGCAGCAGGTAGGCCGCCAAAAGCCCGGGTCGGTTTAAAAATAGAACGGGCTGCTTGTTTAGTGTCTACATGGTCTCCAGGGTGTCACCAATTAGGGAGTGACTTAGATTTGTCGTACCCCTTGTATAGCGCTATGGAATTTGCTGGCGCTATGTAAATAATTAAATAATAATTTGTCGATAAAGTTTATCAAATCCGACTTATTAATGAAAAGAAACTGAATGCCTTAGAAGAGCTGGGCTTCCACTCCGCATGGTGGCCAAGCTCTGCTCCCATGATTCCTGTATTTATACATACACGACTCACAAATAACATCTCATCCATTAAGAAAAGTGGAAGGGAACAGCTTGTGCATGTGAATGGCTGCATTAGCGCTTGAATTCTCCTGGCCAGGATTTTCCCATTAATTTCTTTTAATGAATGGAAAGCCCTGCTGCACTGTGCAAGCTCACATTGCATTTGTTTTATAATAGAGAACAGCTAGCACAGAGAGAGATGACCTGCTGTCCTCTGTTTTAATTCTTTTTCCTCTTGAAAATTTCCTTTATTAGTGCAGGTGTGTATATTTGTTCTCTTATAAAACAATAAGATGGAATGGGGAACATTTTGTGTGTATATATACAAAACTCAGGTCTGGTCTGTCCCTCGTGGTAAAGAAAGATGTACCGTGAGGGACAGACCAAACCTGAGTCCTGTATATAATACACACAAAATGTTCCCCATTCCATATTATTGTTCTAAGCCAATAATTCATTACAACTAAGCTAATGATACATTGAAAATGATACTTCTGAATATCATGGTAACTTGCACATTCTAAGGGTCTGAAGAGACCAGGAAGTGTCAGGTTCTGGCTCGCGCTCGGTCCTCCTTTTTTCAGTTTGTGTATTGTTCATGTTCCTTACACCTCTGTGCATTTAGATCAGTAATTTCAGTCATTAAAAAAATTAATAAATCTACACACTAGCTGATAATAGCCGACGCACAGCTTCTGTGAGCGTGTAATGTGACATCATTTGTGTATTTTTTTTCAGGAATGACGCTACTCTCAGCCTTGCATTAGTGTGTCTCCTGGCAAGGCTGTCTAATTGAAAGCTGTGAAATAGCTTGATCTTGTATGTGTCAAAGAAAAGTATAACTAGTATCAATGTGTCATGGGAGCTAGTATCTACAGAGATTATTTGTTATTTAATTCTGCTAATTAATGAAGGAGTCGGGGAGCTCTTAACACCTTAATGTGTGCAAGGAACAAAAGTGGATATGGTGCTTGGATGATTGCTTTAATATGCATCAAACAAACCAAGATGCCCTTGGAAGAAATGTTATTACACACGGTTCTTGAGGTTAGAGAGCTGGCACGCACTGACTCTCTTTTTGCCAGCAGAACAATAATGTATCTTGAAAAATGGTCAAGCACAGAAAAAGAGGTCGGTGGAATAAAGAGAATGAGTCGGTACAAATGAACAGTGTTTACACGTATGTATTTAATCGCTAAAGCAAAGCAGTTTTGTGCCCTAAATAATTGATATATTACTGTAGTTGAATTAATATAATCCTATTCTAAATGTAGAACTCAATTGGTGATACAAAAATAAAAGCTGATCTTGCTGTTCATTTGGGAAAAAAATATTCACTTACCAGAGAGCAGTGTTTTGTATATTTAAAAATATACTGTCACTTCCCAAGATTTTTTACATAATTTGTTTATACCTCAGTTTAATAAATATATTTTTGTGAGGAAATCAAATGAAATGTTGAAATCCACACTTCTTTATTCTGCACCTGGGCACCTCCATCGTAGCTCTCTGCCTTTTACACCTGTGACTCACTATAGACATATTTCTATTAATATTTGTTCTTGCTTTGCCTTGTGAAAATTGGATTATGATGTCATTTGTTAAATATTTAATATTAATGTTGGAAGGGAAGGGGACACACACAAAAACCCAACATCTTATCTGACATGCACGCTCTGTGTGCAACATTACTACATCAATTGCTGTCCATGACTTATTCTTCTTATGTTCTCTAAACTTACTGGTATTAACTGAAACATGGCTCTCTCCCTCTGACACTGCTACCCCAGGCTCACAACCCAAGACAATCTGACAGTAAAGGTGGCGTGTTAGGGTTTCTGCTTTCACTGCACTGCTCCTTCAAGCCCCCACCCATGCTTGTTCAAAACCATCTCTATGAACATTGCCCTTATCTACTGCCCCCATGTTTCCACTTATCTCTTCCTTGACCATTCTGCTTCTTGGCTTCCCTAATTTTTGTTGAAGTAATATTACTTCTCTAAATCTTTGGGGACTTCAATATTCAAATTAACTAAAGGATATTATGGCACTAGAAAAAGTGCAGAGGTGGGCTACAAAATTAATAAAAGGAATGGAACATATCAGCTATGAAGAAAGGTTAACAAATTTAAACCTATTTAGTTTAGAAAAACATCGCCTGAGAGGGGATATGATAACATTATACAAATATATTCGGGGCCAATACAAACCATTGTGTGGAAATCTATTCACAAACCGAACTTTACATAGGACACCAGGTCATGCGTTTAGACTACTGTTTTTACTGTAAGAACAATCAGGATGTGGAATTCTCTGCCTGAAGAAGTGGTTTTATCAGAGTCCATACAGATGTTCAAACAGCTACTAGATGCATACTTGCAAAAACAGAATATTCAAGGATATAATCTTTCAATGTAGGGTAATAACTGCTTGATCCAAGGATAAATCTGACTGCCATTCTGGGGTCAAGAAGGAATTTTTTTTTCCTAGCTTGTTGCAAAATTGGAAGTGCTTCAAACTGGGTTTTTTTTTGCCTTCTTTTGGATCAACAGCAAAAAACATATGTGAGGAAGGCTGAACTTGATGGACGCAAGTCTCTTTTCAGCTATGTAACTAAACCTTGACCTAAGTAGCTTGCTTCCTCCCTTGGGCTATACCAGTTGGTTAATTCTTCCACACCTGTAGCTGGCAATACTTTATCAAATGCATGCTCGGTCTCCAATCTCTATATTCCTTTATCAGATCACCTCCTCTTATCATTTGTTCACCCAACATTCTCAATCTAACCCTCCTCAACTCAAGAGGAACCTGAAATCTCTTTAACCTCCAGAAACTGTCAGCTGATGTCTATTCTCAATTCTCATCCACCCCTACATTCTCCTGTCTCTCTCTGGCTATCTCCTCATATTAAAGCTACCCTCATATCTGCCCTGAAGTAGCCCCTTTCCAAACATACACATCAAAGAGTACGCGCCTACAACCATGGAACACTCCTGAAAAGTTGACTCACTAACTACAGATATGCTTCACTTCAGCTGAAAGCTGGTGGAGGCAGCCTTGCACCTTGTCAGACTTTCTCCATTATAAATTCATTTTGCATTACTCCCAGAGTAATTTCCATTTCACAAATTTGTCTCTTGCGCTCTCTTAAAAGGCCACACTCCACTGTCACCTTTCCCACCTTGTTTGGTTTCATGTCCTTCCTATTGTGTTTTTATACCCCACCTTCTCTAGATTGTAATCTTGTTTGAGAAGGGTCATCATCAACCTATTGGTCCTGTAAAATTTTGTAATTGTCTCATTGATTGATAAATTTGTAAAGCCCTGCACAATTAGTTGGCAGTATATAAATGTCGATAATAATAAAGAGGTTAACACAAGTTAGGTCATTTTCCATGTTTTTTTCAGTGGTGTGAATTCCAAAGAAGTGACAGTTTCCCTTTGAAGATATAAAAATGCCGCAGAGCTTTATATTGTATGAATAAATGTAACAATACTGCAATAGAGATTGTATGCCACTCAGATTCTTCTATTTTAAGACATTACTTTATTGGGGACAGTGCATTCGACTGACTGCCGGACAAAAAGGGGACAATATCACTTGATATGTTGCACCACCTTATTCAACTGATTTGCTTACAATACAAACAATGTATTCACAACATTACAAACCGTTGTAGAGATAGGAAGAAGGTATACCATCCCCTCTTTTCACAGCAATGGTTTAATACCTGGTCCTGTATATCTTTGCATCCACCCTCTTACTATATTAACATTAATTGCATTCAGAAATGTGAAAGGAGCTTGAATAAAGTTAATGACCAGTGGAAAGCAGTAGCTAGGTTTCTAGACTACATAAATCTAACCTAGTATAATTTTAAATTATAACATTTGACTGGGCTTTCACCTTTGTTTTTTGTTTCATTTTATTTGTGACACTGCCTTGGGTGGATTATAGCTGCACTAGGTGCCACGTGTGTGTGTGTGTGTGTTTATTAAAGGAGAACACTTGTTCTAGAATGTTGACTCATTGGAGAAGTCAAGTTTAGCGAGCACTTTTCTACCTTATTCTCTTATTAGTCTTTGGTGTTTTTCATAGCAAGTATTGTCACACATGATAATTTGTTTCCCATGTATATTCTTTAGGCGCCTAATTCTCTGACCAATAATTTTTTTTTACAGCTGTTTTCTTTATAAGTATACTGAACAGATTAAACCTGAACGAATCATTGTAGTCTGGAGGAGCACGTCCACAGTAAACTGATGTCAAAGGTCTTCTAAAGCCTTATTGGGGCAGTCTAAGCACCATAACGGCTACACTGCTATTTTACTGCAGGTGCTGTTACCCTAGTTCTCCTTCATGCCATTTGCAAGTTGTTTAACTAAAAGTGTGTCTGCCAGGTGTCCCCAAGCCACTCACTACCCAACCCTAGCTTGTCCATATATTTAGACACCATTCATTGGCGGACCTGCTCAGCCAATGAATAGCTTTAAAAGATGGATGAAATTAATATTTTAATTATGGGAAAGTAGAACTTCTGCATTATTAATTTCAGCAAGTGGGGGCTGGGTTGCAGGTGCTCCAGGGACCCTGAGTTTTGGTCAAACTTCTAATATAGCTTGACCAAAAACTAGAGGATAGTACCGATGGTCCTAATGGAAATATATGCCATTGTAGGGGTTTTAGTGCCTAGACTGCCTCTTTAATTTCCAGTATCTACTAACTGAACCTGTGATCTGTTTTCTCTCCTATGGCCAACCCACATTTATAACAAAGTTGGAACTCCTTTGAAGATTGTGTTTCTCCAAGGAAGCTCACTGCGCTTTACAATTAAAGGGAAAACATAATACCAGGTAAAATTAGTTTTCTTGTCACTGTAACTCCCTATAGGGTTATAAAAAACTGCAATAATTAGCTATGCACGGTTAAGAGACCTGGGAATATGCACCCAGACCACTTCAATGAGCAGAAGTGGTCTAAGTGCCTATAGTGTCCCTTTAAGACACCTGAAAAATGCTCTCTAGAAAAATTCAACAAAACCGATTTGTCCGATGCTGTCGTCTTCTCTTTTGTTCTGAGTTTTGACGGCCAGCTATATGCAGTATTCACCTGCAAACACTTCATTCTCTGTTTCTGCAACACTGACTTTAAACCAACGGGATGCAGCCATCACTTGGAATAGCAGTAAAATGTGTAAATAAGCCAGAATTTATGAGGCATATAAGAAACATCAGCACAGTACATTCTCTGCATGTTTAGAGCAATCACTGTTCAGGCTTCTAGCAGCGTAATCATATTGGGCACCAGTGTTTGTAGTAAAACTGCTATACTGTGTGATGTGTCGTTAACATTTTTCATGGTTTTGTGTCCGCAAGAATCTTGCCAGAAATTGATGTAGATATGCAAGATTAGAAACTGACAGCCATTTCTGGCTACTGCCGGCAGTCTGTCTCTCGCAGTACAGCAATAATACTCAAATAATGTGATAACAGGACTGCACTTTTCTAAGTAAAAGGCTGAGCGGCGTGAGCGCAAACTGCTGGAGTACATAGAATTTTCGGTCCAGAAAGGTATGAATATAAGTTTGAAGATTGCACAGTTCAGCATGTGCTCACTGACAGTGCGAACAGATTTCCTCTAGTTTTTGCTTGTAAAAAGGATAAAAAAAAAAGGCTGAAAGAAAATCATATTTTAATATGCTAAACCAGCCACAGTTTATTCGTAAGACAGCGAATTGTGGTAAATCGGTGACAGCATGGACACTGGTCACTGTTTTCTTAATAAGCCTACGTTTAAATGTATCACTGCTATTAAACACTTGTTACAAAGAAACAGAAAACACTTGAGAGCTACAGAAACAGCTTGCACTATTTAATTCTGTTTTATGCTGTTTTTGTATTTTCTAAAACCAACATGCTTTGGCATATAAAGGTTGGGTAAAATTGCAAAACGTGCCCTAAGGGATGGTGTCTCCATCTCTGCGTACATGTTGGGGACCCCTTTGTACCTGTAGAAACAATTAAGCGGTTCGTTACATGTTAGTTGCCCAGCTTCATGCTGCTTACATTGCATTGACTTGGAAATAGGGTATTTAGATGCCTTATTGCATAAAATTAACCAGAGATCTCACCATACAAGCGGCCATATTTATTATCTTGATACCCCTCTTTGTTGGAACTCACAATGTCTGCGTATGGAAGTGTAGTAGAGTTCAGCATCACCAACTACCCTAATTATAAAAGGAACTATTTTTAATGAAATTTTCAAGAAAATGACAGACTAAAGACAAATACAGCAATTCAGCTAGCTGAGATATTTTATGTGTGCGGAGTATACCTCTCTTAGCAAACTAGTCTAGTCTATGCATTCACTCTCTCATCAACTTTTCCTCTGTTTATTCCTTCACTTGTAATCTCCATCTCTACTTACCCCTCTTTATTTTTTTTTGTTTTGTTTTGTTAGTGTATTTTACCCTTTTATTCCCTGCAAAGAATCATCTAATGTTTACAGTCTGTTTAATTTAGAATTTCTTCTCTCCTGCTCTGTAATCACTTGATAGACTCTGCAGGAGCCTCCTGTATGTAAAGTTCAATATACAGAGCAAGAGATACAAACTTTTAAAGAAGTTAACATCTGATCGAAAATTAAACCATTTTGTTTTCATGCTGGCTGAGGGGAGGGGAGGGGGAGATATGAAGGGTATAGGACACAGGGAGGGGAGGGGGAGATATGAAGGGTATAGGACACAGGGAGGGGAGGGGGAGATATGAAGGGTATGGGACACAGGGAGGGGAGGGGGAGATATGAAGGGTATGGGACACGGGGAGGGGGAGATATGAAGGGTATGGGACACAGGGAGGGGAGGGGGAGATATGAAGGGTATGGGACACAGGGAGGGGAGGGGGAGAGATGAAGAATATGGGACACAGGGAGAGGTGGGGGAGAGATGGGGAGAGATGAAACAATGGGACACATGGAGGGGAGGGTATGGGACACAGGGAGGAAGGGGGGAGAAATGGAGGGTATGGGACACCTGGAAGGAAGTGGGGGGAGAGGGAGAATTAGGACACAGTGAGGGGAGGGAGGTTATGGGACACAGAGAGGTAGGAATGAGACACAGGGAGGGAAGGGGGGATATATGAAGGGTATGGGACACAGGGAGGGGAGGGGGAGATATGAATGGTATGGGACACAGGGAGGGGAGGGGGAGATATGAAGGGTATGGGACACAGGAAGGGGATGGGGAGATATGAAGGGTATGGGACACAGGAAGGGGATGGGGAGATATGAAGGGTATGGGACACAGGGAGGGGAGGGGGAGATATGAAGGGTATGGGACACAGGGAGGGGAGGGGGAGATATGAAGGGTATGGGACACAGGGAGGGGAGGGGGAGATATGAAGGGTATGGGACACAGGAAGGGGAGGGGTAGATATGAAGGGTATGGGACACAGGGAGGGGAGGGGGAGATATGAAGGGTATGGGACACAGGGAGGGGAGGGGGAGATATGAAGGGTATGGGACACAGGGAGGGGAGGGGGAGATATGAAGGGGAGGGGACACAGGGAGGGGAGGGGGAGATATGAAGGGGAGGGGACACAGGGAGGGGAGGGGGAGATATGAAGGGTATGGGACACAGGGAGGGGAGGGGGAGATATGAAGGGTATGGGACACAGGGAGGGGAGGGGGAGATATGAAGGGTATGGGACACAGGGAGGGGAGGGGGAGATATGAAGGGTATGGGACACAGGGAGGGGAGGGGGAGATATGAAGGGTATGGGACACAGGGAGGGGAGGGGGAGATATGAAGGGTATGGGACACAGGGAGGGGAGGGGGAGATATGAAGGGTATGGGACACAGGGAGGGGAGGGGGAGATATGAAGGGTATGGGACACAGGGAGGGGAGGGGGAGATATGAAGGGTATGGGACACAGGGAGGGGAGGGGGATATATGAAGGGTATGGGACACAGGGAGGGGAGGGGAGGATATGAAGGGTATGGAACACAGGGAGGGGAGGGGGAGATATGAAGGGTATGGGACACAGGGAGGGGAGGGGGAGATATGAAGGGTATGGGACACGGGGAGGGGGAGATATGAAGGGTATGGGACACAGGGAGGGGAGGGGGAGATATGAAGGGTATGGGACACAGGGAGGGGAGGGGGAGAGATGAAGAATATGGGACACAGGGAGAGGTGGGGGAGAGATGGGGAGAGATGAAACAATGGGACACATGGAGGGGAGGGTATGGGACACAGGGAGGAAGGGGGGAGAAATGGAGGGTATGGGACACCTGGAAGGAAGTGGGGGGAGAGGGAGAATTAGGACACAGTGAGGGGAGGGAGGTTATGGGACACAGAGAGGTAGGAATGAGACACAGGGAGGGAAGGGGGGATATATGAAGGGTATGGGACACAGGGAGGGGAGGGGGAGATATGAATGGTATGGGACACAGGGAGGGGAGGGGGAGATATGAAGGGTATGGGACACAGGAAGGGGATGGGGAGATATGAAGGGTATGGGACACAGGAAGGGGATGGGGAGATATGAAGGGTATGGGACACAGGGAGGGGAGGGGGAGATATGAAGGGTATGGGACACAGGGAGGGGAGGGGGAGATATGAAGGGTATGGGACACAGGAAGGGGAGGGGTAGATATGAAGGGTATGGGACACAGGGAGGGGAGGGGGAGATATGAAGGGTATGGGACACAGGGAGGGGAGGGGGAGATATGAAGGGTATGGGACACAGGGAGGGGAGGGGGAGATATGAAGGGGAGGGGACACAGGGAGGGGAGGGGGAGATATGAAGGGGAGGGGACACAGGGAGGGGAGGGGGAGATATGAAGGGGAGGGGACACAGGGAGGGGAGGGGGAGATATGAAGGGGAGGGGACACAGGGAGGGGAGGGGGAGATATGAAGGGGAGGGGACACAGGGAGGGGAGGGGGAGATATGAAGGGTATGGGACACAGGGAGGGGAGGGGGAGATATGAAGGGTATGGGACACAGGGAGGGGAGGGGGAGATATGAAGGGTATGGGACACAGGGAGGGGAGGGGGAGATATGAAGGGTATGGGACACAGGGAGGGGAGGGGGAGATATGAAGGGTATGGGACACAGGGAGGGGAGGGGGAGATATGAAGGGTATGGGACACAGGGAGGGGAGGGGGAGATATGAAGGGTATGGGACACAGGGAGGGGAGGGGGAGATATGAAGGGTATGGGACACAGGGAGGGGAGGGGGAGATATGAAGGGTATGGGACACAGGGAGGGGAGGGGGAGATATGAAGGGTATGGGACACAGGGAGGGGAGGGGGATATATGAAGGGTATGGGACACAGGGAGGGGAGGGGAGGATATGAAGGGTATGGAACACAGGGAGGGGAGGGGGAGATATGAAGGGTATGGGACACAGGGAGGGGAGGGGAGGATATGAAGGGTATGGGACACAGGGAGGGGAGGGGGAGATATGAAGGGTATGGGACACAGGGAGGGGAGGGGGAGATATGAAGGGTATGGGACACAGGGAGGGGAGGGGAGATATGAAGGGTATGGGACACAGGGAGGGGAGGGGGGATATGAAGGGTATGGGACACAGGGAGGGAGGGGGAGAGATGGTGGTATGAGACACAGGGAGGGGAGGGGGAGAGAGGTAGGGTATGGGACACATGGAAGGGAGGGGAGGAGGGGGTGAGGGTATGGGATACATTGAAGGAAGTGAGAGAGAGTGCAGAATGGGACACATCGAGGGGAGGGACGGTATGGGACACAGGGAGGGGAGAAGGAGAAATGGGACACATGGAGGGGCTGGGTGGGAGGAGGAAATGAGAAACATGGAGGGGCTAAGGGGAGAGGGAATGGGACACATTAAGGGGGTGGAGGAGGAGGAGCCTATGGGACATGTGGATTGGCTGAGGGGGGAGAAGGTTTGGGACACATGGAGGGGTTGTGGGGCAGAGGGAATGAGGCACATGGGTGGGGGGGCCTGGGCGTGGAAATGAGACACATGGGAGGAGGACCCCAGGGCAATTTTCTCACTGAGGCCCAGTGGATTCCAGCTACACCTCTGGTATAAGGTCTATATTGTTTGTGTTGGGGGGGGGGGAGTGAGAAGGAAGCAAATATTTTTATTTATTAAAAGAACCAAATAACTTTATACACATTTTCTTTGCCCAGAAAGGGGAAACATTACAAGTCCTGGTTGTCTGCTGCTATTGAGTGACTCCGGCTATGTGCTGTGTTGGTGAGGGGAATATTCAGCCTCTCTCTGTTACTCCTCTCCTCAACAAAGTGCCGGTGAGGGAGAGTTTTAAACTCTGCACTATCCCAAAAAGGCAGACAGCATGATTTTTGATCCTTTGATCTCCCCCTTTCGGTCTCGGTCCATGGCCATCGCGGCCCACCAGGCACTTGCCTGCTTTGACTGATGAGCACCCTTGCCTAGTGCCATTATCTATGGTGAAGTAAACAGAGATAATTTACTATAAGGACTGTGCTTACCAAACACCAGTCAGCAGGTATCAGAGATATCTCATCCTGACTGAAAATGTAAATACTAGAAGATTTTTAACAGTGATGTTATACATGACCCCTTTACGAAGTAGCAAAATAGATTACCAAGTGATTTCTGTGAATTGCTATATTCCAAGTGTCATGGCAAGGGTGCATAATTTATTATTACACTATGGAATATTGCTATTTAATATTGCCTGTATGTCTAGTTTCAATGTAAACTAACTAACTTTGACCATATGGCCTGAAATTCTCAATTGATAGTTCAATCCTTTGATATGGTAATGATATTGGTTTCCTGAAGACCCTTGTGTTCCAATATCATATCCGAGAGAAACATTAAGGGGACACTCCAGGCACCCAGACCACTTCTGCCCATTGGAGTGCTCTAGGTGCCAACTCCCACTACTCTTAACCCTGTTTTTTATAAACTGCAATAATTACATTGTAGGGTTTACTCCACCTCTAGTGACTCTCTACTAGACAACCACTAGAGGGCACTTCCTTGTCCACAGCACCTGTGCTAGAGCGTTGCTGGACGTCCTCACGCTGTGTGAGGACCTCCAGCGTCACTCATTTCCCCATAGGAAAGCATTGAAAAGCATTTTCAATGCTTTCCTATGGGGAGCACTAATGCGCATGCGCGGCATTGCCGCGCATGCGCATTAGGTCTCCCCAGCCGGTGGGCTGGATCAGTCTCACCCACCGGCAGACGCAATCACAAGGAGGAGCGGCGGCGGAGGAAGAAGCAGCGACGTGGGACATGTCGCTGCCTCTGGTAAGTAACTGAAGGTGTTTTCACCCCTTCTGCAACCGGGGATTGGGGGGTGGGAGTGAGAGGGGACCTGCAGTGCCAGGAAAATGGATTGTTTTCCTGGCACTGGAGTTTCCCTTTAATACTTACCCACAGCTTGATAATTAAGCCTATTTTTTTATTATATTTGGAATGGGACAAGTCCAATCTTTTAATTAAGCCTAAACATGAGTTGCACAACTTAAACCTGGGGGCCCAAGGCAGCTCATTTATACATTGTCTTGGGGGTGGCAAAGTTAAAATAGTAATAGTTATATTATTATGTTTAAGTGTGGGTGGTGTTAAGGGGGATTTTGTCATTATTAGTGAGCTTTAATCCTTTCACCACCACAACTATATCATGCACACTCTTGGAGTAGGGTGCGTTCGTGACACCGTGTTACCTCCTTTTTTTTTTTTTTCTTTCTAAGGTGTTTTACTAGAAATGTAATAAGTTGTTCCCTGGAGAACTTCATGATCGCATAAGAAAACAAATATATTGGTGGTTCCTTAACTACAAGTGCAATAAATACAAAATATCAGGCACAGTTTGATTAGAGAGGTAAAGTGAGTGAATCGTTAATATCTAATAGTAAAGGGATATTTATTGTGCTTCTTTTTCCCTTCTTTTTTTTTTCACCAAACACACAGTTTTTCAGAGACCAAAACATTCCCTAATATCATATTTATGGACAATAGTAAATTCTACATATTTCAAGACTATCATGCGCTAAGTATCATGGTAGAACAATACAATAGTTAGCAGAAAGCTACTCCATTAATGACAATGGGCTATAAACTTACATTTACATGCATATAAACCCATTTTTAACGCAGCTGGAAATTCTTTTCTCGATTTAAGTCGCAGGAAAAAAGTGACAAATGATCCGTAATCTCAATATGAAAGTAAAAAAAAAAAAAATATCAAGCTGAGTTTCAAATAAAGCGTTTCAATGTATAAATTCTGCTCAGCGGTGAAATTAATAGCAAAAAGTAACAAGTATTAGAAATAGAGATGGTTGTTTTCTGAAAAATATGAAACAAACTGTATTTTAGAATTACACCATGACTTAAATATAATATTAAAAAATTATTAGTCTAATAGTTGAAATACTTTGATAAATAGGTGTATATTTATCTTGCCACATTGTAGTGCTATTTTTCTTTAGCATTTAATTTATACTTTTATTTTATTTATTTTTCATTTTGGAAAATATTATTTATATATATGAAGAGAGATATACAGAATTTAAGTATTTATATAAATTACACTGTTCTAATTTCTAATTTAGTATAACTAGAGTGCTCTTTACCACAACTTGTGTATAATTCATAGAGCTCAGATTTAAACTACCTAAGTGGAAGCACCATAACCACTACACCTTATTTTAGTGGTTATAGTGAAAGTGGATTTTTTTGTGTGTTGTCCCTTTTGTGTTAAATCCGTTTTTATTGAGGAAAACATATTGAACAGTTTTCAAACAGCATACAGTTTGAGAAACAGTATTGATTTCAAATTCTAACTTCTGTTTCGGATTTCTTCTCTCTCTTTTTTTTTTTTTTTTCTAGTTATTTATTATTATTAATTAATTATTTTATTTTTTTTATTGTTTTTCCAGTTAAGCAACACATAAACAATACAGAAAACATTGGAGAACACATGCTGTGGATAGTGGCGGGTAACATAACAATAGGTAATGATAGAAGTAGAGTGGTAGATTTGGCATGTGAGGTTTGTGTGTCATCTGTATCTTGAAGTATTCAGGACAATGCTGGTGGCATATGGCCCACCCCTCTGGCATTGAAGGGAATTGTAGGAGAGGGTCTAGATCTATGGGTTTGGCAAGTCTGCTCCTGTCGGGGTTTATCACACATTGGTCAGGTATCTATAGTGTGGGAATGTGGAGATTCAGAGTTTGGGGGATTGGAGAAGGGGCGGCGGAGAGATGAGAGAAGAGAGGGTCAGGAGGGTTATGAGGATGGAAGGAGGGTGAGGGCTGGCTGGAAGCCAGTACAGGTATCCCCCTCTGTCATCACCCCAGCCCACCGCACCCCATGGACTCTCCTATGGTCGCCCAACCTGGGTTCTCGCACCTTTTCTCCGGTGTCTCAGGTACTAACCAGATGTTATACAAAGTTGTCAGATGAGATATGGCACAGGTAGTAGAACCATCACCGCGTGTATCTTTCTCTGTCTTCCACTGAAGTTGCTTTTAGGTCTTCAAATTTCCTTGTGTCTTCCACCTCCTCCACCCATCACTTGAGGTAGGGTATGTGGTTGTCTCCAATATATGGGGATGATTGCCTTTGCGGTGTTGAGGAGTTGTGTGACCACCGATCTTTTGTAGTTCAGCATTGGAATGGTAGTGTGGTGTAGGAGGAACGAAGTTGGCTACAGTTATAGGGATTCGTCTGTCACCTCCCATATTACCCGTACAATTGCCTCCCAAAATCTTCGCCCACCAGATATGGGCAAAGATTCCCACTTCCTTTCCACAGTGCCAACATGTATCTGGTAACGTGTGATCGCATGTGTGTAAAGCAGCAGGAGTGATGTGCCACCTTGTGAGTTTTCTTGCAGCTGTGCCGATACCAAGATTTTTTAATATACACAGTAAAGGAGGAGACTATATTTAAAAGAAGAAAAACTACCACAACAAGAGGACATAGTCTTAAATTAGAGGGACAAAGGTTTAAAAATAATATCAGGGATGGGTCGCTCTGACTAAGTAGATATGTGTCGAGTGATGGTGGCTCCTTCAACATATTACCAACAATAATAATAAAATAAATGTAAAAAAAGAAAATAAAAAATAAAACCCACTGGGGCGGAGCCTGACCGCGAAGGAAGATGGACGCCTGATCCCTGTGCTCCCTCTCCCTATAGCACTACCATCCGCTACCATCAGCGACCCCCCCTGTACACAGACCCCGAAATCACACCGTACCGGTGCATCAAGCCCTGCCCGACAATCCACTCCATGGGCGGAGGTAAAAAAAAGAAGGATCTTACCCCATCGGTGGCGACAATGTTCCGCGCGCCGGCCACCTCGCAACGGCCCCCCTCCTCGCAACCCCGAGAGGAGGAAGAATCGGAACCGGAGGAATATGCCCACAGCTCAGACCCCCCAGCACCACTCACAATAGGCATCCTGAGGGGTATGCTCCACGAGGCCACGGCCGACATAAAGACACACGTGGCTGCCGAAGTTACCAAACAACTGGTAGGCCTCAGAAAGGATATCACTGCGCTCACTAATAGGGCCGACCTCACAGACACCCACATCTCCAGGCTCAAAACCACATCCACCGAGCAGGCCCAGGACATTGCATATTTTCACGGCCGCATAGCAGCCCTAGAGGACAGCCTTGAGGACCTTAACAACCGCTCAAGGAGAAATAACATACGAATTAGAGGCCTGCCTGAATCAGTCACTCCGGACCAACTGATTCCCACTCTTAAAGGTATATTTCGCTCACTGGCCCCAGACCTCACAGCGAGAGATATGGAAATGGATAGGGCCCACAGGGCCTTGCGACCCCCCAGCCTGAACCCCACCACCCCAAGAGACATAATCACGAGACTCCACCATTTCCCAGCTAAAGAGAAATTGCTCCAAGCAGCCAGGTACAAGCAGCCTACATACCAAGATCATCGCCTCACCTTCTTCCAGGACCTCGCTCCATCGACGCTGAAAAAAAGAAGGGACCTGAAACCACTCACCTTAGCCCTCCAACAAAAGGGGATGAAATACACCTGGGGTCACCCCTTTAAACTGATGGTAAGAAAAGATGACCAAACCCACACCCTCCTCTCCCCGATAGAAATGGGACCCTTCGCTGACTCACTGGGGATCCAACTGGTACAATACGCCCCACCAACCCGTAACTGGTCCGACTCCAGACACACAGACGAGCCAAGGACACAACAACCACCAAAGAAGCTTAAAACACCAACTCCGACACAACCACAACCAGAGGAACCGGAGCGAACAGCTCCTAGGCACTAACCATGCCACCATATCAAGATAGGTCTACCCGGGCCGCGGAGAAGGTAACTGACACAAAATACGCCACTCTTCTCTGGCACGACTACCCCTCCACTGACCTTCCAACCGCCCTACCTGGGTGACCCACAATTACTGCACAATGGCCAGCCCCAACCTGCAGCCCGACCCTGAATCCCAGAAAGCAACGTTCAACCATCTGCCAAGAGAACCACCCCAATACAACCACCCCCAGAAGGGAAGCCGGGCGAGCACCGAGGACTAGTGCCCCCGGAATCCCCCCCCTCTACCTCTCAACCCCACACGGTCAGCAGCACCAAATGGACTGGACTAACATAAAGAAAACCGCAACAACCCACCTGCCACAACTCACTTGGCACTCATCAACCGGGATACCCATGGACTATACCTTATACCACCACCCCCTACTAACACCCGCAACTCTAAGCCTGCTACATCCATGCCAACATCGATAGTCGCAGGCCTACTGGACTTCATCGAGAACTTACTCACCCAACATCCTGAAACCCCACCGATACAGCCTACTGTCGCAAGAAGACCGCCATTTACCGTTGGGGTCTAGCAAGTATACTGCAATGCGGACTTTGGGGGGCACACGGGATAACCACGCACCTGCACGTATCCACATACAACACATACAAACATGGGCACGCCACACAACACTCAACACCCATAGGACGTAGTAAGACTGCGGACAGACCACCCTTAACAGGCGCAAGCCACACACATACATACACAATTGGACAAACCCACCGTCAACGACCACTCACACTGCAAACACACGAAGTCCATGGTCACACACATGAACAACACAAGCACGATCCTCCACACTCAGTGAAACCCATGACCCACCCCGCATAGACCACCATAATGATAGCTACCACTCCCCATGGGGAGAGACCAAAATCCACGTTGACCGAACACTCAAGCTCCACCACTTTATGACAGAGAATGCACCGGACCCAATGATCTTATCTCACTTCAGGGATAGGGACAAGCAGACCCACACAGCACGCATATGCATACCACTGGCCGAATTGTAAAATGTAATGACGATGGTTCTTGTTATTAATGGTTTAACAATGTTCTTTGTGTTTGCTTCTCCTGCAATGTTGTTTATATATGTATTGTACTGTTAGAATTTTATGCAGATATCTGCCACAACATATGTTGGTACGTTCCTCGCTAACCCTCGCGAGCTCCAACCTCTCCAGACTCCACCGCAGATACCTCATGACCCCAGCGACCCCACGCTTACACCTCCGACCCGAACCAACCAGCCACAGCACCGATGCAACCACGACACACACAGGGGAAAGACTCACGACAATATGGATGACTTACATCTCTCAAAAACCGTGAGTAACACACGACATAATGTGCTAGAGGGGAGAGGTTACGGGAACGTGAAAACCTTCCTCCTCTCTCCCGGACACACACACACCCGGACCCCTAAGGGGCACTCCACTCACTCAACCCCACCCCACAGGCACCAACGAACCCCCCACAACGCCTGGCACCAGAGATATAAGACCAGGTACATCCCCCTCAACCTCTCCACCCCACCCCAGATCGCCACGATCAACCCACGACCCACCCCACACCCCCCACCCAACCTTCTCTGAATAAGGAGAACCGGACCTGCAGGCCTCTCACCACAAACCCGCAGACAACCCACCACAAACAATGCCTAGATCAATCTCCTGTGTATCGCTTAACTGCAAGGGCCTAAACAACCCAGCCAAACGACATCAACTGATGCGTTGGGCGACCCGCACAAGGGCTGACATAATCCTACTTCAGGAAACACACTATGAGGAAAGTAGACATTTCCCCCTTAAAAATAAACACTACACAACATGCCACCTAGCAAATTCCCAAACAGGCAAACATAACGGGGTGGCCATACTCCTACACAAATCCTGCCCGATAACGTTCCAAGACTCAATAGCAGACCCACAAGGCAGATTCCTGACTCTCACTGGCAACCTGGGGAACCACAGGTATGCCATCTCTACCATTTACGCGCCCAACAAACCGGACCCACTCTTCTGGATAACCCTCAAGGCCCACCTAAAGCTATTTACCTCACATCACATTATACTAGGAGGTGACTTCAACGCGGTCATGTCCCCCCTTCTAGACCGCAAACGGGCCACGACCACCAACAATAAAAACCCCAAACACCCCAACAAACTTGATAAATCGCTGACAGATTTCACACTCCACACCGGGCTCCTAGACGTATGGAGACTCCAACATACCGACACACCAGACTTTACCTTTTACTCACACCCACATTCCTCATACTCCAGGATCGACATGTTCCTGATCTCCCCCTCACTACTTCCACTGGCTACGAACTCCTCCATAGGCACCATTACATGGTCAGATCATGCGGACATCTCACTAGAACTTCAGATCCCTCTCTCCACTAGGACATGGACCTGGCGCCTGAACCCCGCCCTGCTCCATAACCCAGAGATAAGGCAGACCATACGTACAGAATTAGGGAATTATTTCGAGGAAAACAAAGATTCGGTACCCTCAGTGGGCACACTTTGGGCGGCACACAAGACGGTGATTAGAGGGAAGTTAATAGAGCAGGCCACCAGACAGAAAAAACAAAAACTGGCGGAATTACAACACCACCTACTCCAACTACGGACCCTCACAGACCAACACAAAACGAACCCAACCCCAAACGTCCTCCTGCAAATCAAATCCCACCAGCAATCCGTCAAATCATTCATGGCCAAAGACTCTCAAAAAGCACTCCTATGGACCAAACAACTTTTCTACGACAAATCCAACAAAGCAGACTCCCTCCTTGCACGCAAACTACGCCATAAAACCCAAACCAAACGGATAGACAAAATTAACTCACCCAAGGGGACAACTTATGACACCCCTGACCACATAGCCTCCATCTTCGCCAAATACTTTACTAAACTATACGACCACAAACCGGAAGCCCGGCAACAACCGTGCCAAACAACCTCCCAACAAGCCATAGACTCCTACCTGCGCGACATCCCCCTCCCCACACTGACCGACGAAGCGAGAGAGCAACTCGCAGCCCCCATCACGACAGAGGAAATAACATACACGCTGAAAACAATCAAACCACACAAAAGCCCAGGCCCGGACGGATTTACGGGCCTATACTATAAAACATTTCCCGACATACTCACCCCACACCTAGCTACGCTCTTCAATTCACTCCTACAGGACGACGCCTTGCCAAGCGACATGCTGAGATCTAACATATGCCTCATCCCGAAACCAAATAAAACACACCTTGACCCGGGACATTACAGACCCATCTCCCTGCTAAATGTAGACACCAAAATATTCACTAAACTACTGGCAAACCGAGTACAACCCTTCCTTCCAACACTGATCCACCCGGATCAGGTGGGATTCATCCCCTCCAGGCAAGCAAGCGACAACACCAGACGTACCCTGGACCTCATGTGGGTAGCCCAACACCGACAGATCCCGACCCTTCTCCTCTCCATGGACGCAGAGAAGGTATTTGACCGCCTTCTCTGGCCCTACCTATTCTCCACCCTTAGGAGATTCGGATTCCCCACACCCTTCACCACAGCCCTAACTACCCTCTACCACAGACCAACGGCCACGCTCTTGATACCCAACGCGACGCCAACGACAATCACAATCTACAACGGAACGAGACAGGGTTGCCCACTGTCACCTCTCCTTTTCGCCCTATCCCTAGAACCCCTTCTACAAAAAATACGGAACTCCCCATTAATACAGGGCCTTAAAATAAACAGAGACGAGTACAAAATCGCAGCTTATGCAGACGACATATTGCTGACAATCACGAAACCCACGCAATCCCTCCCACCCTTGATCACACTCTTAGACACTATCGGGGTATAAGTTAAACCTCGACAAAACTGAAGCCCTACCACTGGTAATCAGCGAACCAACTCTAAGACAACTGGAAACCACGCACCCATTCACCTTCAGAAACGACAATATCCGATACCTCGGCATTCTACTCCCCAATCACCTCCCCACCCTCTACAGTGTGAATTACACCCCCCTAATCCAACAAGCATACACAGACCTCCAACGCTGGGACAATATGCCAATCTCATGGCTGGGCAGAATAGCCTCCATTAAAATGAATCTGCTGCCTAGATTCCTATACCTATTTCAAACCCTGAGCATCCAAATTTCCCGAAAAGACTTCAAACTGCTCCAAACCAAAATTGATAATTTCATCTGGTCCAATAAGAGACCACGAATCAAACGTTCCACAATGTACCAAAACACCAAAGTTGGAGGTCTCGGACTCCCAAATTTCTACAACTATTACCAAGCTGCCCAATTAGCACAGATCCAACATCTACACACCGCCCCAGGTACGAAACTATGGGTTGACTTAGAACACGACCTGCTAGGCGGAGACCACCCCTCACTACTCTTCTGGCTCCCAAAGCAACTAAGACCGAACACCCCACAAACAGCCCCAACCCTGCAAACATCCTTCCAAATATGGGACAGAGTCATCCGCAAAACCACTCTCATCAACAAACCTTCCCCACTCACCCCAATCCTACGCAACAAACAATTCCCCCCTGGGATGACACCCAGAGACTTCGCACACTATGAAGACAATGGCCTCTCCCGCTTCTTCCACTTCTTCAGAGCCAACCAACTAATCCAATTTCCAGACCTGCCCAGACAAACCCCACTGACCACCCACGACCAATTCAGATATATACAAATCCGCAGCTTTCTCTCTAACCCCACTCACAAGGCCACAGCAACCACCAAACTTACCCAATTCGAACATAACTGCATACACAAACCAGTACACAAAAGCCAAATCTCCTCCATCTACCTCCAACTAAACTCCACCTCCCAGACAGACGCAATCTCCTACACCAGAACATGGGAAAGAGATATAGGCCCACCGACCGACACCTCGGACTGGGCGAGCATATGGGAAGCAACAGCCTCCCTCACGATATGCGTAAACCACAAGGAGCAGGCATATAAAACGCTCCACCGCTGGTACCTAACACCCCTACGAATGAAACAAATGGGCTGCTCCACCACAGATACATGTTGGAAGGGCTGCGGAGCCCAAGGCACCTACATACATCAATGGTGGGCATGCCCCCACATATCCCAATTATGGACAGCCGTTACCAACTTGACATCCCAAGTCCTACACACGGACATTCCCATGGACCCCTGGATATGGCTACTCTCCAAACCCTATGCCCCACTGGTCAGATCCCAAAACAAATTACTAGCGAAGATAGCGCTGGCTGCCAGACGTGCAATAGCAGAACAGTGGGGTAATCAAAACCCCCCCACTCTGGCAACGACGATACAAAAAATAAAAGAGGCAATGGAGATGGACAAACTTTCAGCCCTTTTACATGACACCACCCACCACCACAACAAGATATGGGATCCCTGGCTGATACACCACCTACTGCATAACCCCTGAGACCGGATGACCTAGCACTCGTCTCACTGACCCACACCTCCCTCACCTAACGCATGGCCTCCCCCAAGGCCGTGAATCCCATCCACACCCACCTGCAACGCTCAAAACCCACCACACAGCCGATACACAACTGTAAATTATGCCACCTCCCACAAAACCAGACTCTGCCCGGCAACACTCCGCTAACCGAAACCAACCGAGACTCACAAACTGCATAGACAACCCCAATACCTACCCTCTCCCGCACCACTGGCCCTCATGAACACGCTAACTGCATACATAGGCACTGCACATTGGAGATAATGAGGCCATCCGAGATGACACACACCGCCCCCTGCAACTACTCGATAGCAGTAGCACATAAGAGATACAAGACGCACTGAAACATAGACGGGACACTGGGTAACTCCCTGCCCCCTCTCCTCAGGGCCTGCACCCTACCAAACAACCTGACAATACCATGGACTCTATACGCAAAGTAAAGGAATATGTACCCTACCCCCCACCCTTTTCATTTCTGTTCCCCACCCCAATCCCCAGACAAAGAACAACAGATATCGACTAGAATGTAGAAAATGTTTATCTGCAATTAAAGCAGGTGGAAACCACCAACAGATAACTGATATACACGCTTAAACTGTTTGCCTACTGTAAAAAGCACACGTCTGTTTTGTGAAATTTGTACTACAAACTTTAATTTCCCGTTTTCTTTTCTGTACCCCCACCCCATAAAACAAAAATCTTTCAAAATAAAGAATTTAAAAAAAAAAAATAATAATATCAGGAAGTATTACTTTACTGAGAGGGTAGTGGATGCATGGAATAGCCTTCCAGCTGAAGTGGTAGAGGTTAACACAGTAAAGGAGTTTAAGCATGCGTGGGATAGGCATAAGGCTATCCTAATTATAAGATAAGGCCAGGGACTAATGAAAGTATTTAGAAAATTTGACAGACTAGATGGGCCGAATGGTTCTTATCTGCCGTCACATTCTATCTTTCTATGTTTCTATTCAAAATGTGTTCAGTCTCTGAGTAGACTAGGCTTCTATGGGATTGACCGAGCGGATTGCGAATGGTTTCATTAGTATGTCAGCTATGCAAAGTATTAGTACGTGTTTTGTCAAGTGTGGGAGAGGTCCCTGATCCCCTGCCAGGAAGTTTGGGTTGCGTTTCAGAGGGAGCATGGGGCTGGTGTCTGTTGTAAGGTAGTACTTTGCGTCATATCTGTGCAAGACCTGTAAAGTTGCTTTCACAAATGGGTTTATGATGGGTATGTGTTTGCTTGCTTATCTCGTGCTATGTGGAGGGATTTTCCTTTCCAGATACATTTGCGGACTTCCGCTTTTAGAGTTGTGAAGAAAGTTTTTGGGGCCAAAATCAGCACTGTTTGGAAGACAAAAAGGAGTTTAGGAAGCAAAGTCATCTTGACTGCGTTCACTTGGCCCAGCCAGGAGATATAGTAGGGATTCCAGGAATGTAGCTCCTCTGTAGCTGCTTTGAGGATGGGAAGGAAGTTATGGAAGTATAAGTCCGTCGCGTCCGGTGTGAGCCAGACCCCTAGGTATCGCATTTGGCGCTCAAGTGTCTGTCATAGTGTAGGACCAATAGTGAGACCTAGAATTTCAGATTTCTAGGTTGGAGATGTGACCGTGCCTCGAATTCTAATTTGATTGCCTGCAGGGATGGAGCCACGTCCATCACTATGAATAGAAGGTCGTTAGCGTATGCAAGGACCTTGTGGTGTGTTCGTCCCGCTTTCAGTCCATGGATATTCTTGTTGCATCTGATTTTGTTCAGGAAGACTCAAAATCACCAAAATCACAAATCTTACATCACCTAACCGGCTACCTATCAGCCTCCCAGGCCAACCGGTACCGGGACAACATAATGTGATGCAAATCAAAGAAGCCAAAGCCGCATAACCCGAGACAGGGCCCAAACATAGCCGACCTCCTACACCAAACACAGGGGGCATCCAGGCCCAAAATGGCCGCTTACCCGGAGAACTTCTCTGAACTCTCCGATGACTTCTCCTCGGGTGAATAGGCGATAGATCTCCCTGTGGAACCAACACCAAGACCGGCGACCCAGAGGGCTGACACCTCGCCTGTGATGACGGCGGTTCTGAAATCATTGCTAGCCGATCTCCAACGCCTCCTTCAATCAGACGTGGCGTCCCTCTGGGCCGACATCCACGGCTTAACGGGGAGAATCGGAGCCCTGGAGACAGAAAACACTGGCCACGCTTCCCAAATAACTGCTCTGCAACTGGAGGTGCAAGGCCTCAAAAGCCAAAATGAGGGACATGAGCGCCGGTTTGCGGCACTCAAGGGCGCAAGACGGGCCAATAACTTGAAAATACAGGGCATCCCAGAAGACACGGACGAACTGCCACACATATTGAGGCGCCTGTTGACAGCCCTGCTACCGCCATGGCAAGCCAAGACAGCGCAGCTGGACAGCTTCTTCCAGGCTCCAAAACCAGCCAAGGCACCCACCGCAATACCCAGAGATCTTATCATAGGATTCCAGTCCACAAAGACAAGATGGCGGTTGTGGCGGCGACTAGGGAAAGCGCAACTTACCCGTTCGAAACGATGGATCTCTCATTCTACGCAGATCTTACTGGGAGTACACTTGCATGGAGAAGATCCCTCAAGTCATTCACCGCGCTGCTGAGACAGAAGAACATACCCTATAAGTGGCTGATGACCCGAGCTTTATGGCTCCAGGTGGGAGAAAACAAACACACAGTAAGCACCCTCACAGAGGCAACAGCCTTGCTACACATTCTGGGCCTGCCGAAAGACTCTCCACACCCCGCTACGACTCTAAGCGCTACCACCTTGACACACAAATGGAACCCTGATCGAGTGACCCCCTTCGTCCCACGAGGACTGACCAGGGAACAATCTGAAGCGGCAGCAGCCTGAACTGATGGGCGAGAGCTACCACCTTAAGGACACTCAGCTCAAACACAAGCTATTACAATTTTTCAGTTTAAACGTTAACCCATTATTGTTTTGTTGTTACCATGACGACCTACCCGACAAATAACTCATCCGACTATACGGCCTATGGGCCACGAATCACTAGCCCCCCGTCTGACATAAACTTAGCAAGAAACACACAATCTACCCTGACATAGCCAGGCCTAAAACTAAGCAAAGCATAACGCGACATGACCTCCCACTACAGGGAGCATGTCACTTAAAAGCAACAATCACTAATGTACTGCCAGGGACATATTTGGTACACCCAACGAATCAGACAAGGGCTTATCAGCACGCACCCAAGCACACTGCACATTCCACCTAAGCCTTACCTCACCAGGTGCACAACAGAGATGATAAGACGCCACAAGACACCAGGCACGTACTTCAAGCTATAGAGACTAACCTGTTTACTGCGACCAAAACTAAAAATGTGCAAGATATGACAAGCCATGCAAATGTTATTGAATGTTTAATGACCTTTTGCACAAGCTGTGGCAGTGCGACCTTATGTGTTAATATATGCACAACCAAACTAAAGAATTAAAAAAAAAAAAAAGAAGGAAAGTAAGTATGTAAAAGAGGATAAAGGTCTAGCTGACTAGTATTTTTGTTTAGTATTTACAGATGGAAATGAAGGAAAGGGATCTTAGTTAGGAAAAAGGACAAATGAGTCATTTGTTACATGTGAGTTTACAGAGGAAGAGGTTCTATTTCAACTGTCAAACGACAAAAAGGATGATGGGGCCTGATGGAATACACCCAAAGTGATTTAAAGAGCTTAGTGGTGTACTAGCAAAACCATTAACGGATTTATTTAACCAATCATTGTTAACAGGAGTAGTCCCAGAGGATTGGAAATTAGCTAATGTAGTGCCCATTCACAAGAAAGGTAGTAGGGAGAAGTCGGGCACATATAGGCCAGTAAGCCTTATTTCAGTAGTGGGGAAAATAATGAAAACCATGTTAAAGGATAGGATTGTTGAACATTAGACATGTGCAATTTGTTTCGGTCTGAATGTGAATTCGGACGAATGTCGAGCAATTCAGACATTCGGATGCTTCCGAAGTGCCGAATTGCCGAGGTCCAGAATTTCGTAAGTGCCGAACCGAACCGAATGGCTGAATTGCCTAATTTCAGAAGTGCCAAAGTGCTTCGGATTTCTGAAAAATGAAAAAAAAAGAGAGGGAGAGAAAATTATGTGAATGATGACAGGGGTAGGGTTAAGTTAGGGTTGGGTTAGGGTAGGGTTATGGTTGAGGTAGGGTTAGGTTAGGGTAGGGTTAAGTTAGGGGTAGGGCTAGGTTACGGTTTGGGTTAGGGTAGGGTAGGGGTAGGGTGGTGTTAGGGGTAGGGTAGGGTAGGGTTAGGGTAAGGTTAAGGTAGGGTTAGGTTAGGGTTTGGTTTAGGGTAGGGTTAGGGTTGGGTTAGGTTTAGGGTAGGGTTAGGTGAGGGTTAGGGTAGGGGTAGGGTAAGGGTTGGGGTAGGGTTAGGGTAGGGTTAAGTTAGGGGTAGGGTTAAGTTAAAGTTTGGGGTAGGGTTAGAGTTGGGTTAGGTATAGGGTAGGGGTAGGGTTAGGGTAGGGGTAGGGTAAAGTTAAGGTAGGGTTTGGGTTGGGTTTGGTTTAGGTTATGGTTATGGTTAGGATAGGGTTGGCTTAGGATTAGGGTAGGGTTAGGTTTAAGGTAGGATTAGGGTAGGGGTGGGTTTAGGGTTAAGGTAGGGTTAGGTTAGGGTAGGGTTAGGGTTAGGGAGGCCTATAGATTTTCCGAATTGCCAAAGTGCCGAACCAAACCAAATTGCCGAAGTCCCGAATATCGGAAGTGCCGAACCGAAGTGCCGCAGTCCCGAATTGCTGAAGTGACAATTTTTTTTCTTTCAGATTTTCAGGCAGCACTGGGAGGAAGTGACACTTCCTCCCACAGAAACAGGAGCCGCACGGGAGGAAGGAGCTGTTCAGGAGGGGGCCAGGCCGGGATAGCTTAACTCCCAGCCACCCCAGCCAGCCCACTGGACCCAAGGGAAGCCACCCTCCAGGAAAAGGTAAGAAACTGGAGGGTGGTTATCAAATTTTGCTGAGTGTGTGTGTGTGTGTGTGTGTGTCAGTATATATGTATGTGTGTATGTCTGTTGTCTGTCAGTGTGTCAGTATGTCTGTGTGTGTGTGTGAGTCTGTCAGTGTCTGTGTGGTTCAGTATGTATGTGTGTATGTGGGTTTCAGTATGGCTGTCTGTGAGTGTCAAAATGTCTGTATGTGTGTTTGCCTCTCAGTGTCTGTGTGTATGTGTGTTTCAGTATGTCTGTCTGTCTGTGTGTATGTGTGCCAGAATGTCTGTCAGTATGTCTGTATGTGTGTTTGTTTCTCAGTGTATGTGTGGTTCAGTATGTATGTGTGTATGTGTGTTTCAGTATGGCTGTCTGTGAGTGTCAAAATGTATGTATGTGTGTATGTCTGTCAGTGTCTGTGTGTATGTGTGTTTCAGTATGTCTGTCTGTCTGTGTGTATGTGTGACAGAATGTCTATGTGTGAGTTTGTCAGTGTCTGTGTGGTTCTGTATGTCTGTGTTTGTCAATATGTCTGTCAGTGTATGTGTGTTTCAGTATGTCCATCTGTCTGTGTGTATATGTGCCAGTATGTCTGTCAATGTATCTGTATGTCTGTGTGTGTGAGTCCGTCAGTGTCTGTGTGGTTCAGTATGTCTTTGTGTATGTGTGTTTCAGTATGGCTGTCTGTGTCAGTAAGTCTGTCAGAATGTGTCTCTGTATCTGTATGTTGTCCATTTGTGTTTGTGTGTGTATCTGTTTGTGTCAGTGTTTGTATCTATACCTGAATGTGTGTCGGGTTGTGTATCTGTGTGTCTGAGTGTGTGTCGGTGTATCTATATGTAGTCAGTGTGTGTACCTTTGTATCTGCATGTATGTCAGTGTTTGTATCTGTGTGTGTGTGTCTATGTGGGTGTCAGTGTCTGTGTGTATCTGTATGTTCTTGTGTGTATCTATATGCGGTCAGTGTGTATCTGCATGCGTGTCAGGTAGTGTATTTGTGTGTATCTATATGTAGTCAGGGGGGCCCAAGTAAATGCTTGCCCAGAGTCCAATCAAAATTAAAGACGGCCCTGCCTCGGATATATATGTATAATGTTATATCCCCACTGAGGCACCGTTTTTCTAAACCAAAGAGGTTTAAATTTGGAAAGGAACAGAGAGTATAGGGTGTTGGAAGAAACCAACTCCCCAGGCTCTGTGGAGGTTACAAGAGGTATAGGGGGCTTAACCCCAATACAAAATATAGAAAAGGAGGAGAGTGGGCTGGGAGACCTCCAAAATATAGAGGTGGACTGCCTGCTCATTCACAGACCTATACCTCTTTAAGTAAATGTACTTAACGAAAAGGGGAAAAAGGAAAAAGGGGAGGAAAAAAAAGGGGGGGGAAGAAGGGTTCTTAAACCTTTAATAGGACAAAACATACAATTTTTGATAATATATAAAACTGGCTTTAAAGATTGCCAGACACAACTGGCTTTAAAGATTGCCAGACACAAGTAATACAAGTGAGTAAGGTAAGTGCTCACAGACACTAATTAAAACGAGCCCCGATGGCAGGTTCAATATACCACTTGACAGAAGGGTCACTGTAAAAATATATAGTATATATCTCTTAACAGAGTAATCAGCCCAGAGAGCCTGGTATAGGGGCGAGGGGGAGGATGGGTGGGAATATGTAATATATTATGTCTTGGTAGTAATGGTGCCCCTGGGGACAGCAGTATAGTTACTCATGTAGGCCAGATTGCTGATACCGAAGAAGTGGGTAGTAAATACAAAGTAGCTGACTCGAGAGAGAATGGCTTACCCTCCAAAGCGTAAAGTATACATACAGAGTGAGAGGGAGAAATAGCCAAAATTTCTATTACAGGAGTCCTCAAAACACATCACACCCACATCTAAATAGCCCTGAACTTCCTAACTGTCTCCCAAAACAGAGTGGGACCAAGTGAATTATCTGCTGCTTCAAGGCAGCCTCAAGGCTATTCCTACCGTACAAACCCCTATCCGCCCATAAAGACCTTAACTGGTCATAGAGACAACCAAAAAATCTTGCCTAATTAACCCCTTAAGGACACATGACATGTCTGATACATCATGATTCCCCTTTATTCCAGAAGCTTGGTCCTTAAGGGGTTAAATAAAAAATAAAATAAATGAAAAAAACAAAAAAATAAAAAGGAGTCTCAAAATAAATGCATCGGCATTGTTGAGTGCTCGACGCGCGTTTCGGCGTATAGAACCGCCTTTGTCAAGAGCTGAAGGGTGTCTGTGTGAATACCCGTGTTATAAAGGAAAATATGTCCTACCCCTGGAGTCCAAAACGCCAACCGCTGTCCTGGCCGCCGCCCTTACCGGGCACGTCACACTGGTACCTCCTACGTTGCGTTCCGGTCCACATTGATGACGGGGTGGGCGTCGTTAAATCGTATCATTATACCGTCCCTCAGGTATACGTCATATACTCGCCTCCCATTCACTTAGTGGGAGGCACGGGGAGGGGGGCGTGCTTAGACTACATTTATACTTTAGGGGAACGGGACAGTTGTGTCCAAACAAAGTATAAATAAGTGCCAAAGTAGAAACTTATAAAGGCAATTATGTAGCAATATAGCTATATACACTGTATCTTGATATGGTCACATAGGGAACACACAGGCCGTAATTGTTAGCAATGAAGTTAACTAAAGTGGGAGGTAAAGACCTGCCCTAGATGTAGGCTTAGCCATAAAGAATACAGTGTATAAATGTGCGCATTAGACTATAGCAAATGCCGAATGTATTCATATTCATTAAGAAAGTTGTAAAAAAGAAAGAGAGGGAGGAACATGAATAAGGCAGTGGACCTCTAAAATTTAGAATTAGTATATTAGTATACTCAAATGAGATATCATGAATGAAAAAGTAGATAGTAAATAGAGGGATTGTGTAGTTATGTTAAAGATCGTAGAATACACAGAGAGATATAAACAAATGAATAAATACGTACTTCATAACATCACATATTATATTAGACACCAAAGGAAACCATGAACTTCGGCATTAGGTGAGGACAAAAAATATTAAATAATAAAGTGTATTTATTCATTTGTTTATTATATGGAGGGTCCATACTCCTATTTCCTTTTATTTTTGTTACTCATTATTTTTATTTTTTTCTATTTATTTATTATTATTATTTTTTCGTTTATAGTGGTGATTCTGCTATTATTGCTGAATATCTCTCTGTTTTTGTCCCTTAATAACCTTTTAAATACTTTGCCAGCCACAGAAGTTAGGCTCACAGGTCTATAATTTCCAGGGAAGGATTTTGAACCCTTTTTTTGAATATAGGAACCACATATGCCTTCCTCCAATCCTCCGGTACCTGAAAGAATCTAGATTGGATGGCTCTATCACAATATTTCTAAGCCCTATCAGCACTTTTTCTAAAGTCACTGAGTGAGCAGTGATATAGAGATCCATGTTTGCAGAAAATCATAGTACTCATACTTCTCATTAGACCAACAAATGGTGCCATCAAAATAAATCAATTAATAGACAATGCTTTTTGATTCATGTGATGGTGGGAACAGTTGGAAAAAGTGACACGAGATAGACAGGTAGTGGGAGTTTGAGCGCAGGACCATCCCATGTGTTCCCTACAAAGGGTTAATAAGTATGTAGGGGTGTATATAAAAAATACCCCTTTCTGTCTCATTAGAGATATTTTTGCCAGAAGCTCAAGGAAGCAAGGTGAATGGTTAGTGTGGGACCCACCTGAGAGGTTTGCCTTGACGTGGCAGGTGGCCAACCCCTCCTATGGCCATTGGAGTAACTAAATAACCTCAATTGCTCTATGGTCCAGTTCTGATGCTCACATCCTCATTGAAGGTGCTTTTGGTATTAAACAGTGGCCATCATGGGCACTCTAAACTGGTCTGCAGCTGCGCAGTCCCATATGCAGCAAATTGCGATACATTGTGTGTTCTGACACCTTTCTATCATAGCCAGCATTAAGTAATTCAGCAATTTGAGATGGGCTAGTCTTCGCTCCCCACGTGCATCAATGAGCCTTGGGTACCGGTTCACTGGTTGTCCTTCCTTGCACCACTTTTTGAAGTTACTAGCCACTACTTACCGGAAGCTCCCCACAAGACTTGCCATTTGGGATATGCTCTGACCCAGTTGTCTAGCGATCACTATTTGGTCCTTGCAAAAGTCACTAGGATCTTTTCACTTGCCCATATTTCTTGCTTTCAACACATGAAATTCATGAATTGACCATTCACTTGCTGTCTAATATATCCCACCCCAAGACAGTTAAACAGTTCAACGTATAGATGTCCCTAAAATTTTTCCAGATCTTCACACAAAGTTTATGCCACAGTAGACATCAGAATGAGTCCATCTTGGCAGCTCACAGTATCTGGTGAAATCTGCACAGCTTGCAGTCTGACAGTTGGGATACAGAGAATAGACTTGACATTCTAAGAATTTCTAAGAAGGTTTGCTTTATGATGGCTCAGCTTGGCACCACTGATATTTGTGAACCAGATTTCCCATGATGCTTAGCTGTGAGCCATGAACCAGGGACCCTCTACTCTAAGGTATTTTTGAATTGTATCCATCTGTTTAATTAGCTAAATGCACCTTAGTGCTTTATAAACATAATCTATCTCTATATATATAGATATACACACATACATATTATTATGAGGGTTTGTTTGCAAACAATTAGTCCACTATTGGATTGCAAAATGTTGGTCAAAATAACCAAATAAAAATAAAACATCTAAACATATGTACTTGCGGTTTAATTAGGCGTGAGATTTACATTAATGTATTCTAAGACGATAATTAACTTTAAATTATAAAGCTAAGCTAAAGTTTTAACGGCTTCTTTTAACTCCTTCCCGACCGCGTACATACTAGGTACGTCCGACAAAAACGGTCATTAAGGACCTCGGACGTACCTAGTAAGTCCGCAGTATTCCTTACTACTTACCCGCCCGCCGCCGTTCCCCTGCCGGCAATCAGTGTTGCTCCCATTCTGGGGGGACTGCCTGACAGCCCAGACAGCCAAATTAGGCCCACGCGAGCGGTCTGAAAGAGCGGTCACTTGGTCGCAATAGGCTGACAGGCAGTTTCCCTGCTTCTGTTAAAAAAATCAATAAAAATGTTAATAAATAGGAAAAAAAAAAATATATATATATATATGTGTAAAAAACAGATACAATTTGCATCTTGTAATACCTTTTTTATTGGACTAACATAATTTTTTAATGTCATTAAAAAATTCTGTTAGTCCAATAAAAAAGGTATTACAAGATACAAATTTTATCTGTTTTTTACATCTACATCACTGGAGTAATACGGCTACAATCTCTGAGATATATATATACATATATTATATATATATAATATGTATATATATCTTCTATATATAATGTCATACTAAGTGTATTTTTTATTAATATATACGTATATATTAATATAAAAATACTTCTAATTAAATTAAACGTGTATATATATATATATAATATATATAAGAACTATATATATTGTATAAAATAAATAATTAATTCAAAATAAACAAAAAATTAAACAATTATTACATTTAAATTTATATATATATATATATAAATCTAAAAAAATACCGGCACTCTAGGTTTTCTTCATGCAATTTATTGTATGAATCCAAGATTGTCAACGTTTCAGCTCCCGGTCGGAGCTTTCATCAGGACACATGAAATAGCATAAATAAAAATGACAAACATATATAGGACACATAATCAAAATTCACTCACCAAGAACAGGTGTATCCTATCTCATCAAATGCCTAGCGTGCACTGAGCGTATGTGCGCATGTGTGCCATTCTCTAAGCCACCCCCAAGTCAGGAAGTAGCTGTAGCCAATCGCTATTCCGCGGGTACGTCACAGCTCCATGGCAACCGTTTGTAAACACGGTCGCCTCTGTGTAAACTGAAGCTGCAGGGAGATTCTCTCCTTTATCCACGATCAGCCAGCTCTACATCCGACACTGGTTTACTGGCATTACTATGGCAACACATCGACACCATATTGCTAGGAATATAAATATATAGATATTATTTGCAATAAAGTAATACTCCATTAGACAAAAACATTTCCATTACTTTTGTATTAAAGCTTATATCATCATCCTAGTCCATGGTCTAAAACCAAATTAATAAAGCAAAATGTGATAATGTGCATAATTATAAATACATAAGTATATACAAGAAATATAAAATCAACCTTACATAAAGGTATGTTATATATAGTGACTCAAAAAGAGTTATATTTATATTTAGATTTATTTGTGTTATTTTGCACTAAGTGTATTTATTACTACATAATTAAAATCTAATGGTGTATAATACAAAAAATATTTTTAATTTTATTTATCTTTTAAATACAAATGTGTTAATATGTGCAAAAAGAATATTATTATAAAGTGTTAGTTTTAAATACTATTTAGTATTGACATTCTTGTCCAATTTGAGTGTCTATATATAATTAGGTGTAGACTGGTATAGGCCCGGATACTGATAATGTATTAAGAAAAAAAAAATAATAAATAAAAAAATAAAAAGTAATTACTATATTGTAAGGGACAAAAAGGACGAACCCACTGGACCCAGAGGGAAACCTCCAGTGCGGAAGTAATACCTGTTTTCAACTTGTCAGAAAGAACACTCAGCCACAAGGAATTGGATATTTTAAGTAAGGGATTGTCGTTTATTCCTACAAGAGCACCTAACCATTTTCAATGGAATGTGGAACTGTACAAGTTCGGCCGGACATTGAGATTGAAAGATTTCTTCAATAAGGTACAGAAACCTACCACTGTTGAAGTCAATGGATCTAATAAACCACTCTTCAAAAGATCAAGCCAGTTTGACCCTCCATCAAATCAACTGACAATTAAAACATTTTTGTCCACTGTTAAAAATGAAACAGCAGAAATCTTAAATGGAAACAAACCTCAACACTGGAATTTTACCAGGGAACAACATACATTAGTAAAGCAATTAGCATCAGACCCTACAATTGTAATCTGCCCCGCAGATAAGGGCGGGGGCATAGTCGTTTTAAACTATGCAGAGTATGCTAGTGAAATATACAAGCAATTGGAAACACGGGAAACTTATCAACTCCTGGAGAAGGACCCTACGAACAATATTGCCCCAAAAATTGAAGAGGTATTAATATTCTTCCTTAAAGCTGGTTACATTGATTCAGACCTATTTGAATATTTACAGAAGAAACATCCTCGGACACCAATCCTATACACGTTACCAAAAATTCATAAAAATCCTAAAGATCCCCCAGGCAGACCGATTGTTTCTGCGATAGAGGGTATCCTAGAACCTATAGCCAAGAATCTGGACTACTTGTTTAAACAACCAGTTACGGCTATACCAACGTGCATTAAGGATACTAGTATCCTCCTGCATGACCTTAAACAAATTGGGGAATTCAAAGGGCTACTTATAACAATGGACGTGAATGGTCTCTACACTGTAATACCACATGATGACGGGATCGAGGCCATGAGGAAACTATTGTCGAGTTCTGCATGTTATCATGGACCCCCGATTGAATACACCATGGAACTATTGTCATTGGCTTTACGGTACAACTACTTTCGATTTGAAACGAAATGGTTCCTACAGATATCTGGAACTTCATGGGGGCAGCAATGGCCCCCATGTATGCAAATACTTTCATGTTCGACTTCGAACAACAATACATCATAACAAGATACCAAGAACAAATAGTAAGATACGATAGGTTCATAGACGACATTCTGATTCTCTGGAGGGGAGCACATGCAGAAGCAGTAGCATTTATTGAATATATAAATGAGTTAACTACTCCCATCAAAGTGACCTCCAAAATTGACACTGAGAATGTCCAATTCCTATAGATTATAGGATTATACACCAAACCTACCGATCAAAATACCATCTTGCACTCTGAAAGTTTTCATCCACAGCATCTGAAAAATTCACTACCATTATCGCAATTCTTGAGGGTATATCGGAATAATTCCCAAGAAGAACAATGTGAGAAACAATTGAAAACTATGTATCTGAAATTCACAAAAAGAGGATATAAATGACCGGTACTGGATAAAGCTCTTCTTAAAGCGTTAGATGTCTAGGATGTGTAACCTGTGGACACCTTATTCCTTCTAAGACTTTCTCCCACCCCCACACAGGAAAGGTTTATAAAATTGCCCACAGAATACATTGTCGCACAGAGTTTGTCATATATAAACTTGCATGTCCCTGTGGACTGAGTTATATTGGCAAAACCGAGACAGCTCTATGCGAAAGAATTAGAGGCCATAGGTCAAGTATCCGCTTGGCCTATCGAGATGGCAAATCGGATAAACCTGTGGCCCAACATTTTCTAGAGAAAGAACATCAACTCTCTACTCTACGATGTGTAGCGATTGATCATATTCCGGTGGCAGCTAGAGGGGGAAATCGAGCCAAGTTCTTGTTGCAGAGAGAGACATATTGGATACTAGAACTGGGCACATTGACCCCAAAAGGCTTGAATGAAAAATGCTCTTTTACCTCATTCCTATAAAAAATGTCTCTTAACATAAATTGGATATTTATATTCCTCAATCTTACAAAGTTATTTTTTAATCGTTTTGATATATAATTGAATTCATGTATCTGATAATATTCTACACATATCTCACCTTATGTTCATGTATCTTTTTCATCAATAGCCTGTGCAATTAGTACTAATTAGGACAACTTACAATATAGTAATTACTTTTTATTTTTTTATTTATTATTATTTTTTTCTTAATACATTATCAGTATCCGGGCCTATACCAGTCTACACCTAATTATATATAGACACTTGTAACGGAATTATATATTATGCCTGGACACTCATACTAATTACACAGTGGAACATACAAATAACCGAATGACTCGTTCAAAATACCGAACACCGGACCACCTTGGTGGGTAATTAAGGGATGTTTTACCTCCCAGCTTCAATCCAGCCGTTCGCATGGTCCACCACGAATCCTTTGTGTAAAGTATAGGTGGCCGCCATTTCGGGACAGCAGTGTTTGCCAACGATCGTCTGGAACTAAAAACGTAGACGCAAACAGGCGAACACCGCTGAGACCTCCAGGATCACGTAACTTCGTGCTGGATCTACCGAACGACCCGCCGTTCGGTAGAAAACCTTAAGAGATTATGGGGAGTCTAGCGACCATAAGGATTCGACTGGATGGCAGAGTTTTCATACCGTTTCACTGTACGAACGAGGACCGACCGCAAGGCCAAAACTTATGGAACTATTTTCGGCTAGTTTGCCTGTGCGGTCGGTCAAAACTTTGGAACCCAATAACTCCCGAACCAATTATCCAAATGGACTGATTTTTTGATATGTTGCCCTCCTGAATGAGAGCTATCAAGCGGTGCTATATTGAAAGCTGTACCCCCTGTTTTTGGGGTACATCCAGAAGTTGGGTAAAATACTGTATATGTTAATTGTGTTAAATGTTTATCTGAGGGGAGGGAACATGGGGGTTGTACCATGTATGTGATTGGTGATTTTATGCCTCCCCCTGGGTGTGCCCTTGTTGTACTCTTCTGTAATAAAAACCAGGCTGGGTGTGCCAGCACCTCAGTTCTTCTTGACCCTTCAAAACGTAGCCTCGTCTCGTTCTCGGAAGGCGATTATTTGGGAATATTATTCTGCTCTTTTTACAGCTGAACCTGACTCTCCCTCTGGATATCGTGAATGGGATTATACCAGTTTAACTTTGACACAGCAGCTTGCAGGAAAAAGGACGTCTCCAACGGCTGATACCCTCTCACTACCTGGGTAGCCGTTACAAGACTCAAATTGGACAAGAATGTCAATACTAAATAGTATTTAAAACTAACACTTTATAATAATATTCTTTTTGCACATATTAACACATTTGATGAGATAGGATACACCTGTTCTTGGTGAGTGAATTTTGATTATGTGTCCTGTATATGTTTGTCATTTTTATTTATGCTATTTCATGTGTCCTGATGAAAGCTCCGACCGGGAGCTGAAACGTTGACAATCTTGGATTCATACAATAAATTGGATGAAGAAAACCTAGAGTGCCGGTATTTTTTTGATTTTTCTGTATCTATGTGACTTGGCACCAGGTGTTTAATTGTTTTTTAGTTGGAGTGCAGGAGTCTTATTTCAATTTTTATATATATATATATATATATATATATATATATATATATATATAATTTTATTCTAACTGTATTTTGATATTAATATATATTTATATCAAAATACACTTAGAATGAAATTATATATATATATATATATATGTATATATAAATAAATAAATAAAAATAATACAATATATATATATATATATATACATAATTACATAAATAATTTCATAAATATACACGTAGACATCAAATATATAAATATGTAAATATATTTAAATTCTACGTGCATGTTTATGTAATATTTTTGCATAATTAAGTAATTTTATTGATTGCAATTTGAGGGACCTGCCTGACAACCCAGGCCGAAAGTCCAGAGAATTTAATTTGCCAGCACTATATTTAACCGTGTAACTTTCCTAGACACCCTAAAACCTATACATGGGGGTACTGTTTTATTCGGGAGACTTCACTGAACACAAATATTAGTGTTTAAAAAAAATATTACAGCGATAGTATTGTCAGTGAAAGTGATGTTTTTTACATTTTTCACACACAAACGGCACTTTCACTGATGATATCATTGTTGTGATACGTTTTACTGTTTTAAAAAACCCCACTAATATTTGTGTTCAGCGAATTCTCTTGAGTATAATAGTACCCCCATGTACAGGCTTTATAGTGTTTTTGAAAGTTACAGGGTCAAATATAAGGCTTCCTTTTCTGTTTTTGTCACATTGAAATTGCCCAGATTGGTTATGTTGCCTTTGAGAGCGTATGGTAGCTCAGGAATGAGAATTACCCTCATGATGGCATACCATTTGCAAAATAAGACAACCCAAGGTATTGTAAATGGGGTATATGTTCAGTCTTTTTAGTAGCCAGTTAGTCACAAACACTGGCCAAAGTTAGCGTTCATAATTGTTTTTTGCATTTGAAACACTTAGTCAGTGTTTGTGACTAAGTGGCTACTAAAAAAGACTGGACATACCCCATATTGAATACCCTGGGTTGTCTAAATATGTACATGTAAGGTGTGATTCAAAGATTTATGACAGATAACAGTGTGCCAATGTCACTATTGATACATTTTAAAAATATATATTATATCTATGTACTTGTATTTATAGCCCCATAACTTGCAACAAAAAAAATTGGGTATTTCTAAACTCAGGACAAAATTTAGAAACTATTTAGCAAGGGTGTTTTTTGGCTGTTGTAGATGCGTCACAGATTTTGGGGGTCAAAGTTCGAAAAAGTGTGTTTTTAAAAAAAAGAAATATTTCATCATATTTTTTATTTTTTTATAGTAAGTTATAGGATATGATGAAAATAAAGGTATCTTCAGAAACACCATTTCGTAGCGAGAAAAACAGTATATACTATGTGTGGGTACAGTAAATGATTAAGAGGAAAATTACAGCTACACACAAACACGACAGAAATGTAAAGACAGCCCTGTTCCTTAACGGTAAGAAAATTGAAAAACGGTCTGGTCACTAAGGGGTTAAAGACATGTTTGATGCTTCTGATTTAAATATCAGTTCGACTAAAACATCTTTTTTTGCATGTGCAGTAAAGATAGTGAACACATCATGACACCAGAAAAAGGTTAAATCTGTCATGTGTGTTTTTAGAATTTTGTTTTTAAATCACTGGGCTTTGCTGCCATCCAGTGGTATACTGATGTAATGCAAGGATACCACAATAATGCATTTATTTTTATTATTTGGTTATGGTAAAAAACACAATCTTTCTAGTAAGAAAAAGTAATAAAAAAAAAAGAGCAGAAATTAAAAGAGCACAGTAGATGAGGCTTATATTTCTGAATCTATATTATTATTGAGAGATTGAAAGCGTTTTTGTATGTTGTATGTTATGACCTTAAAATGCTTGGCCTGCCAACTTCATCGATATAATCCAATTCTGGCATGTTCTAACCTAATTCAATCAAATTCAAAACAGTTAAATCTCTGTACTGAGGTCTTTTGCATATCTATTGCTTTCACTTGAAATTAATCTACGTAAATCTCCAATAATTTCTAGGATAAAAATTTTATTGTGATCGGTTAGCTTTTCACTACTCGAGGAGATCACAAACTCCAGCATAATGCACATAGACATTCATGCAAATCTTGCATTGCCTAAGGTCAGAGTTCATATGTTCTTTTACAAAGTATGATGTGTATGGGGAGAAAACAAAGACAAAATCACTAGTCTCCAAAACGAACATTGTCTTCAGTCTTAAATGTCCACGTGGAAGATTCAGACTTTACAAAAACACATTATTACCCGATGAGCCAAAAAGGAATATTATAGGTTAAATAATACATTATAATTTTTCTTGAAAAAAACAAAAAAAACCATATCTCAATCATTAAAAATGGCGGTGAACTTTCATGGTCTTACGTCTGCCTACAGTTTATGGGAAAAAAATGCGGTCAACTATCCTGCGTTTAGGACAGATAGAAGTGTTTGAAACAGTGAATGCATTGACCTTGAGCCAAATAAATTTTAGCTTGATTTGAGGCAAGTAGTTCATGCAAAAGAAAAACAAACAACACAACAGAACTATAAATGATTTCAAACATTTCAGAAGAAAAAATTACCAAAAAGTCCAGACATGGATCTATCAAATGGCACAGGAGTATGTGTTTAGGTCATTTTTGGAGAATGCAGTCTAAGGTTCTAAATCTAGAGTTTCTCATACTTTTGAATGTTGAATTACAGTCTCATAGGTAAGAACCAGGAGGCCATAGAGAGGATGGGAGCCTTGACTACAGACACGATCTCTCCAGGCAACCACCCTGTGCCTCAAGTTGAGCCTTGTTTTTTTTGTTTGTTTATTTTTTGTAGTGCATCAAATAAGAAGTAATCAAGCATATACATTTCAATAGAGTACATATATCTGGTCGGTGAAATTCTAAGGCTTGAAATGTTGATTAGGCTGCACTTTTTATATTAGAAATCATAAAAGACAATAGTAACACAGGTCTAACAGTGAAAACAGGAACATCGATTCAATGGACATGCTATAAAGGACCTTGGAACTGACATTATTTCAAGAGGTAAGAACCACTGTGTGCCTCAGTTAGAAAGATCATTGCAGGTAGGTTCGGTAAGCTCAAGAATATGAGAGAGCGGTAGCTCTAGAAGATCATAGGCATAATAAGAACAGCAATACACCCATTAATCTAAAGACTAAGCTGTGTAAGCCCCTAACCAATGCCCAATGGTAGAGCATCCCAGCTTCTCTGGCTGTCAGCCACTTCGAAGAGGACCCCTTTCAGATCACAGGCTCCCAATGTGGAGAGATCCACTCCATGAAGACAGAATGTCCCTTTGCCGGTGCTTCCATCTGCGCTCTCCCTGCCGTGCATACATGGTGTCTGGCACAAGAGGCTCTCTGGGTAAGTACCGCCGCGGCGATCTGCAGTAGGTATGCAGCTTGGAACGGTGGTAGCTTGTCGCTTTCCACGGCAGCTTCCTGCACCCTCTACTCTGTGGTGCTTCTCTGGGCACCCGTGTGCAAAGCAGATGCACATGGTGTCCATCTACAGGATGGCTCTGGATTGCCGCGACCTAAAGGCTTCACAGATACGATCAAATGCCTTGAGTTGTGGTTCCACATGTGTGGGTGATTGTGGGAGGGTACCCATCACTGTAGGCTCTGGTGGGGTGGCCATTTTAATTCTTAGGCCTTAACTCTCTAGTTTGCCAGCGATCTGCTGATCCAAGCAGGGTGATCACTAAGAGACACACCAGTGGGGACCGGGATATCCCCCACTGGTCCAAATGGGGGGTGGGGGGGGGGGAAGGGCACTAGATTGATAGGCTCCAATTCAAGACTGAGTATCGGCTGCCTCCCCATCCTCCACTGTAGCTGTAAGCCCCAAGACAGTCAGTCACAAGCTTTGTCCACCGCTTTTTAGCCCGAAAAGAAAGCGATTAAGGCCAATTATAGACCAAATAAGTGGATTTCCCTGAGCAGCTCCAGCACCATGCCTCTGTCTCAGTTGGTGGTCAAACCCCGCCCCCCAAGTTGAGCCTTGTTGACCTGTTAACACATGAACCTGCAAATTTTGTCAGTTTCAACGCAAACAAATACAGGCAGTGTCACCTCTCCCCCTTCCCTTCCTGTGTCTCATTCCTACCTCTCTCCCCCTCTCTCCCCTCCATGCATCCCATTGTTCCCTCTCTCCTCACTCCCCTCCCTGTGTCCCATTTCTCCCTCTCTCCCCCCTTCCCTCCAGGTGTCGCATACCCTCCATTTCTCCCCCCTTCCCCTTCCTGTGTCCGATACCCTCCATTTCCCCCCTCCCTTCCCTGTGTCCCATACCCTCCCTCTCTCCCCTCCATGTGTCACATTGTTCCGTCTCCCTCCTCCCCTCCAGGTGTCCATACCCTCCATTTCTCCCCCCTCTTCTCCCTTTGTCCCATACCCTCCATCTCTCTCCCCTTCATGTGTCCCATACCCTCTCTTTCTCCCCTCCATGTGTCCCATTGTTCTCTCTCTCTCCCCTCTCCTCCCTGTGTCCCATTGTTCTTTCTCTCCCCCCTCCCTGTGTCCCATTGTTACCTCTCTCCCCCTCCCCTTCCTGTGTACCATTTCTTCCTCTTTTCCCCCTCCCCTTCAGATGTCCCATACCCTCTCTCTCTCCCCACCTGTACCTTACTGGCCGCGGTTCACGGTCTGACAGGAAGTGTTCTAACAGTGAGCATTTCCTGTCAGACTGCTCGGCCATGCTACACATAGGCAGGAGGAGAGCAGCACAGTGAAACTCTCCTTTCCTGCCAGACCTCCGGGAACCGTGGACCACGGCCGGCACGGCTGTGCACCGGCCCATAAGGTATCCTGGCGGCCCAGGAGTCTCTGCTGTGGCTGGGCCCCCTGGAGTGAGGGGCCCGGTCGCAGGTGCGACCTCTGCAACCATGGTAGGTACGCCAGTGTCTAGAAGGCTTTTTGCATTCAATATGTGTGTTGTGAGTACCTAGATTTTTTTTATTTTTTTTTATTTTTGCTGTGCATATGAAAATACAACATGCATGGGGTACCCCAAAGGCAATCCTCATGCTTTAGTTTTAAAACAGTTATAACATTAGGGGGTGTGATGATACATGCACATTTTTATGGTGAGTATATAAGATTATTCATGTTGTCTTCAGCTTAGTGTTATATAGAGTAGAGTAGTGATAATCAGACGTTAAACTCAAGCTGGTTGGGCGTCAGCATAAACAATAGTATTACATCTAAAGCCAAAGGTACAGTGAGAGGTTATTCTCTCCATCAAAGTGTGGGTGAGCGTGTGTATGCTCTACTTTACTCAAGGTACCAGTTTCCACATTAGAGTTGTCAGAGTCCAGGCCATAGATGGGCTTCAGGAGACGGGTTGGTGAGTGTGTGCTCAGCAGTCCTCAGCCAATGCCTCTTGCATGCCGCCGTGGAGAGTCTGGTTTCTGGTCAGCTTTAGCAGTGCTCCCCTCCGATGTGCAGGAGCGTGGGTTGCCCTGCTTGTGGTGCAGGTGCTGTGTGTAGCGTGACAGGTCCCTGTCTCTTCGGCTCCGGACTGTTAAGGGAGCTGGCGCCTTCTGTCCATGGATCCTCCTCCGTCGTGAGGCAGGATCGTGGGTCCCCGGTGTTTCCGGCTTGCGGTCATCCCTGCGGGTAGTTGGACTGCGTCCTGGAGATTCCTCCAGTTGGGCTCCCGGCCCAGAAGATGGACATGTGTCTGCTGCTACTTGGCAGGTAGGTCCCATCTCGGGAGGGGTAGGCAGGGGTTCACGTTGGGCAATGCGGTCCGAGAAGGCTTGGCAGATAGCTTCAAACTGGGCTTTGAAGGCCTCCCTCCAGCTCTGGTCTGTCTGGCTTGCTGGGCTGCGCTGTGATTGCGATGCGGTGGCCGTTTGAGGAGCCGCGTGGCTCATCAAGTTTTCCGGCAACGGCCACTTGTCTTTAGCTTTGCGTGTTTCAGGCGCCCTGCATGGACCGGGATGTCCCCCACCGGTCCAGAGGGGGGGGGTAGGAGTTGGGAGGTTAGAGCGGTCTGTGAGCCTGTTCTCCAGCGAGGAGAGCGGCCGCCTCTCCCCGTTTCGGTCCCAGGTAGGCCTCAGCAGACTTTCAGGGTTCCCGGTTTGGGACATGCATGAGTCGGGTGTCAAATAGTTTCCCCGGGTGTCCCCTCCTTGCTTGTTGTCCTCCAGGCAGTTGATGTGCTTGATTTTGGGGTGTTTTTCCCCCAGAAAGGCAATTTTGGTCAGGAGCTTGGTTTCTGCACGTCTGCACAGCCTGGAAGCTAGGCTCCGCCCCCCTACCTAGATTTTTTAATTAACTTTCATTTTTCTAAACTGATGGATAACATGTTTATTAGTCATAAGACTCCAAGGAAGTGGAAGTGTGCACTGCTATAGACGTTCGTGTCGGTGGAGGCAACATGCCTCTAGGTCACTGGAGATGCAGGACTCATTGCAGTGACATTTAGATAACCATGACTGTCAGTTTGAATGATTTGGGGGTTTTCTCTTTCACAAGTGTCTGGTGGGAAAAAGGTAAAAATTGACAGATATAATTTCAACAAACAACCTTTGTGGTGGTAGACAAGAAAAGGAAGATTGCAGTGGTAGCGTTTGCAATAACCAGTGATTATAACAACAAGAAGAATGAACAAATACAGGACTGAAAGAGCAGGTAGAAAGGGTATGGAAAGTGAAGGCAGTTGTAGTCTCAGTTGTGGTAGGAGCACTCTGAGATGTAACCTCCAATTTGGGAGAGTGGCTTTAGCAGATTCCACATAGAACATCCAAAATATCTGTCCAGGGGGCATGTCTGGCTGCCGACGAGTATGGCCGCGTGAGAGAGAAGCTCCTCGAGGCCCGAAGCACTACACGGCTACAATAGGCATACCCCGCACATTACATCCCGAGCAGACCATCCGGTCCTACCTCACCACCCCGAGGGACCTCACCTCCCAGCCGGAAATGGAGGCCCTAAGTGAGACGACAGGCTCCCGACGAGACTCCCGCCGAATTTTCCCCGGCCCCATCGGCTTCACCGGCATCACGGGGGACGCTGGATGGTGACCTGCGCGCCCTACTGCCCAATTTACTTACCAAGGCAGACCGGGAGGCACTCTCCGACCGCCTCTGCAAAGCGATCCGCGAGGAGCTGGCACAGGTGAAGGCAGATGTAGCTGGCATGGATGCACGCCTCACAGTGACTGAAGCTGACACCAGAGCAATAAGGTCAGACATAGCAACAACCCACAACACCATACAGGGCTGTGAAGCCAGCTTGGCCCATCTAACCACCTGGGTGGATGACCTTGACAACAGGGGGCGCAGGCTAAACCTTCGTGTGAGGGGAGTGAGAGAAGAGGGCCCAGGGGAGAATTTACCTGAAATTCTGTGCACAATATTCAGCAATGCCCTGGGAGGCCAACAAATCAACAGATTAGGCCTGGTCAGAGCCCACCGTGCCCTGCGCACACCACCTGCGACTGTTTAGACAACTTCGCCTTCAAGGAAGATATACTGTGCAATGCGCGCCGCATGGGTACAATCCGCGTTGATAATCAGCAAATATCCATATACCAAGACCTATCCCGTTACACCCTGCAAGCAAGGAAGGCTCTCAGACCGGTCACCGTGGCACTCCAAGTGGCGGGTATCCCATACAGATGGGGATACCCCTTCTCCTTATCCACCCGCAGAGGCCCAAACATCCATGTCATCAGGGCCCCGGTGGACGTACCGGTGTTCCAGCGCTCCCTGGGGCTCCCACAGACCCAGGTACCGAACTGGCTGGACCCCCATTTTCTACAACAAGCGACAGGCCCGCCACCACCACCATCACCTATGGGCAGAGGCCAGGGCGGAGATAGGCCCCAACGCAACCGTCCATGGCACCAAGATCCGACGAGATCAGAGGAATAGAGGATGCAACAGCGACACATGGACATGCTGGGAGGGGACGAACCGCTAACACATTTTTCCAGCACACCCGTGAGTACTTTATTAACCACCAGGGGTCACTGACCACACGCACATAACGCACCACGGGGAGGGGTATATCCTCCACTTGGGGAGGGGTGCTTATGGGAGACCGGGACATTGCTGCACATGGGGTCCTGAGACCTGGGACATTCACACAGGGCAACTTATGCTACCGCGAACAGGACGACTACAATTCAGACCAGCAGCGACCACCGTAGGGTGCTCTGATACTATTGAACTCATTGGCGTTGCTGGCCGCCCAAATATGGCCTATCTGTATGGACAATGCAGGACAATGGGGGGAGGGGGGGTGTCACACAGTCACCTGGACACTCTGGTTCCCCACCGCGAGGTAATAGGCCACATGGCCCATGATCTGCATATCACTATACGGACACTGGGACACACGGCGGGAGGGCAACAGGAAACGGGCAAGGATGTGACAAACATACACCTGGGAGATAGGGATGGGGAGGGGAGGTGAGCGGGGGGCAGGAGGGGGGCAATGGCAGGCGAGAAGGCGGATGAGACAGGCGGGGAGGGGGATAAGGAGCAAGACCCACTGAATGGCAGGTGGGGGGATGGAAGAGAGTGGGGGGGGTTGGGGGGAGGTAAGAGACAATGAAGGAAACAAAGCGGAGGGGGGGGAGAAAGGACACCCGCTAGAGGAGGGAATTGCTGGAGGTGGGACATTACAGACACCTGTATGCAGACATATCCATAAAGGCACCCAGTTCGGACATATAGTGGGGAGGGGAAAAATAATGTCCACAATGACAGCGCACGACTGTAAGAGTTCAATACACAGACATCTGCTCAGGAGCAATCAGTGACGCCCAGGTCACACCCACATGCTGCTACTGCACAACGCACACACCTGCATGAAAATAGGACCACCCCGACCCCAGGTCACAGACCCACCCATGCTTTGGAGGGCAACCTCGATACCCGCAAGACAACAAGCACCCTACCCCGACATAACTCGCAGACTACTCACACACGCACCAGCACCGCACGATACGCAGAACCCACAACCTGTGCTCAAAACAAGGGGCGACATGAAACACTAGAAGCTGCCCACACACAGGCAAACCGAGACCTGCCCCACTACCTGCATACACAGAGGTAGCTTACCCAGATAGAAGTAGGGCCTACACGGGCCGCACTCTCACATTACCCGACAGACACCGATCCCTGTCATTGACGGCCGGACAGACGGCTACCCCCCCGGCGCCACTCAGGCACGGCTTGGACAATCCCTCCCGTCAGCCGGTGGCAAACGGGGGATACCCGCGTACCCCGAAGGGTTGGGACTAAAAGGTACCCTCAACTGAGCAGAGTACTCCCGTCCAGGAGTAGTCCCGGACACCAGACTTTCTGGGTCCACGGACATTACCACCAGGACTTCAGTCCACTGACCCGACAATAACTTAGGTCCCTTGGAGACCACAACACAGACACACGCACACACTCCTCATTCCGCCACCCCCTCCCCCTGGGTTGTGTGTTGTGTTTTTTTGTTTGTTTGTTTTTTCCTTTCTTAGCTCTCCCTCCTCTTCTCCTCCCCTCCTCTTTTCCTCTTTCCCCCTCCCCCGGTCTCCCCCTTCCCCCCCCATATACCGCCCGCCAAAGATGCCCTGGAGGGCCGCACCGGCCATGGGCAACGCTCCCTACGTTGAGGAGGACCTGAACGTCCTCTCATACAATGTTCGGGGCCTCAACATTCGAGAGAAGCGATCACGACTCTTGCGGGACCTGAAAAGATACCGCGCATCGGTGGCTTTCTTGCAAGAGACACACTTTCAAGAGAACCGAATACCATCCCTGCGAGACCATAACTACCCACTAGGATTCTTCAGCAACAATCCTCTCCGCCGCACACTGGGCGTGGGCATCCTGTTTTCCAGAAGGATCCCATTCGTTGAAAAGGACACGCTTAAAAGCCCCCACGGCAGATACATCTTTACGAAGGGGACCATCCAGGATCAGGCATACACCTTCACGACTCTATACACGCCCAATGCCAACCAATTCGGATTCCTCCGCTCGGCACTGACGACCCTGATGGGATTCGCGGACGGCACCCTGATCATAGGAGGAGATCTCAATCTTCCGCTCCATCATCAGGACTCCACAGCAAACCCAGCACAGCAGACACCCAATAGACACTCACGGACGGTACAACTGCTTCACCATCACCAACTCACAGACTGTTGGAGAGCGCTGCACCCCACCGTGAGGGACTACACGTTCTACTCCACGACGCACGCCACCTACACCAGGCTCGATTACTTCCTCCTACCATATCACAACCTGCCTCTCCTAGTGGAATCGGAAATCCTGCCCATGACGTGGTCGGACCATAATCCCATCCGCATACGAATCAAGTCACCCCTGTTCCGACCCCGCCCGGTGTCTTGGCGGCTCAATGAATCAATCCTTACAGACCCTAACCTGGTTACCGAGACTAAACAAACTATCCAAGACTACTTTCTTTTAAACGAAACAGAAGACGTGTCGCCCCTGCTATGCTGGGAGGCACATAAAGCGGTACTCCGGGGACACTTCATTGCGCGATGCTCGGAGATGAAAAAGGCATACAACCAGACGATAACAGACCTCAATAAGGAAATTGCAGAACTGGAATATCATCATAAGCGTACACTGAACCCCTCGCCCTATCGAGACCTCCTTCTCAAGCGCACCCACCTCACCGAAAACTTGAACTGAACAATCCAACGCTCCTACCAACACTTCCAACACCGGGTATATGAACATGGAAACAGGTGTGGGAGACTTCTGGCAACACTACTAAAAAAACACAGGAGCCACCTGTATATACCCAAGATTCGAAGCGCCACGGGGCAAATATGCCACCTACCCAACCAGATCTCGGCAGCGTTCACCCGATACTACGAGGACCTCTATAATCTGAAACCAGAAACACAGGCCACTGCGACGCCTCACAAGGGGGAAGCCATCCGCGCATACCTTGACACAGCAGGATTGAAACAAATAGCAGCCCCAGAACGGGATGAGCTGGAGGCCCCTATCACCATGGAGGAGCTGACCTACGCACTCAGAAAGGCTAAGACGGGGAAGGCACCGGGGCCAGACGGACTGCCTCTGCTGTACTATAAAACATTCATGCCAGATCTCCTACCGAAATTACATTCAGCTCTAAACTCGATCTTGGATGGAGCAACCCCCTCAACCCAGTTCATGGTGGCGAACATCACCCTCCTCCCAAAAGAGGGTAAGGACCCGACATCATGTGCTAGCTACCGCCCGATCTCAGTCCTGGATGTGGACGTCAAGCTCCTGGCAAGCGTGCTGGCTGGCCGCCTGGCGCCTTTGCTTCCGGACCTGGTCCACCCAGATCAAACAGGGTTCATCCCAGGGAGAGAGGTTAGAGATAACACCATACGGGCACTGAACCTGATCTCCGTAGCCACGCGATCCAAACAGCAGACCCTAATCCTCTCCACGGACGCCGAAAAGGTTTTCGATAGGGTCAACTGGGAATTCCTCTTCGAAACCCTACGAGGCCTAGGCATCAGCCCCAAATACATACAATGGGTTCAGACGCTATACAGTGACCCGACGGCGAGACTCCGTATCAATGGGGCCCTCACGGACCCATTCCGAATACGCAATGGAACACGTCAAGGCTGCCCCCTATCTCCCCTGTTCTTCGCGCTGACCCTGGAGCCATTCCTTAACAACATCAGAAGCAACGAGGAGATACGCGGACTCAGCATAGGTCGCTCACACCACAAAGTCCTGGCCTATGCGGACGACCTCCTCTTCATCGTACAACACCCGGCTACGACACTGCAAAAGATCATGACGGAATTCGAAACGTACGGCAACGTCTCCAACCTACGTATCAATTATACCAAATCTGAAATGTTAAACCTCAAAGTTGGACACACCCAAGCGCAGACACTCAGGCGCCGCTTTCCCTTCCGCTGGTGCACCACCAAGATGCGATACCTAGGGGTGTGGCTCACGCAGAACCCGGCAGACCTGTACACACACAATTTCCTGCCACTTCTCAAGACTGCGCAGGCAGACCTTCACACCAGAGACAGCTCAAAATCGGACGCATGCTGGAGATGTGGAAGAGAGACCGGGACGTTCTTACCCCTCTGGTGGGACTGCACTCTCATTAGACCATTCTGGGAAATGGTGGGACGAGTGATCACCGAAACTACGGAGGAATGCCTCCACATGCTCTCGCTCAACCTATGCTCAAAGAGCTTCTACTACTAACTTTCACAGCATTGTCACCAGCCAACATATGATTGTTAACTGTACAGAGTTCACTTTGTTACCGCTTTGTTACTGCTATATTGCAACCGTTGATTTGACCTGTTGCACTGGACGGCTCACCGTCGTACAACGCTTTTCCATCTGAGCTAAGCCTCTGCGTAGGCATACACATTCAAATTGTCATAAATGTAAAGTACTTGACTATACGCAACGTTCACAAAAATAAAAACCATTTAAAACAAAATATCTGTCCAGAAAAGTGCAGTTCTAGGAACAGCTAAAATACTCTACAGAAAGGTTAAATAGTCAATTTTATGTGTACCAGTCTCATGGGATCTTCACTCACAGCATCACCATCTTAGGGCTTCTAAGATGGTGGTCAAAAGAATTCTTAGCCTCTGCTCTTCCAAGGGCATATGCATCAAATATCACACATTCCTGGTGAGGACCACTGGTAGTTTCCAGCACTGTGGCTTTCAGGATCCTGCAAAGTCAACACAGATAACTGGTGACACAATGCTGGAGTGAGGTGAGTATTAAGTAGCCAGCCAATGGCAAAGTTGACAAAAGATGGGAAGCTTGTCTACCTTTTGCTGTACACAGTGTGCAGCACTAACGTTCAGTGTCTCTACGATCTGCATGGAGGCGCTGAATGTTCCTCGTTGATTCAATGCACGTCTGTGAGGAGATGCTGATTGGTGCAGAGCAGCATTTTGTCGTGCTTCCCAATGCTTTCCTATGGGATTGTCAGTTTTGATGATCTCAGTCAAGGAGGAATAAGAGGGCGCAGGAGCCGCACAGGGTTGGATATAGGTGAGTTTTACACCTTTTTAAGGAGGGTAAGAGGGAGCTGGTCAACGAAAATTTGTTTTTAACACTATAGTGTCAGGAATACCTGTTTGTATTCGTGACACTATGTTGCTCATTTAAAAGTTTTTGTACATTTGATGTGATAAGCATGACAATAATAAACACGATGAAAACATATCTCATGCATTGCACACAATCTTTAACAGTCCTGGCATGTAGCATGGGAAACATGATCTAAGCAAGGTGCAAATGGCGTAAGTATGCAATAATATGTTCTAAAAAATGTGAATATTTGAAATAATATTCTACAGTCTGCTAGTCAGTAATTTAATTTTCTTAAAATCCATTAGTACACTTTCCAAACTCATTTCACTTGAAGCGTATTTCATAAAAATTGCATCATTTCTGATCTTGGTACCGCTGGCCATGTATTTCTACCTGCCTGTCTGTCTTCATAGATTTCTGTCTGCCTGTTGGTTCACACGTCTGTCCGCCTATCCATACATATATATATTATTGTATTTATTTAAAAAAAATATTTATAGCAGTCATTTTCCTAATACTGTCTTTTTGTCATACAGAGATTTAATTTGCAGGTCAAAATACATGAATTGGAGTTGCGGTGTTTAAAAAACAGAAATGGATAAATTGATTTGACTTTATCACTTTAAAAAGTTTTAGTCCACTTTCCTTTCAGTCTAATAGTTCCACATTTGAATGAATGCATATGCTACATTTCAATTAAATGATCAAAGTAGAGAATGCGTAGTTAAAAGCTGTGTTGTTATTAAGTCTCATAAAAATACGGTCTCATTCATATGTTTTAAAAGGTCTATTAGATATCGCGTATTACAAATATTTCCCGACAGAGACGGTGCATTCAGTTAGTAATGGCAAATGATAGTAACAATTCAAAATACGTTCTATGTTTCAGATAAAATTGGTATCCTCCAAATTACATCTATTGTAATTTCACCAAGGGATGTGCAGAACAAAGATTGGCCTGCAATTTCAGATCTAATTATAATACATTTCCATTGGCTATTATTTTAAGACTTTAAACATGACATATATAGTCTGTGAATTACTCAAACTTCCCGCTGTCTCGCTTTTGTTAGATTCTAATAGTGATATTTAATTTGATCTAAATCGAAAGAGAAAGGCAGTAATAACAGATGAAAGGGTTAAGCTTTGGAAACACTAGAAATGTGGGCTATACCTGTATTTATGCATTAGAGAAAAAGGAAATAAAAAGCTTGAGATTGGGGTAAGTAGTTATCTTTGTAGTTATCTTTTAATAATGTTTTATTGCTTCCATTCCTCCTGGCCAGAAAAATAAAATGGTAGGTTTTTAATTTTTTTGTTTATCAATAAAAAAAGTAATTACCTATTTCTCCCACTACCCTGTGACATTAGCTGTTGGGAGGTCTTTTAGCAAAAATCCAGGCCTCTGCACTGTACCAGTTATTAGTCATCATCCAATGTTCCACTGGTTTCCTGTTGTGATTAGTGATGTACCGAACGGTTCGCTGGCGAATAGTTCCTGGCGAACATAGTGTGTTCGCGTTCGCCACGGCGGGCGAACACATGCGCGGTTCGATCTGCCCCCTATTCGTCATCATTGAGTAAACTTTGACCCTGTGCCTCACAGTCAGCAGACACATTCCAGCCAATCAGCAGCAGACCCTCCCTTCCAGACCCTCCCACCTCCTGTACAGCATCCATTTTAGATTCATTCTGATGCTGCATGCTTAGTGAGAGGAGGGAAAGTGTAGCTGCTGTTCATTAGATAGGGAAATTGATAGCTAGGCTAGGGTATTCAGTGTCCACTACAGTCCTGAAGGACTCATCTGATCTCTGCTGTAAGGACAGCACCCCAAAAAGCCCTTTTTAGGGCTAGAACATCAGTCTGCTTTTTATTTTTGTGTAATGTAATTGCAGTTGCCTGCCTGCCAGCTTCTGTGTCAGGCTCACAGTGGATACTGTGCCCACTTGCCCAGTGCCACCACTCATATCTGGTGTCACAATAGCTTAACCTTGCATTTAAAAACAAAACATTTTTTTTCACTGTAATAGATTGAATAGCAGTTAGTTGTCTGCAAGCGTCTGGGTGTCAGGCCTTCAGCGTGTACTCTGCCAACCTCTGCCAGTGTACTTTGCCACTCATATCTGGTGTCACTATAACGTGCCTTTAAAAAGAAAAAAAGTTTTCACTGTAAGCTAATAGCAGTCAGTGTCCTTAAAGCGGGTGTCAGGCCTTCAGCGTGTGCTCTGCCAAGCTCTGCAAGTGCACTTTGCCACTCATATCTGGTGTCACTATAGCGTGCCTTTAAAAAGAAAAAAAGGTTTCACTGTACGCTAATAGCAGTCAGTGTCCTTAAAGCGGGTGTCAGGCCTTCAGCGTGTGCTCTGCCAAGCTCTGCAAGTGCACTTTGCCACTCATATCTGGTGTCACTATAGCGTGCCTTTAAAAAGAAAAAAAGGTTTCACTGTACGCTAATAGCAGTCAGTGTCCTTAAAGCGGGTGTCAGGCCTTCAGCGTGTGCTCTGCCAAGCTCTGCAAGTGCACTTTGCCACTCATATCTGGTGTCACTATAGCGTGCCTTTAAAAAGAAAAAAAGGTTTCACTGTACGCTAATAGCAGTCAGTGTCCTTAAAGCGGGTGTCAGGCCTTCAGCGTGTGCTCTGCCAAGCTCTGCAAGTGCACTTTGCCACTCATATCTGGTGTCACTATAGCGTGCCTTTAAAAAGAAAAAAAGGTTTCACTGTAAGCTAATAGCAGTCAGTGTCCTTAAAGCGGATGTAACCTCCTCAGCTGAGTCCTCTTCTGCTGCTGCGTCTTGCTCCACATCAACGGCACCCGCCCAGCTCCCCAGGTACTATTCCACATCTCGGATACGGCAGTGTCACGCCGTCTTGGGTTTGATTTGCTTGAAAGCAGAGAGTCACACCGGACAAGCACTCCTGTCCGCCCTGAACGCACAGGTGGAAAAGTGGCTGACTCCGCAGCAACTGGATATCGGCAAAGTGGTTTGTGACAACGGAACAGCCTCTGGGGAGCTGGGAATTTTTTGCCACGTTACTGGACGCTCATGCGCAATGCCTGTAGGCTCATGCGTCCTTTTGAGGAGGTGACAAACCTAGTCAGTCGAACCGAAGGCACCATCAGCGACATCATACCATTTGTTTTCTTCCTGGAGCGTGCCCTGCGAAGAGTGCTGGATCAGGCCGTAGATCAGCGTGAAGAGGAAGAGGAAGAGTTGTGGTCACCATCACCACCAGAAACAGCCTTATCAGCATCGCTTGCTGGACCTGCGGCAACGCTGGAAGAGGATTGTGAGGAAGAAGAGTCAGAGGAGGAATGTGGCTTTGAGGAGGAGGAGGAAGACCAACCACAACAGGCATCCCAGGGTGCTCGTTGTCACCTATCTGGTACCCATGGTGTTGTACGTGGCTGGGGGGGAAGAACATACCTTCATTGAGATCACTGAGGAGGAGGAATGGGAAATGAGCAGCTCGGCATCCAACCTTGTGCAAATGGGGTCTTTCATGCTGTCGTGCCTGTTGAGGGACCCTCGTATAAAAAGGCTGAAAGAGAACGACCTGTACTGGGTGTCCACGCTACTAGACCCCCTGTATAAGCAGAAAGTGGCGGAAATGTTACCAAATTACAACAAGTCGGAAAGGATGCAGCATTTGCAAAATTAATTAAAAAGTATGCTTTACACAGCGTTTAAGGGTGATGTCACAGCACAACGGGAATCTAACAGGGGAAGAGGTGAAAGTCATCCTCCTCCTCCCACGACCATGCCGGCAAGGACAGGACGCTTTAAAGACGTGTTGTTGATGGAGGACATGCAGAGCTTTTTAAGTCCTACGCATCGCCACAGCCCTTCGGGATCCACTCTCAGAGAACGACTCTACCGACAGGTAGCAGACTACCTCGCCTTAACTGCAGATATCGACACTCTGAGGAGCGATGAACCCCTTGACTACTGGGTGTGCAGGCTTGACCTGTGGCCTGAGCTATCCCAATTTGCGATAGAACTTCTGGCCTTCCCTTCCGCTTCAAGTGTCCTGTCAGAAAGGACCTTCAGTGCAGCAGGAGGTATTGTCACTGAGAAGAGTGCCTAGGTCAAAAAAGTCTAGATTACCTCACCTTTATTAAGATGAATGAGGGATGGATCCCGAAGGGACTGACAGTGGGCGATACATTCGACTAAAAAAGGCCTGATGAAATGAGCTGCCTTGGGCTAAAAATGGTCCACACGCTGCTGTATTTTAGCTCTGAATGCCGGTTGACTTGCGTGACTTATCCGCCACCAACTAGGGTTCAAGCCGCAATGTTTTAGGGCACTTTCTGCCTGGGAACCAAACATCAATTTTTATGGCCGCTGCTACAGCAGCGGCTGCAACAATCCCTAATTTTTCAGGCATGTGTACATGCCTAATTTTTCGGCCCTCTGGTGCTGCACTGTGGCTTCAAAAACCAAACCAAAAAAAAGGCACATAATAGGGATTAAACTGATAGGAATAGTACTACTTAACACACCACTCCTATCTGGTGGCACATTAGATTGCACGCGCAGTGCCCCAAATTTGAATTAGGAGGACCGACCAAGCATCTTTTTCCATCTCCCGGTTCCTAAAATCGATGCCATATACACGTCCCCTGATAGGGCGCCAGCTCGTTATTCTCTTGGGCGCCAGCTCGTTATTCTCTTTTTCACTTCACTAGGGTCACTTTACTGCACTATGGGCACTTAGACCCACTCTTTGTCTTGCACACTGTTATTCCTAGCCAGCATCGGTGATGGGAAATCAGGCAGTCATCTAAACGTTTAGATTGAGCTTTAGTTTAGAACACACTTGAAGGTGTTTAAGGAGATTAGGGCTAGTTTAGAGGATTCTTCTTAGACCTCTCTGAGTCTTTATAGCCCTTCTACCTATCCAGCATTTCTGGAAACTAGCTAAGAGAAAGGGTGGCTGTGTGTCTGTGATACATTTAACTTTATATCACCTTATTGACACTTTATCACTCCGGTCTCCATACTCTTTGCCTATACCCATCTATTTAGATAGAATTTCCTTGCCCCTGCCAATATTATATAATAGGTAATAGTATTACCATTATTACACAATTAGGTCTCTGAGGACAGGTGTCAATCCATATCTGCCAAGTGACCCTATGTAGGGGGAACAGTCCCTATTCTGCTCTGTGTCAGTGTGTATCAGGGATCCTTAGGATAGGTGTCAATCCATACCTGCCAAGTGACCCTATGTAGGGTGAACAGTCCCTATTCTGCTCTGTGTCAGTGTTTATCAGGTTCCAAAAGGACAGGTGTCAATCCATATCTGCCAAGTGACCCTATGTAAGGGGAACAGTCCCTATTCTGCTCTGTGTCAGTGTGTATCAGGAATCCTTAGGACAGGTGTCAATCCATACCTGCCAAGTGACCCTATGTAGGGGGAACAGTCCCTATTCTGCTCTGTGTCAGTGTGTATCAGGGGCTCTGAGGACAGGTGTCAATCCATATCTGCCAAGTGACCCTATGTAGGGGGAACAGTCTCTATTCTGCTCTGTGTCAGTGTGTATCATGATCTCTGAGGACAGGTGTCAATCCATATCTGCCAAGTGACCCTATGTAGGGGGAACAGTCTCTATTCTGCTCTGTGTCAGTGTGTATCATGATCTCTGAGGACAGGTGTCAATCCATATCTGCCAAGTGACCCTACGTAGGGGGAACAGTCTATATTCTGCTCTGTGTCAGTGTGTATCATGATCTCTGAGGACAGGTGTCAATCCATATCTGCCAAGTGACCCTATGTAGGGGGAACAGTCTCTATTCTGCTCTGTGTCAGTGTGTATCATGATCTCTGAGGACAGGTGTCAATCCATATCTGCCAAGTGACCCTACGTAGGGGGAACAGTCTCTATTCTGCTCTGTGTCAGTGTGTATCATGGTCTCTGAGGACAGGTGTCAATCCATATCTGCCAAGTGACCCTATGTAGGGGGAACAGTCTCTATTCTGCTCTGTGTCAGTGTGTATCATGGTCTCTGAGGACAGGTGTCAATCCATATCTGCCAAGTCACCCTATGTAGGGGGAACAGTCTCTATTCTGCTCTGTGTCAGTGTGTATCATGGTCTCTGAGGACAGGTGTCAATCCATATCTGCCAAGTGACCCTATGTAGGGGGAACATTCCCTATTCTGCTCTGTGTCAGTGTGTATCAGGGATCCTTAGGATAGGTGTCAATCCATACCTGCCAAGTGACCCTATGTAGGGTGAACAGTCCCTATTCTGCTCTGTGTCAGTGTGTATCAGGGTCTCTGAGGACAGGTGTCAATCCATATGTCAAGGTGTCAATGTGTCATATGTCAGGTGTCAATCCATATCCATTGTGATTTAGGAATGTTAGGTGATTTCTGCCCTTTATGGATTAAAACCAGACTGTGTAATTTTCCATGGGAGTTTTGCCATGGATCCCCCTACGGCATGCCACAGTCCAGGTGTTAGTCCCCTTGAAACAACTTTTCCATCACTTTTGTGGCCAGAAAGAGTCCCTGTGGGTTTTAAAATTCACCTGCCCATTGAAGTCTATGGCGGTTTGCCCGGTTTGCCAGTTCGCGAACGTTTGCGGCAGTTCGCGTTCGCCGTTCGCGAACCGAAAATTTTGTGTTCGCGACATCACTAGTTTTGATACAACTATAAACATGACCACTGGCATTTTCTGGATATCTATCGGTGTTCTCTGTGCACAACAGGGACAATGAATTCCTGGTTCAGAATCCTGTGGCAACTTAAATTAATACTATAGTCATCAAAACAAGTTTAGCTTAATGAAGCCATTTTGGTGTTAGATCATGCTCCTGCGGTCTCACTACTCAATTCTTTGCCATTTAGGAGTTAAATCACTGTGAGTATGCAGCCTTAGTCACACCTCCCTGCATGTAATTTACATAGCCTTCCTAAACACTTCCTGTAAAGTGAGATCTAATGTTTACACTTCCCTTATTGTAAATTATCAATCCGTTGTCGAGCAGGGGTAATCCCGGGAGTTACTGTACACACAATTGAATCTGTAATCTTTTTTTGGGTTTTCAACATTTTAAGGCTGATTACTTTTCTACATTTCCAGTTTATTTAACCACTCCCCCCATATTTTAGATCTGTAACCTTGAGATTTACTGATGTCTCTCTCCATTTTAATTTGGAATAGTAATTGTTTCAATACATTCGTCCAAAGGGGACCTTGAGAATGTTTCCAGTTGCGCGCGATTGCAATCTTAACGGGCAAAAAACAGTGTATAATCAAAAAGCATATTGTATTATTTGGCCACTTGCCAGATGCAGAAGCTGGTGTAAAATTCAAATCTACATTAGCATAAGTTTTTATAAAAAGAAAAATCCTTTTCCAAGTATTTACAATTTTTTCACATAAAATTCAAAGTTTTGGCAAAAATATCTGAACTAAAAGTATTACTGATTTGGAAAATTTTAGTAATTCGACCATTGTGACCTAGAATTTTAATTCACTTTGAATTCCTGATAATTCATATCTTAGTAAATAGCTCAGCGTGTTTTGTTATTATTTTATTTCTTTTAATTGATGTTAATCACAAACATCTACAAAAAATAATCTAACATTTTATAAATAAATCATGAAATTGAAAAAAAATAAAATACAAAAGCCATTTCTCAAAAGAAAAAAAGAACGTTTATGTTAAAATTGTTGTCCTGCAACTTATAGAATATTAGGATTTTACTGCCACCCAGTGGCTTCTTGAACTCAGTATACATTTATCACTTGGCAATTCGTAGTACTTCTTTAACAATAGTTATTTCTCTTATCTTTACATAGAGTATATAATCAGCATAGCTACATCACTGCATCAGTGCATTTACAATAACATCACCCATTTAACCACTAGACCAGCAGTAAACTGTGACAATATAATCTGAAAAAAATGTGTACATAGATTGAAACGTGCCGTTACAGTATCTTTCATATATACAACGTGGCACTTCACTTCGGACTGGATAATATTTCCCAGAATCCTCTGTCAGTTGTAGCCTAACATCAGCTGGTTCGTTATGGGTCAACTGTTGTAGAGCATAGCATGGTGGGGTCTTCATAGCTGACAAGAAGGACTCCTTGTCAACTCTGACCTTTTGCAAATTAGTCCAGTGCTGTCCATTGAATCTTATGTTTACCAGTCTTGGCTTGATTTCTGTTTAATAAACTTTAGGCTTATGAAATAGAGTACAAGAAAGCCAGCGATTATACCAATCAGCACTAAGTAGCACAGGTATAGTGGATACGTGTCCATCTCCATATTTTTGATGATCTGCAAAGAAGTTATGCATGGAGTTTAGTTATAATGTTTTGCCCAAATCACGTGTATACAAGAGATACAGAATTGTATTAATCCCCATGATTGAAGGGAAAATAAAGGTTGATGTAATATTTAGTCATTGTAACCACAAGGTTGAAAGACGTGCAGAAATCTCTCATGTATGTTATTATAACTAGTAGAGTGAGGTAGTAATTTTATATTTATTGTTATTATGGGCTTGTTCTTGTCTTGTCAAGTAATTCGGTAGTCTAGGACAGTGGTCCCCAACCTAGCCTCGTGGACCACCAACAGTCCAGGTTTTGTCAGTATCTCCATTTGAATAAAAAAGGGAAATACATAAATCTTAGATTGTTGGTGGTCCAACATGGGTTGGGGACTATGGTCTAGGACAGGCATAGGCGACCTTTCAGCACTCCAGATGTTTTGGACTACACCTCCCATGATGCTTTGCCATCTTAATGGGTTGCAGAACATTATGGGGGATGTAGTCCACAACTTCTGGAGTACTGCAGGTAGCCTTCCCCTGATCTAGGAAATATTATATCAATCATATATTCTGATCACGAACCAGGAAAGTATAAAGTATGTTGTAGTTTGAGCTCCTAAAAAATGTAATGACCTGCCCTAAAGCAAAAGGCGATATCAATCAGCTGTAAAACTAGATGCCGGAGGTAAGAAACTCATAGGCATAAATATATATATATATATATCCGAGTTGTGCCACGAGATATATTGTGCCCCAGTCACTGACCTGCTCTGGGCTCTGAAATGGCTGCTGCATTTATTGCTTGGGCATTTACTTCCTAATAAACAACTATTCCCTAGTTTTCTGTCAATCGATTTTAGCGCAATTAGACAAAAATGGGGCTCTCTGCAGCACTATAGTCTGCACTTTCTGTAGCCGCTCTGATAACTATAAAAAAAACTATGCATCCTATCGATAGTTATGAGACTGGTTTATTCATATTTCCTAAGCTAGTTAAATTTACAAATAATAAATAGGTAATTCAGTTTGTCAAAAAGTCAATTTTAAAATCGGTGATTGATTATTGTGGAGCACACTATTCTAGTGGATCGTTCTCTACAATCTTTATTGCCATATATGATGGGGCAAAAAAAATTGGAATGTAATTTTATACCAACTTTATGGTAAAAGAAGTAATATTGAGAAAAACAGTGTTGCTAAAGTTATGAAATATTGCCTCACCAGTTTTCCCGGAACTGTGATGGTAAAATTGTTTAGGGACAAACTATATGACAGATCTGTGAATTGAACTTGCATTAGTCCTTCGAATCCCCAGCGGAGGAAAGAGACGAACGAAATCCAATATGGTACTGTGAGATCAAAATTGCAAAAAATGAGTACATTGTGAAGGATCAAGAAAGTCATACAATAGAAAATAACCAACTAACACCTCCTTTTAACCCCTTAAGGACCAAACTTCTGGAGTAAAAGGGAATCATGACATGTCACACATCTCATGTGTCCTTAAGGGGTTAATAAACTTTTACTGTTAGAAAAAGTGTGCAAATAATTTTTGTACAAAAAGGCCAAAAAACTTTAATAGTGACGTCTGTAAAAAAATAATTTGGAAATATTTTTCTGTTAGCATTGAATCGTTCGGAAAGCTTATTAAATTGAGTACTATGTTTGAAACAGAAACAGTAGAAACACAATTACTAGAACGAAAATGGCCAAGGACTCTCGTAAATGTGTCTTAAAAATTATGTCACAACCTAATTCAAATTAAAAGAAAAATATGATGTTAAAAACAAAATCTGAGGGGGGCGGAGCTAAGCAACCGAGAGAGACAGTCGCATGGAGCATGAGCTCCGACTCAACCAGGCCCAAACTGAGCAAAACCCAGCAATTGGCAACGCCTAAACGGTACTACCATAGCCTACTGAAGCGCCAGGTACCGGACCAACACAATGGGGCGGAAATCAAAGAAGGCCAAGCAAGAGAACCCGAGACCGGGCCCTAACATAGCCGAGCTGCTCCGCCAAACACCGGGGACGTCCAGGCCCAAAATGGCCGCCTATCCGGAAACTTACTCCGAATTCTCCGATGACTTCTCCACGGGAGAGGACGAAGCAGACCCCCCGGCGGAGCCGACACCAAAACCGGTTCCTCAAAAGGCGGATGCCTCGCCGGTAACGACGGCGGTGTTGAAAGCACTGCTCGCTGATCTCCAACGCGCCCTCCAATCAGATGTAGCGTCCCTACGGGCCGACATCCAAGGACTAACCGGGAGAATGGGAGCACTAGAAACGGAATCTAATAACCAAGCCACGCAACTAGCAGAGCTGCAAACGGAGGTACAGGGTCTCAAAAACCAGAATGAGAGACATGAGCGCCGGTTCGCGGCACTCGAAGATGCAAAGCGGGCAAATAACTTAAAAATCCGAGGCATCCCGGAGAATACCCCAACAGACGAATTACCGCACATGCTAAGGCGCTTGCTGACAGCCCTACTCTCGCCACGACAGGCTAAAACAACACAACTGGATGGCTTCTTCAGAGCCCCAAAGCCAGCTACAGCACCTACCGAAACACCCAGAGACCTAATCATAAAATTTCAGCGCCACAAGGATAAAATGGCGGTCGTGGCGGCAACTAGGGGAAGCTCACCCTATCAGTTTGAAGCGATGGATCTAACATTTTATGCGGACTTAACTGGCAGCACACTCGCCTGGAGAAGGTCCCTCAGACCATTCACCATGCTGCTGAGGCTGAAAAATATACCCTACAAGTGGCTGATGACCCGAGCCCTATGGATCCAGAAAGGTGACACCAGACACACAGTAAGCACCCTCACAGAAGCAATGGCGCTATTACCTGCCCTGGGGCTGCCGACGGACTCACTACGCCCCGCTGCAACCCAAAGTACTACCACCTCGACACACACATGGAACCCTGACCGGGTGACCCCCTTCATCCCACGAGGTCCAACTCGGGAACAACATGACCCAGCAACAACCTGAACTCACAGGCAAGAACCATCACTCTAAGGACTTTACACTAAAGCATGATTTTTTTCTCTTTGTTTTCGCTCTCTCTATAACTTCTCTGGTTTCCATGTTTACTAATGTTTAACTATTTACAAGTTGCCAAAACGACTGATCACACTCTCGACACACCTGACTAGACGGCCGAAGGGCCATGAATCACTAACCGCCCCCTCGCCTGGCAGAACTTACACAGGGAACCCGCAACCCAACCCAACAGAGGCAGGCAAACACACCAAGCAAGGCACTGAGCGACATAACATCCCGCTACAGGGAATATGCCATTTAAATGCACCACTCACTATAAATTTCCCGGGTTATACCACGCACGCCAAACAGATCGGACACAGACACACACATATATGCCTACAAGCAGCACACACTGCTTATCTCCCGCAAACCACACTTAGCAAAGGGTCCGACGGAGACAACAAGCTCACACAGGATACCGGGAATGCAACCCCAAGCTATAGAGACCGCTATATATAAAACGACCAAAAACCAAAATGTGTATGATATAACAAGCCACGCAATGTTACCAACTGTTTATTGTTTACTGTTCCAAGTCGCACAGCTGTTGTGGCAATGTGACTTTATATGTTACTCTACGCACAACCAAAATAAAGAATTAAAAAAAAAAAAAAAAAAAAAAATCTGAAATACTTTTCTTTAAAACAGGACAATGTTTTATTAGTCAATAATCGTATTATTTTCTATCACTCCTTCTTACTAACGCCAGTTACGTCTCTGTGTCAGTGTCACGGAAAAACTATGACAACAATGAGCAGATATGTGAGAATGATACTTTTTTTTTGTTAACCATTAAATCTAATTAAAATATTAAAATCCTTCTTAGAGGGCTGGAAGAGGTCAACACGCATTCTAGCAGAGTATTGACCACTGTGTTGTGAATCAACAGATGTAAAATGTATAAACCCATACATTATTAAATGAACATTGAATTCATTATTATTTGATTCCAAATACATGCAAATGCATAAGGAGTTTATGGAATAAAAAAAAGAAAAAAAATTTTTTCCTGCAGGGAAAATCAGTTTAATTATGGTTACAACTATGGCTTTAACTATTTAATATTACCACATTGTAATGGACTGATTGATGGAATATTGATGATGCCATGTGAAATTTGGAATTTTTTTTAAATAATGAAAATGTGTAAGCTGGTGCTAAATCTGGCAAAATGTGCATTGGGTAGGGAGTTTAGTATTGTATGGAGTTTAGTGATACGCAATCTCAATTGTTCTCATGAGTTGAGCTTCTATTGCCATTTTTTTTTCTTTTCTAATAATAGTATTCTGGAACATTAGCATCTAGTTCAGACAAATTTTAGGACACCTGAACATTTACAACATATACCTAGGTAAAGTCACACACAATTTATGGAAACAAGAAAGATTGCCCACACAATGTGAAGACAATGTGTATGGATTGGAATGTCCTGTATTCATCAAAAGTGAACTGGTTTAAACATATGCTAATACTGCACTTTATACCTACCCACACAACACCGTGTGAAAGAGCCCCCAGGTAATTGGAAGGATTCCTTACAAATTATGTATCACATATGATTATCATGCAACTTGGCAGGTTTGCTGTTCTTTAAAAGACATCCATTCCTCTGTTTTTGGCATACTTGTTTTGGCAATGTTTTTTTTTTACATTCAACCTTGCGAAGAGACATAACCGTAGATGATTATGTCCCACTGAAAACTTAGTTTGATGACCTACCTAAACTAGGAACAATCCAGAATTTATTATTCAACATCACCAGTTTGTAGATTTTTAACCAATGTTTATCATTAATGGAGTTATAGGCAAAGATTGAACAGAAACCATATTATCAAAAGGGGCACTGATATGCGCAACACCAGTTCTTTCATTTCTGGTTTGTGATATTAGAGTATGGATCTCTTGGTCTTTGGTCTGAACTTGAGTTGGTTTGGATGGAACTGTCACCTCTCTGTTTCTAATGCATAAGCAAATGTCTTTTGACCTACCTGTCCATAGGTTCCCGAGACTGATAATAAAACCTCCTGTTAAATAAGAGGCTGTAAACAGAGCATTGCTGAGAAAAGACGACATCTGCATTGTGGGTAGCAACGCCGACATCCATAAAGCCATTGCCCGGCTGCTATATACCATAAGGAACAGTAACGAGAGGTTAAGCAGGAAATTTACTGGTTCTGGATTGAGGTTTGCCAACCAATATATCGGAACGCCATAAAAAACAACGAATACAAAGTGTTCAGGTAGTTCACCAATGACCTGTAGAAGGACATATAAGAAAGTTAGAACTACTTAGGTTCCATTATTTGTCCATTATTTTGTTTTTCTACCTTTGAAAAAGGGATATGGGCTAAGTTGAGAGAGAGAGACGCTGAATGATTAGGGGAAAGTCACAAGCTGTAGAAGAGAAATATGGATAGTACTTAGAGACAAAAGAACAAATGAATTGGTAATTTATTATACTGTAGAATCTATAGTAATGTTTCATGTCTCCAACCATTCATCCACGATTCAACCATACATCCAATCTAGTTATGTAATTATCTATTAAATTGTGTGTAGTCAAATGATTTAGGCTGGAGTCCAGTAGATCATTAAAGCATATTTTGACATGATTTTACATATTGTCTATTTTGCCACAATATTATCTAAAATGAGAAAGTAAAAAACAGAAACTGCAAAAGATCACATTACCTTTGCAAAGAAATATGAAGGAACAGAATACAAGCCGTCTTGCAATTCGTGAAAAAGCATAGCTCTCTCTGAGTGACCTATAAACATGCAAAACATGAATTGAATCAATGCTGGAATCAATGGAGTTGGTCAATGATGTTAACAATTATCAACACAAGACGTAATTAAAACCATTTTAATAGATACTCACATTTTGCTACTACGTCCAGTACCACAGCAAAGGGGGTGAGGGATCCCTTCATGAAGAGGAGAGCGATTGTGTCTTGTATAGAGAGCTGATTACCTCCTTGTCCATAATATAAAAAGCCTATCAGCAATGACATTAACAGAGCTTCAAACCCATGGATCAGTAATGTTGTCAGATCCCGTAAATCATTGGAAATGTGCCGTCTATTGAAAATAATGAAACAGTCCAATAGTATATCTGTTAGCATGGCAAATTAAATTGTACAATGATTACTAACGTTGCCTTTTCTGTAACAAGACGTCATAGCTCAAAAGCTTTTAGCTATAACTATGAAAGGGTTTTTCTCTAGTGGTCTACTTAGCATTGGGGGTCTTTCAAAAAAAGTAATACTTCTGGAGTGGACTAATGTGAGCAGAAATCAAACTGAAACCCTTTCCTATTAAATAAAAAATGAACCATGAGGAGCCTCAATCTCCACTGTTAAAAAAACCTTCCCCAGCCTGTAGAGAACATCTGACAAATGATTTCGGGCAAAACAGGCATGTACACAATGCCATTCTCATTCTAGATTCCTCTGTGTCTCTCCACCCACCCCATAAATTAGGATTATTCTGAAAAAAAGTTGTGTTGTCTGAAGACTTTTTGTTTTATTCACTAAAATCTGAATAGTGGCACATTGAAAACCAAATTGTAAAATAAAGGCAAAAAAACGTCAGGCCACATCTATAGATGAGTTCTGGATTTTTTTCAGATCAGCAATTTTTGGCCATTCAGGTTTTAATTTGCTACAATTTGGCGTTTAATTACTAAACCCACAAGAGACACGACGAGTATGTGGGTTTAAGAGGTGGACAATTCTTGATTGTCCTAATTCTTGATTGTCAAAATGGGAGCTGTAAAGAAACATGTTTGTCGACTTTATGACTTCCTTAAGTCCTAAGAGATTAGATTTATGTGTGTTTGTTGAAATATTTTATTACCTATCACAAACATCACAATATATTACTTTAAACTCTCAATGTCTGCCAATCGTTTAGCTCCCATTTTGAGGTCTCCTTTTTTTAATTCAATTTCATTGGACCATTCAGTAAAAAGTAAGTTAAAATAAGTAATCTATCGATAGCAGACAATGGCATAATACCTTATTAAAACAGAGAATTGGTGAAATCCTTGTGGCAGCTGGTCTGCTTCACGAGCATCCATAAGAATTACTTTTTCAGATGATTTGATTGGAGAATTTACACTGGAAAGACATAGGTTTATTTGACTTGGTTCACAAAATCATTAAAAAGAAAAACACTGCTTATATGAACAAACAGGCATGCTAAAAAGTTACAATTAAATGGTCAATATATTTTAAGCGACCTATAGGAGTCTTGTCTCATTCCCACATAAACATACGGAATACCCATTTTCCATATCTCAGAAAAAAAATGTTTTCCTATTACAAATTCACAATTTAGCTTTATTCCCATTACTTTCAGGTTACTGTACTCAGTGACCATTTTATGGTTATACTAATCAAGAACAGAGTATACCTCCAGAACAGACTGTGTTATAGTAACCACATATTCAGCGAGGTGTTGTACATATTATGGATGGGTTTTAGTCCATCCTGTCCCAATAGCAGCATGAAGTTCCTGCAAACAGTTTGATCACATGTTTGTACTGTTAATCTCCCTTTTCCACATCATCCTGAAGATACTCTACTGGGTTGAGATTTGAAGACCATGCTGGTCACTGAAGCACCTGTCAAGGTTTATGGAACCAGCTTGTATCAATATTTGCTTTAAGATATGGAGGATTATGTTCTTGGAAACATCTACTTGTTGAGCTGGTATTCAAGGCCGCAGCTGTAACATTAGTACATTGGTAGCCAAGATAGATCCAAGGATTCATTTGATTTACAACAAATTCTGACACTGATATTTGCACATTTGATCCACGTGGCCGACCCGCAGTGATGTGGAGACAAGCTGTGCCACATCCCACAAGCAGCACCGCGGATCAGAAGCCAGCATGCCAGACGGAACAAGAGAGTCCTATGGCACACGCCTACCGAAACAACCCTTTCTTTAAGTGACAGAAGGCGGTACTGTCAAAGGGGTGTATTCAGGAGGGGGAGAGAAGGTAAGTGATATACCTCCCTTTTCCTATTTAAACTCCACTCTTGCTAAGACTCATTGCTCGGTTATACTGTGATCCTACGGTGTTCATACCTTCAGTGCCTGTCCTGCTGTTTTTCCTGATTCTGACCCATACCTGATTCCTGACTACAATACTCTGCCACCTGCCCTGACCTTTGGCTTACCTGACCACTCTTCATCTGATCCTATTGTACTGCGAACCTGATTCCGTGCTTTCAGCCTCTTCTGCATCGTGGGCTTCCTCTACTAAACAACACCCCTTACAGTAAGCTCATTTGGACAGAGCCCTGTTCTCCTACGAACATGGCAAACATGTTGCACAGCTCAGCAGAATATGTTGATACTATAGAAGTAGGATGCAACTGGCTACGATTTTGGAACTCAGCTGAAAATTCACTATATTTCAGTGAAATAATAAATCATTAGTATTGGTATGAATCCTTTATGACAGACACTCTATATTAATCCAAGCAACTACTCGCAAAAAAATGTTTTACACTACAATCACTGCTCTTTCCAGTGAGTTAGAGACTTATTTAACAATGGGAACGGTGTGAATATTTTATTTAGAATTGATTTCACTATTTATTATTGTTCTAAAGGTTCGATAAATCTTGGTTCGTTATTAGAGACTAAACCAAGTATCAATACTCTCAAGTACAGTCACTACATATCCGAAAAATCTGCTACTGGATATTTTGACTTAATAAATATTTGATAAATTAGATTTATATCAGGTAAGCTTACCACGTTTCACTCGCTGCAGAATCTTTGTTTTCTTCACTGCTGACTTTCCACAGGAAATCTTTAGAATCTTTGACTTTATCCCAGAATGTTTGAGCCAGGAATCTTGTCCTTTCTAGACATTCAGCTTCCTGCTCTTTGGTTCGTTTATCAATGCTGGTCAGATCAACTGAAATCACAGAAATTACATATACATAATGCAGGAATAGTTTGTTGGTTTAACTACTAAATGAATTTTATTTTACTCACTTACAGCAGAAGAAAACGTTCTTTACAGTAAGACAAATAAGGGTGTGGAGTTCTCCACCCAAAGTTTTATCAAATTCTGTAGATACTTTTATCATTTTATGCTCTTATGTTTTATGTTTGCTTGTTTGTTTGATTTTTAAAACAGAATATTCGAAGATATAATTCAAATATATCTGGTTGTTGATCCAAGTAGAAACCTGACTGCCATTATAGAGTCAAGAATATAATTTTTTCCCTTCTCTGGCATAATTGGCCATCGCTTCAAAATGCTGCTCTGTTTTGTTTTTTCCTTCTTTTGGACCAACAGCATGAAAAGATATATTTTAATGATGGACTATTTTTCAACCAAGACAATTATGTAGCTATATGTCAGTTTATTTATATGCTTCTGTATGTGCTATGTTTCATTTTACTTCTTTATATAGCCAGTAAATAAAACAGCTTAAATAAACCTTTGGACAAAGTGAATGCATATGGCGTATACCGTTCTCGGACCCTGTTTCTCTGCACAGATAAGCTTATAACTGTAGCAATTTGCAAAATGTATGCATCTCTTAGATTGCCCCCTCTGAGGCTCTGGTGTGAATTGCAGAGGAGAAAGTTTTACCTTCTCCAAAGTGTCCAACTTCTGTCCAACTTGTACATAAGTTCTACATACAATGCCAAAGTCCCTACCTCTCTCAGAGTTGTGCATGTGCAGATGGGGTATTGTCAGATTGCTGCACACAGCCCATCATAGAATCTTGAACAGGACTATCAAAAGCGGGTCTTATCAGTAGAATTCCAGCTAAATTCTCAACTACATATCCCATTGATAATGTATGGACAGAGATTCATAGGAAACCTCAACATAGACCAGAAAGATGGGTTCCTGATTGGTGGAGCCTCTTTCCGATTTTGGAGGGGCAGGTCTGCTGTTTCAACTTGCAAGTATCTTTTTTGTTTTGTTTTGTTTTTTTACATTTTTTTTAAAAAAAATTTACGATGTGTTTATTTTTAAAGCAATATCTCTATATGGCATTAGAAAGAGATCAATACAAGTGTTACTGTTTCCTTTTATAATTGACATTAAAGAAATGGAAAAAAAAAAAGGAATCAGCCGGCTACATTATTAGTAAATGGAATTCAGTTACATCAGAATAATTCATCGTGGGATTCTCACTGATTCCTAAGCTTTATACTCTAAGGGACATTCATATACTCAGGCACTCACTGCTATCACAAATCAGGTCATCTATGTACCATTGGCCAAAATAACATATTTTAAAGGGCTATCATCATCTTCAAAGATAAATAAAAAAAAGGCTTACCTACAAGAAAAATAAATACCCCAGGTATCTATAACACCCAATATCCAATGTATTCAATATCCCTACTGTATTTCAGCATTTTGTAATTTTATATGCTATAAAAGTGTAATGGAAACTTTTTGGAGTCAATAGAAAATGATCAGCCTTTATTGGTCAACCCATAAAAAGAAATCAGAGCATCTTCAGAAACTTTAGGGAAGATTTCAGTAAAAGTGAAATTAGGTTGTGCTTATGTTTACCTACCGTAAAAATCAGCAGGATTGCTGTATCTGGGGCAAGGATATCCTATAGAAGAAAAATATTGCACCATGTCTTTGGCTGTCCCAGAATAAATAGTGGTTCCAGATGACAAGAGAAGAACAATGTCAAACAGTTGGAATATATCTGAGCGAGGTTGGTGGATCGATAATATGACCAATCGATTTCCCCTGGCAAGCCTCGACAAAGTTATCACGAGGTTGTGTGCAGTAAAACTGTCCAAACCAGACGTGGGCTCATCCAGTATCAAAATACCTGTAGTAGAAGAAGAGGAGCGTAAGGAATATGACTTTCATTATGTAATTCTCAAAATGTTGTCTTGTATTTTTGATCAACTGGTCATAAATTGTAAACTGCAACTTTCCCGGATTAAACCAAATTAGATTTAAGCAAGAGTTTTGGCTCAAAAGTTGCAGGCCAAAGTATGGACCAGATGGTGCTAGCCCAATATTAGCAGGCGAGATGTGGTCATCAGTTACTCTTCTGTAGTAAACACTCTTTATGTAAAACCATCAGGTTCTTTTGTATACTACCAGAAAGGTAAGTCATGTGTTCCTCCAGCCTCCTGTTTTATGTGAACTGTAATTGCAATTAGCTTGGTGTATACATGCCTGGATTCCAGAGAAGTTGGACCCCAATGCTCACTCTACGTCGTTCACCACCTGATACTCCTCGCGTAAATTCATTCCCAACTTTAGTGTTGGCACATGGCCGTAACCTGAGCTCTGCTATGACCTCTTCCACCTATTATTGTGATGAAAAAATAAACAAATTGGGCATAAAAGGTTCTACGTTCAGCATGTTCTATATTCTATTATTTAATCATCTATAAACATTAATATTTAAAATGTATTTGTAAAGCATCACGCGTAATAAGGTAAGTGTCAAATTGCAACCTGAAAAGTAATTAATATCGGCATTACCTGTTCTGAAAGATCTAAAGGTACTATTAAAAAAAAGAAAGTTATTATGTTTATGACTCTATACACACTGAATCCCTGTGGAAATAAAAGAATTGTGGAGAAAGTGTAGCCAGTGGGAGGCACCATATCTGCAAGAAGATCTGTTTACTAAATTACAAACTGATCAAAGTTTAGGCAATCCCAACCGCATTTTTGATGCTGCCATAAACAATATTATTATTATTATTTTTATATTTTATATAGCGGCAGCAAATTCCGTAGCACTGTACAATGGGTGGACTAACAGACACGTAATTGTAACCAGACAAATGGACACACAGGAACAGAGGGGTTGTGGACCCTGCTCAGTGAGCTTACATGCTAGAGGGAGTGGGGTATAGTGACACAAAGGGTATAAGTAGGGGTAATGAAATAGGTTGCTAGAAAAGTATTCACTGAGAACTTAACTTATTTTTGACAGTTGCAGGAGAGGAGTCATGGGGGGGGGGGTGGGGGATGAAATGACTACTACTACAGAACCTCTCTCTTATAGTTGGGGGAGGTTCTGTAGTATCTGGTGATAAAGTGGGGATGCAAGTTATCTCTATCGCAGATGGCACCAATCTGCACTTGTCATGGTCCATGTGTCCCTGAGACTTGCGGGCCTGCTCACACCTGCACCCTGTGATCTGTAATTCTTGTGTATTTATTATATTTTATTTTGTTTTGCTACTTATAAGACGGTACATAAGTAAAATTGATGTTGCCCTAAGTGGGACTGGGCGGGCCTAACATTTGGCCACAACCACTTGTGTTTAGCAATACTTTCAATGTAAGGGCTCAGTAGGTAACAGTTATAGGCCATCATGATATAGAAGAAAAGATGAACACACAGGCAGATCAATGATTTCTTGACTTCAAGATAAAAAAAAAAAAAAAATAACTAAAAACCTCATTCCTACCCTTTTCTTCCTTTGCTCCTCTGAATATGATTTGGGAAGGCGTAGTTTACTAATAAAAGAGAATGTTTCTCGAACTGTCAGGTGTGGTAAGAGCTGATCATCCTGGCGCACGTGAGCGACACATTTCTTAACTAAATGTTTGTTTATTAATGTCCCGTTAATGAGTATCTCCCCCGATCTGATCTTTCCACCTTCATCTTTGCATGTAATGATATCAAGTAACGACGTCCTCCCACATCCTATAAAAAACAGAAACACAGGGCAATAAAATGTAGAAATGTAGACTCTTGAAGCAAATCCCTGGTTTTGATGATACAGTTAAAATTCATTGACCCTTTGTATTCTGAGATATAGCAATCTGCTTTATGAATTTTGGTTCTGTCGGAATTCTGCTCACTCCAGGAAATAGATCAGCTTATCAGGAACCTCTCATTCTGGTCTATGGAGTCTGAATTTTAGGAGACGTTTAACCCAACACATTAATGGTGAACATGCAGTTTGCACACTGGTTATTCACCTCTCTTTGCGGATATTTTAAATGTTACATTCACTTGCAGTGATCTCCAACAGGGTTATTCACAAAGTTAGAATTCATAGTGAATTTTAAATTTTAGGATAGAGTAGCCAAACTTAAAGCATAACTGACTTGGAGAATTTATCCAAATCGACTATTTTGGTTAAATGTAAAATTCGCTTTGAATTCTTACTTTAGTAAATTATTTTTAAATCTCTCAAATTATCTATTCATCTTGCATAGTATGTAAGGAGGGAGGGGTTGACAAGCAGATATCAAAGCAGCACATTTGTAGGAAATGATTGGGACACCCGGCCAAGTGACTGTCTCCATGCCTTTTTTTTCCGGCTACAATGTGCAATGTCAGCACTAACTATATAAATATATGTATATATTTTCTTGGCTGGTTTTCAATAAGATAATGATGCAAGTTGCATCATTGATGTAAGCAAAATAAAAATATGATAACACTAAGAAACTGTAAAAAAATGGCAAATCCGTAAATTACTCCCTGATCAGTACGAATCTCCAGCGATCAGGAAATTTTCATTCTGTCCTCGTTCTTATAACTGTAAGCTACTGTATAGTAGGGGTTTATGGGCTATGTAGTCATCTTACCTGTATTTCCAATAACGGCCAACATTTGTCCACTGGTTACCCTCACATTCAGATTTCTAATTGTGGAGGTTTCATTCCCTTTATTCCATTCCCACGGCATTTTAAACTCTGCCAGTTTCTCGTACCATGGGATCTGAGCACCTAAATTAACCTTGAAGACAAAGAATGCAAGATTAACGACACATGTTGGGACACGTTGAAAAAAATATAGGTTTTGTAACCTCACCAGCTTAGTACCATAAACATGCATAGAGAGCGCTTAACTTGTTGTGCAACCTGTCATTTACCTAAGCTTAAGTTGAGACACGTATATCTACTTTGTCTTACTTTGACCCTTTTTGCTATACCTGCTAATTTGACAAACGACGACGACTCCTAGGTAGTCACTCTTGCAACATTAGCCTACCATGTTTATTCTATAATAATCTACACGTGACTATCTAGCCAGTTATATCCTGTCTTTAGCATGTTAAGTCTATATTAATCTTCTCATGAATATCTAGCCTAATATACCTATTCTTTAGCATGTTTATAATTTCTTGACTATATAGTCTGAAATACCCTGTCTTCTTATCATCATAAAAATATGTCAGTCTAGCTTAGAAGTTTACTCTGTTATGCGTTCATACATCTGTTATATGTTGACCTGATATAAAAAAAAAAAGTCTATTCTGTAAAACGTGAATCAAATTCCATAGACTGTGCCTGTCCACCCTCTCGGCTTTCTCACAGGCTACTGAACAAGTGGTGGCTGAGCCAGATATATCTCGTCTCCCATTATCTCTCCCTGCTGTTCTAGAATACATCACTAATCGCCTCTCTACCATCTTCAATTGGATGTCCTCCCGCTTTCTGAAACTCAATCTCTTTAAAACTGAGTCTCTTATCTTTCCTGCTCCTAATACTAATCCTTCTCGTTCACTCTTCCTGCAGGTTGATGGTACCTGCATCAGCCTGCCCTTGCAAGCTCTCTGTCTTGGTGTTATTTTTGATTATGGACTCACCTTTACACCTCATTTCCAGTGCTAAAGCCTGCCAATTCCACCTAAAATGCATTTCCCCCATTTGCCCCTTCCTTACGCAAGATTCTATGAAAAAGCTTGTTCATGCTCTAGTAATGTCTTGCCTTGGTTACTTTAATTCTCTCCAAACTGATCTCCTCAGGAACTGCCTTGCTTCAGTCCGTAATGATTGCTGCCGCCGAGCTGATTTATCTCTCCTATCGTTCCTCTCACACCTTGCTCCTCTGTCAATCCTTACATTGTACCCTACAGAAGTCAATTCGAAATACTGACCCTTACCTATAAAGCTCTACACACCTCTAGCCCCCATTTCTTCACTAATACGTAGGCACGGCCCTTCTCAGTCTCTCTACTCGGCTGGGGTCCTTCTCCTGTCTGCTGCTATAATCCTTACTGCTAACTCTTGCATGCAAGACTTCTCACCGGCAGTTCCTCTCTTCTGGAACAGCCTGCCAACCTCCATCAGACTCTTTCTTCTATCCTCTAGTCTTCAATCATTTAAGAAGTCTCGCAGACAAGAATGAGGAATACACAAAATACCAAATGTATATTTAGTTGTTTCATTCATAAAATAAACCCTCTCTTACCTGGTAATGGAGATCTTTAACCTCAAGCACATTTGCACTGCCAGAATATGTAAAATATAAACTGTTATCTTCTTCAGGAACAAATAGGTTCTCTCCAGGCATTACACCAACCTGTGAAAATATTATTTATAAGTGATCTATAAGTTCAGGGATAGGATTTCTACACAAAAAGAAAGAAATGTAATAACACCATATTAAAACTGTCCATCTGTCCATCGATGACAAAAATAAGGCTTTTTTCCTGCATCATTAATCTGATCATATGTATTACTAATTTTGTAACAAATTGTTATGGTACTTATAGTTTTTTTTTTGTGCTTGCTCTGTTTTCTGCCAAATTGCTTTTGAGAGTTTTGACAAAAAAACAAAAAAAACGCAGCTGTCCACAGCATCCATAGACTGCTACATTACTTAATGTACAAGGTTTATTGCAAAATCAGACATCCAAAGCCATTCAACGTTTGACAACAGTGTTGGACTGCAAGCTCTGTAGGTAGGTTAGACCCACGTTCCAAATTGCTTGTTTGAAGATGGGGTACAGCACCCAAAACACTCTTTGTACCATAACCACCTCAACATATGTTTGTTTAAGTAGCGCACTCTTAACCACTTGTATCTGTCAACATTATTTTGTCCGTCAGCCACTTGCTGTGGTATATATCCCTACTGTATAATAATAAAGTGCTGCTGTATGTGATGGCGTTATATAAAAGCCTATAATTATAATAATAATAATAATAAACTGTGCTGGTATAAATACAAGACTGTGATTTTGACTGGAATGGCATTGGTTCTTAAACAGTAAAATCACTACAGAGAAAATAAGGTGAGTTTTTCAAAAATGTTTTAAATCACTGCAAAAAAGATCCAGACATTTTTGTCCATTAACGGCTTTTAGCCGATAAACGAAGGAAGAAAGTCCTGTAACGCACAGGGTTGATACCATCTACCATTTAGGAAAGCGTGCTAATTAAACTGTTAATAGCTTTCCCTCCCCACACTTTGGTAGCCCACCTTAGTTCCTCTCCTGCAACTGTGTCATCCAATAAATTAACCCTTCACTGTAAACAATTTTAGTAACCTACTTTATCCCCGTACATGAAATACATCCCACCCTTACCCTCTGTGCCACTTTGCCCCACTCCTTCTAGAATGTAAGCTTGTTTGAGCAGGGCCCTCTACACCCTCTGATCCAGTGCGTCCATCTTGTCTCGTCGTAAATACATTTTCGTCAGTTCACCTGCTGTACAGCAGAGTTTGTATACAAGGAGAATCCAGCACAAATTCTACTAATTATTTCTCAGGACAAAAGCTTTTAAAATAATCAATTAAATAAATCTATTGAAATTACTGCCATGCTGTTTTTAAGGGAATTTCATATACAAGTCAGGTTTCAATAGAAAATCTAATTTGTAATAAAACCTGTTAATTCACTACGTGTGTGATGACAATGGTGCAGGTAACCTATTAAATTTGATTACAATCACTTTTATTGACAATTCTCTATATTATCCCCAACAAACTGAGTAGAATTCATCACGAATATTACTTATTAATATGAAGGAACTCTGTGAAGGAAACGGGATGATTTGGCCAATGGTCAAAACTTGCAAGAAATCTCATCCACAAAATTAATTAATGTTCATCAGCCACATTACCCTTCCTCATTTCTATAAGAGTCATGAGTTTATGTAACATATATTTGCCTGAATTCCACTCATTAATCACCAAAGCAGTCCCTTGAAAGTTAAGTGACGTTTCCTAAATTCTTCGATATCTTTCGCCAACCCAGGAAAGAAAGGACACACTCAAATCGAATTTAATGTGAATTTCAATTGTAAATTAGAAATTCAGTATAGTAAGAGTAGCCATGAATTCAATATTTAAGGCCAAAAGAGACAAACTTAAAACAATAGATTTGAAATTCACTCCGAATTCTGGGCTTTTCCTACTTTAGTGACTACCTCTAATAGACTACGATGCATTGCATTGGCTTCCAAATAATGGAGTGTCTAAAGCGACCATAAGAGCATTTGTGTTAGCAAAACCCTGATATAAAAAAGATATATTGACAGCATATTATTACTTTAGCCAGTCTATGCATAAATTGCATAATGTATCAAAAACATTTCTCCATAGATTGGCAAATAGGTTAGACAATTTCATGTACTTTCTCAATATTATCAATAAATAGTGCGTTATACTTAAGCTCTGATAACAGCGTTTTATGTGACTGGTTTTCAAAGACCAAAAGTATCCATGGGTTACGCACATATATGACATAAGAAGGTCCATTTTTAGATATCCCTGAATCTTTCAGCTTGTCTTATGTGCTAATTGTTTGAAAAAAACTGTCTCTGTCACCTGCTACAAGAGATCACCAGAAAAAGTTCATACTTAAGAATTCCATTTCTTGCTTATTTTTTTTTTTGTTTTGTTTTTTGTAAATATGTGTTTATTATATCTTTTGTGTCGTTTGTATGCATGAAAAAAGTTCTTTATAGTGACTCGCAGGTCATTTTGGATGGTAAAGCATATCGTGATGTACAGAGACTCGCAGGTCAAATTTGTGCCAATTAGTAATTACAGTCAGTCGGACGTACAGGTCCCGTTTCATACACATAGCTGTAACACAATCGAGTAACGGTAACTTGCTTCTTTTTTTTATATAGAATGCTGGCTAAAACAGAGCTGTCAGATACTTTCCAGTGTCTCCTGGGTGTTGGCCCCAAAATTAATTCATGAATTCGTTGTGATACATTAATACGCGCTAAGTATCAGTGTTTTGATTTATATTACAATTCATGGGCTTGTAGAAGTATAGTCATAGTCATATAACCTAAAGCCATGCTTGGAAATAAGTCACCCTTGACATATGCTAATAGTCTATTTCTTAGAATTAGCTCCTTAAAACGAGACCTGCTTGTGCTTGAAGCATTTTTAAAAAATACTGGAGTGAAAGCAGTTCAGACCCATATTCACAATATTAAGATTTTCTAGTAATTAGCTTTTCTGCACAGCAAACCTTAGTGGCTATTATTTTCCAATTCACATTAACCTCTTCAGGACCAGCAGTGATGGTGTCAATATTCTGTTCTAACGATCCTAGTCCAATTCATTTAGCAACAGCACGGCTCAAAAAAGAGAGTCCAGTGCTTATTATTATTAATTTAATATTTATATAGCACCATCAGATTCCGTAGCACTGTACAATGTGTGGGCTAACAGACACATAATTGTAACCAGACAACTGGACGTACAGGAACAGAGAGGTGGAGGGCCCTGCTCAATGAGCTTACATTCTTATCATGCATACATTTAATTCCTTAGCGGCCAGCGTTTACAGCAATAACATGGATCCTCAATGGTTTAATCTCTGTTTGCTACGCGTGCCTTATTCCGCTATGAAGACATGGTATATGCTTTGCTATCGTTAAGGCTTAGTTGTTTTTTAAAACAGGAAAGTGGGAACCACATCCAATAAGCGTACAAAATTGGACTCTTTATTTGTTTTATTTATTTTAATATTATATGTACTTCTATTTGCCTGCGGCCAGAGTTGGAATTTTTCCGGTTTCCAGTTCCACCACGCAGCGGTTTTGTTCCACTTGAATTGGAGATATGCTTGTTTACATCTATCTGTTTGTAAGTGCAATCAAATAAATATATTTTGTATTTTTCTTACATACTTCACCACGTATGGTTCTTTTTATCCATTCCATTGAAGACATCCATATTACTTGAATCTACTATCAAGTCTACATTATTATATATACCCCAGGGGGGTGAGAGGCCTGATTTCGACTTTTGTTTGTGAGTTTGCTACTAGCACCACATTTCTCACTATTATTATACTGTGTTACGCTATGATCTGTATTTTTTATTATTCTAGATTCACTATTATTCTTATATAGAATATTTCAGCTCTGGTTTCTATTCTCCAGGTTGTATTTCAATTTTGTACACTTATTGGATGTGGTTCCCACTTTCCTGTTTTACTGTTTACAATTTTGGGTGTTAGTGAGATACCCCTGGGATCCCTTCAATTTAACGGATTATTATTTAGTTTTTAGTGTGTATACTACTGTTTTATCACTTTAGTTGTTTTTTTAAACTGTAACTATTGCAAGACTGATTTTGGATTAATAGATGGGGGTCCATCATTCTTTTCCTCCCAAGTATAAGTGTTACTTACATTTTTTTCCCATGAAATCTATCTTTAACACTTGCAATGTTTTAAGTTATATGCAATATAATGCACGCAATATCCTTATCCTCTATCCTTACGAGACTGTTATGTAAAAACAGAATGATAAAATTATAACAATGAGATACTACAATAACCCTTTTAGACACTTTCAAAAGTTTTTTTCCCCTTACTTCCTCAGATGTTACTCCAATGGTATAAACATACCTCCCCTGCATTACATGGTAGCCCCCCAGTGATAGTGATATAAATTATTCAACGTCTCCATAGTGTGATTATTTTGGTCTGGGCCGTAATTTACTTACCGGTAGACCATGAAACGAAGCAAATCGCTCTTGCCTTTTTACCAGCTCCATGGACTGTACATCCGTTCTGTCCATCGTTTCCTTAATTCCTTCGCTACATAAAAGGAAGTCTTGTTTTGATGTCAGTGCCTCATTAAGTCAGTCACTAGTCTGAACACAGTGACTTCTAATTTTAAATGGAGTGTGCGGGTAGGATAGCACTAGCTTATCCCTATTATCTACTGAAAACACGCCCCATTCATGGTACTGTCACCTAATAAATTGTTCTGTTTGGATACAGTGCAGAGGTCTAAAGTATTATCAGATAAGAAAATTACATTTCCCAGGGAACTCATTCCGTGAAAGATAAATCCCAATCCAGGGGAATACACAATACACAAAGAACAAGCGTTAGAGGAAACATCTCAGAATAAAACTTCGCAAGCTAATGCAAACAGCTAACGTTTTTCCATGGCTGCAAAATCCCAGGTGAGTAACGCAGGTCATCTCACAATATAGTGAGAGAAAGGAGGTTTAGTAATAGGTGGTGGAGTACAGGTAGGAGACGGGGCAAGATCAAGGTTTAGGGGCCATATCATATTCTCTGAAAGGAGGGAGATGTCTCTGCTGGAACAAGTATTTCCAAGTAAAAAGGCGTCTTGTTTTTAGAACATGGATAACGTCTGGGGCCATGCGGAGATAAATGAAAGTCATCCAATAGAACAAGCAGGATCATCAGAGAACCCCAGGACGTTCCACGTGGAACCCATGGAATCCAAAAAATACCCCAAATGCAGCATTAGCGTTCAAGGGATCTCCTACACTGTCAGGTAAGACGTTACAAATGATAAATAAGCAGCATTGATATAAACAACTGCAGGAAGCAAACTACCATAACATTTGATTCTTGTGCCTATTAGCCTTAATTAAACAGTAAAACCAAAAATCACTTTGCAAGGTATAGACCAGACCGGGTTACACGCTAAAGTAACAATTGTTGGGAATTTGAAAGTAAGTTCAAAATGATTTTCAAATTTAAGGCCACAGTAGCTTAACTGCTGGGCCATTTTAATATCATTTTAAATTCCTGATAAATCTCACTTTGATGAATAAACCCTGAAAGTGTTTTATACACAACACTGAATACATGCATGCACACATCTAAATGTAATTGTATAGAATTCTATTATTTCATGTAATGTTCATGCATTATTGCATATAAAAATGATAAATACCTGCAATATGTTGAAAATATATTATTGGTATTCATAGTTCTAATCTACTCCATTACAAAATAATCTGCTGAAATGAATACTACATTTTAGGTCAGCACCCCTACTACTTAACTTTGCCAATTAATCCGTTCCCCAAATTATATTTGAACTCTTCAATGCCGTTTAAACCATCACTGTCCACTTTATATATTTACATTTCCATAACACCGGAGGCATTGCTCCAACACTGAATGAATAGATTATTGACATTCGATATGGGAACCCTACTGTTTGCACTATACAGATACCAGAACAAGCAGTCACAGAGAGAATGCTGCAGGAAAATGCATGGACCTTCTATTACTCTAATTATTTGCAGGTCCCCAAAGCAATCATTCAGAGTTATTCACTAAAATTCCAGGCAATTTTCACTTTGTTGAATAACCCTGTTAGTTTTAGTTTTAGTGCCCCAGAGATATGGAATTTGTTGCCCGGGAGATGTGATATGTCTCTAAGATCCTGTGGAAGATTCAGAGAGTGGGGAAACTTTGTGGTGAAAATCTGGTGTCCCCGGCTGATCTAGCTATGGCCTCCTACAAAGTGTCACTATGGGACATGAGCCTGGTGTCCCAGTCTGCCTCTGTCTGTATCATACACAATAACTGACATCCAACCAATGCTGTGGTTACCTCCTGTTTGCACTTAATTGGTCCTTTGTGTTTGGTCATGTTTATTCTATGTGTACATATCTTGATTAATTTATTGAGTTTGTGATGTTTCCAACAAATATATAGATACAGTTACCTGAAGCTCTTCCTCAAACAATGTGTTGGCAAACATGTTATCCCACCATTCTATCTAAATCGTAAATAGTGTGCTGTGTTAGCTTCCAGTAAGGTATCTACCTCTAGGTTGGGATGATATCTAACTACCTACTCAGAGAGTTTTATGGCAGGTGTTTGCCATTGATGGCAGGTGATGCCACCAGTGTTTGCCATTTATGGCAGGTGATGCCACCAGCAATATTGTATTGCATCTTTTTGTGTCTTCTAATGGTTTGTCTCTTATTTAAAGGACCACTATAGACACCCAGACCACTTCAGCTCAATGAAGTGGTCTGAGTGCCAGGTCCAGCTAGCTTTTACCCCACAGCTGAAAACATAGCAGTTTCAAAGAAACTGCTATGTTTACACTGCAGGGTTAATCCAGCCTCTAGTGTCTGTCTCACTGACAGCCACTAGAGGCCGCTTCCGCGATTCTCACTGTGAAAATCACAGTGAAAATACACTGATGTCCATAGGAAAGCATTGAGTAATGCTTTCCTATGGGTGTTTTTAATCCACGGCGGCTCTGGCCGCGCATGTGCATTCGGCTCCACTCGGGAGCCAACGTCGGAAGGGGAGGAGAGGTCACCAGCGCCGAGGGAGCCCAGCGCTTGATAAAGGTTAGTGACTGATGGGGTTTTAACACCTTCAGCCCAGTGGGAGGGGGACCATGAGGGTGGGGGGACCTAAGGACTACATTGTGCCAGGAAAACGGGTTTGTTTTCCTGACACTATAGTGGTCCTTTAATGGCAGGATTTTCTTGCGGGTTCTCTACCAGTGATATTTGAATTTGCTTTGAGAAGGTAAATCGGGGACATTTCATGGTTTTACCTCTGTAGAGTGCAGAGATATTTAGCTGGTATACTAACTACTTATACCTGTGTGATTCCGACCTTGTCCCATTCTGATTATTCTCGGTCTGCTAGCCACATAAACTCCCTGGATAGTTTAAAGAGTTTTTCTTATTTCTAGTTTCCTGACAAACGGGTCTGTTCTTCTCTCTGTGGTTATTTAGCTTGTATCATTAATCCCAGTAACATTTCAAAAGGGCCACTCTAACCATTGCAAAGCTTAAAGTGAGAAGAGTACCTTGAACTCACTCTTACTGCGGCTATGAGCCTGGCCCTTTGCTCTTAGATGCCAAAAAATATATATTTTCATCTTTTCTGTACAAGTTGCATGTGTGATGGACAATCAACAGACAAGAGTAATGGAAAGGTTTTAGAGAGAAGTGCCTGTGACCTGGCAGCATCACTAATACATAATAGATATAATGTGTAAACAAGCATATAACCAATCTCAGACTCAGTCTATAACTAACATGAAAGAAATTGATAGAACATTCAATTTGACAAGACGTCGAGTGGGGGCTGGACGACAATACCTTGGAGACCCCCTAATTTTTCTTAAACAGCTTGCCAACAGTATCACAGAGGACTGAGACAGTGCCCTCCACCTACACTATGATGTAGTGGTTATGGTCCTTATACTGCCCTTTTAATCATGTACAATTAGTGACATTTCCTCTTGTAAAAAGAAGCAATGTTTTTGCTATGGCGTCAGGTTTTGCAAAATACAGACAGCTATCATCATTGTACAGCACTACGGAATGTGATGGCGCTATATAAATAATAAAATAATAATAATAATAATCATGCAAACAACCTAGATTTGTTGTGACACTTTAACTAGGTGCTTGCACTGCTGGTGCCCACTGTGTCCCTTTAACAATTCTGACTATACTTTGTCCCTACAATCTATCAAACCAAACATTTCATCAAAAAACCTCGAGAACTGCTAGCTTCAAAAATACTTTAAAATAGTGTTGTGTGAGCAATACTGTGCCACTCAGCTTTTACATTAGGCAGCACTAGACCGGACTTTCATCTTCATGTTTTCCATCTGCGGTTGTGACATGGACATATTGCAAGCCAAGCGACAATGTACATATTTAATGACAGTGATGCAGTACTAGATGTATTTATGTAAAACCAGACAGTTATCTCATCAGTGCGTGTTTAAAGATCACCGGAGATCATGTTTGCATTGAACTCCCGCTTTGAATGCACGCCAGATTCTAAATTCTACTTTAAACTTTATTTTATTTGTTGTCACAGTTTTATCAGCACATTGGGAGCTGTGTGTAAAAGGTGTGTTCACTTTTAACATGGCTTTTTCTGGCTTTTCCTCTTCTGGTGTTTTTATGCCCTTGTTTGTGACAACTTAATCCTCACTTTGATACTTTGTATCAATTTTTTTTCGTTCCATTTTTTTTTTTATTCACAGATTTGACACTTCCAATGTAAACAAAGAGGCTCAAATGTAAGGCTTTCTTTAACATTGAATTTTAGCGCGACTGTCAGTGTGGTGGGTTTTCCGAGACAAGTTGCGAAAGTGCCTTTTTTTATTTTAATAACATTACTCATTTATTATCCTATTTTTCAAATGTAATTAATAATAAAATCATCAGGAAAAAAAGCTGTAAAAAGTCTGAAAGAAATAAAAAGTGTCTGAAAGACTGATTTATGTGATGCACTACAGAAAAGGAGGAAAGATAACGCACCAATGTGTAAAGGTTGGGTAACCGTTTTATACAGAATATGGTACAAAGAGGCTGATGCGTACAGAAATATGTACCTGACTGTTTGTGCACATAGCCACCTATGTATTTCCCGGGGTAATGCCACTTTAAATGGTAATTGCTCCATTTTTCCCTTGAGAAATATATCAGAAAAATTGCGAAAAAACGTGCTAACATGTTTATTCACCAAAGTGTAAATTGTTGAGAATCCAAAGCAAATAAAATCTTTAAAATTAATTTTTTCAATGTAAACTGCGGACAATTCACACTTTATTGAATAACTTTGTTGGTAATCAAAAAATATACGTCGCATCTGGGGTCCCTACGTCTATATACAGCATGGGGAAATTTTCCTATAATTATTATTATTATTATAATTATTGGCATTTATATAGCGCCAATCAATTCCGTAGCGCTTTACAATATTACAAGAGGGGGAGAATTAATAATAAATGAGACAATTACAAGAACGTCAACTTACAGGAATAATAGGTTTAAGAGGACCCTGCTTATACGAGCTTAAGATTCCCTAAGACGTTAAAACCACTCTAGATAGATTTAAGGTAAAGTATACATTATTTTTGCCTATGCTGATTATATTTAAGGAGTCATTCAAAGCACCATAACCACTGCAGTTTAGTGGTGGTAGTATATACAGTATCCCATAAGCCATGACAGACTCTGAGACATATTCTGTCTAATTTATATGTTGATTTGGAACACCCAGATTTCTGTCAATTCTTTATTGATTTACAGAAATACTCTCTCTTTGTGCACACATCCATGCTATAAAAGTGTCAGATGACATAACTTACACAATACCACTGTATGATTATAAAATAACCTAGCTGACATGTGATCGGTAAACTATCGATCCTTGCTAGATAAAGCCTATACAGCTTTAACAACCTGGGAGACTCAGGGAGAGGCAGAACATTTCCTGGATGGATAGGGAGGGTGGCCTCCACAAAAACGCGATTCTTAATACCTTTCCTAAACACTGTCCATCAATGATTCAATTTCTGTATTCAACATTTACCATTGGTCGACAGACACGTTCAAATGGGATAGTAAGCAGACTGTCAGAGTGTATCTGTATAAAAACTATGTGCAAATTCATGACAAGCAGACAGATATTGTCCAATACATTGGCTTCATATTATACATAGATCCCCAGAGGCCTCTTGTATGGTCATGCATTCAATAACTTCGTGAGAGCTCAGCTCCCTTTTTCCACTGGTTTACCTCAAAATAGTGTGCATTTCCCTCAAGCCTCAGAGCCTCTGACTTTGAGAAAAAGGAAAAAGAAAAGTTGAGCACGTTTAAATCCAATAACAGCTTTAAATGTGTTCCGACTCCCATTGCCTTAATATTTATGTCGATCTCTATAAATATGGTAAACAAACGAAACAGGACCTGTTGGCAATGATGAAAAAATAGACAGAGTTTTGAATCGAGCAATTCCATGTTATTTCTAAACGAAGCGCATTATCTTGTTTTTTTATATTTCCTTCTATTCAAAAAAAACAGAAACAAAAGTTACAAAAAAAGTTTAATGTCCTTTAATTCTATTATTTCAAATCACAAGGAAAATGTTTATAAAAAAAACCCCGAAATGTTTCAATGGAATTACAGGATTTTACATTGAAAAAAAAAATGTATTCATGTAAAAGGTGATAAGAAATAATCGCTCTGGTTCATTGTATTCTTTGTATATTTGATTAACTAGTGAGCGTGTTGGGCCATGGTGGGATTTCCAATCGTTTTTCAAAAAATGGACAAGACAAATATTGAGAGATGTTTCCTTTTATATGGAGAGCGGGCAGATAATGGCCATCTTAGGAAACTCGGGTACGTACATAACATCCCTACTTTCTATGGTATCTCTCGTATTGTTAAGTTTTATAAGGTTTCTACTGCATCAGTCTGGGTAACAATCAATTTCTGTTGGTGACCCAATAGTGAGTTAGTTGTTAGTAAGCTTTTAAGGTTTTGTTTTCAAATTAATTCTTTTTTGTACCTTTGTTTTTAAAATACCACTTGGTTTCTAGGTATACATAACTAAATGTAGGGGCTACTTCTTCATATTGGGAGTGTGATCTTTGGCAATAAGTGGAGCTTAAGCAAATTCCATTTTAGTTGCTAAGCGAATCTACCCGCAATCCACAGTCACAAGAATTCCACTGAATTGCAAACTGCAGACATCATGGGCATGGAACAAAATGGCAGCTCCCACATTTTGATATCTGGCGCAAGGAAGAAAACATAATAAGTATAAATGAAGGCAGAGCACAAGGGAGAAGTATACTCATTAACATAACAGTGCCACTGGATTTATACTTCATCACCTTCATCCTACTTCCACTTCATCCTATGATTGTACCATACCTAATGACTTGCACTAAGAGCTATGGGAGGACTTATATTTATATGTGGTGGTTGTGTTTAGTCACATATGCACCATGGCACACTGGGGTTAGCAAGCTTGGTCATTACAGTTAGCCTCTCATGCACCAACAGTGTTTCTTCACCTCCAATCTCAGCGAACAAGGATGAAATAAAGGAATATCTTGTATCTGTGCAACATATGCTCTAATTTACAGCAACATTGGAAATGGCTGCCTTCATCTCAGGTCTAAACTTGCCACAGCAGCCTTCCATAGGGTCCAGGCTTCAGGGCTTAATGACTTCAATAGCCCTACTTAAAACCCAACTGCTGGCATTGGCAGTGTATAACAGCCTCCCGCCAGCCATCATCACACCCCTCCAATATGTTATTTCACCTCTAGGCATGGATGGAAGTTGTTGTTGTTTTTTTCATCTGTGACCTCTTCCTGTTCTTTGTCTCTCTTGACTCTGCATACTTTGTCTCTCTATTTTCATTACTTAGTTTTTTCTTCACATTTGAGTTGTGTGTTTGATGCACCATACTCAATATCACTGTATTTGATAAAAAAAAAAAAGATTTAAAAAAAGGTTTGTTTGCAAAACTAACATACTGAGGCTTCAGTATAAAGTGTAATCAGAAAGCTATGTGCAGACTACTCAGTAGGAACATTCCATATGTTTCCATGGTGATTAATACACATTTTAGAATTGATCTTTACTTATAATCCTATTTTATGTTTGCCGATGTGACGTGATATGACCATTTCCTGGTTTTATCTAGGTTCTGGCAAAACGACCCTCTTGGATGCAATGTCAGGAAGAATAGGACATAAAGGGACTTTACTTGGAGAGGTCTATGTGAACGGGTCTCAGCTGAAGAAAGAACAGTTTCAAGACTGCTTTTCATATGTCCTACAGGTAGCATTGAGCAATGCGTAGATATAAACTTACACGACTTCCATGAGAGTTACCCGATGTATCCAAATTAGTATCAAGTCCTGTGCTGTAGTAATGTGTAGTGTCCACACAAGACAAAGTGTCCCTTAGTGTGCCAAACCTCTCAGAACAGTAATATAGTGATCAAGAAATGTTCAAACTAAAATAAATAAATAAATATCCAGTGGGTGCACACCTTAGTATGGGAATCCTAATATAGATAACTCTCCGTGAAAACCAAAGACGTAGAACTATGCAGAATTTCTTCAAATATGCTCAGGACAAAATCAAACCAAGGGGTTATGCCTCAGGACACTTCTGGAGTGTCCATTTAGGTGTATTTCCACCAGTGGAGAGGGGTCCTAACCTTTGGACCCACCAACACGGGTGGATCTTTTCACTTCTACAAAATCAAACCAAGTAGGAAGATGGATTTAACCAAGTTGATCATTCTATGAGACTGTGTAGGTCTCTGAATTTCAGTTCTTGAGTTGAGTTTTTGTCTACGATTCTTACATCCTCATGCAGGTTGATTAACTCCCATAATTTCATAGCTGGTGTTTCCCAAAGCTTTCCTATGGACGGCAGTGTCTTCTCACTGTGAAAATCACAGTGAGAAGCGCGGAATCGCCTCTAGCGGCTGTCAATGAGACAGCCACTAAAGGCTGGATTAACCCTGATGTAAACATAGCAGTTTCTCTGAAACTACTATGTTTACAGCTGCAGGGTTAACCCTAGATGGACCTGGCACCCAGCCCACTTTATTGAGCTGAAGTGTTCTGGGTGCCTATAGTGGTCCTTTAATGGATAAAGCTACAAAAGTGGTAGTAGGGATATAGAGTTATGATAGCTATAGTGGCTGCAGTGGTAATTAAGTTTTTTCTGACATTCTTTGTTGGACTAAAAGTGTAAAACGGACACTCCAGACCCATAAAGTACATTAGCTTGTCGAAAGGCTTTATGTGTGAAGAGTGTCCTGTTTTTTGTTATTTTTTTCATTTTAGAAAAAGTGCAGATTTCATTAGAAATTGGTTATACCCCCTGGATTTTCAGGCAAGTTGCTTCCTGGTTAGGTTAGCTTGGATGCACTGAACTCATGCCTTGCAAAGACTTCTCCTTGAACTGCATTGGGAGGTCTGTGATTGGACAGCCACAGAAAGTCTGGGCGGGGTTAGAAGAGGATGGCTAGCAGAGGTTACAGCCAAGAGAGCTGCAGATTTTACAAGCAGTGTTGAGATATAACTCAAATTTAAAAATGCATAACTAAATGCACTCAAGTTTTCATTTGGGGTATATCTACTACACAGTGATTTTTATTTATTTTATGTTTGGGCAGTGGAATGTCACTTTAAAGCTCCAGATGTGTGCATACAGTTAAAAACAAACCATACTGGATATATTTTGCACCTATAGGCACTTTAACATATACCAATATACAAATATACCTGTTAAGTTAGTATATGTCATTTATGCTTTTTAGTACTTTATGGGTTGGAGAACCATACATAAGGACATGGGAAAAACAATCCATTATTTTTCTATATATTTGTATTATATTAAATATAATTTTGTCATTCCTTGGTTATATGTATTTTCGTCAGGTCTTAATATTTAAAATTACTTAGGCTCTTGATGGATAAATATATGTAACACTGTTCATGGAGCTTTATAGGTTATACACAAGGCAAATTGTTTTGATGTCCCATTCATAGTGATAGAAATATATATTTATTAGCTAAAACCTTTTATTATATTCCCAGCATGATACATTACTCGCCTACCTCACTGTGCGGGAGACACTGACCTATACTGCTCAGCTGGCCCTTCAGAAGCACTCCAATGAAAGCCTGAAGAAAAAGGTACTCCGAATTTTATAGTTCAGTTTACATTCATAAATATAACAGGTTCTACGAGAACACACTCCATGCATAAATTGGCCAACAGAACCTCATAGAAACCATTAATTACATATTTACATAGTTACATAGCTGAAAAGAGACTTGCGTCCATCATGTTCAGCCTTCCTCACATATCTTTTTGCTGTTGATCCAAAAGAAGGCAAAAAACCCAGTCTGAAGCGCTTCCAATTTTGCAACAAACTAGGAAAAAAAATCTTTCTTGACCCCAAAATAGCAGTCAGATGTCTCCTTGGATCAAGCAGCTATTACCCCACTAATTAGAAATTATATCCCTGTATGTTATGTTTTTGCAAGTATTTATCCAATTGCAGTTACTTTAAACATCTGTATAGACTCTGACAAAACCACCTCTTCTGGCAGAGAATGCCATATCCTTATTGCTTTTACTGTAAAAAAAAAAACCCTTTTCTTTGCCTTAGATGAAATCTCCTTTCTTCCAGCCTAAAAGTGTGACCTTGTGTCCTATGTATAGCCCTGTTTATGAATAGATTTCCAGATAAAGGTTTGTACTGGCCCCGAAATATATTTGTATAATGTTATCATATCCCCTCTCAGGCGTCGTTTTTCCAAACTAAACAGATTGAAATTTTTTAACCTTTCTTCGTAACTAAAATGCTCCATTCTTTTTATCAATTTTGTAGCTCGTCTCTGCACTTTTTCTAGTGCCATGATATCCTTCTTTAGAACAGGTGCCCAAAATTGCACAGCATATTCAAGGTGTGGTCTTACCAGCGATTTATAAAGAGGCAAAATTATATTTTCATTCCGAGAATTTATGCCCCTATTTATACATGACAAAACCTTACAGGCCTTAGCAACTGCAGATTGACATTGCATATCGCTGTTTCATTTGTTTTCTATAACAATTCCCAAATCCTTCTCGTGTATGATTATCCCTAATTCACTACAATTTAGGGTGTAAGCTGTTTGTGCATTCTTAACCCCGAAGTGCATAACTTTGCATTTCTCTCCGTTAAATTTCATCTGCCATTTTAGTGCCCAGTCCCCCAATCTATCCAAATCCCTCTGCAGCAAAGCAATATCCTGCTCACATTTTATTGCTTTACAAAGTTTTGTGTCATCTGCAAACACTGATACATGGCTTTCAATGCCTATTTCAAGATCATTTATAAATATGTTAAATAAAAGCGGTCCCAAAACAGAACCCCGAGGGACACCACTTACCGTATATACTCGAGTATAAGTGGAGTTTTTCAGCACATTTTTTGTGCTGAAAAACCCCAACTCGACTTATACTCGAGTCAATTACATTGCCATAATACAGACAAGGGGCTGTGTAGGAGGGGGACTGGCAGAGAGCTGTTACTTACCTCTCCTGCAGCTCCTGTCAGCTCCCTTCTCCTCCGCGCCGGTCCGGTCAGCTTTCCTGACGGCTCCCAGTTTAAGTCTCACGAGAGCCGCGGGGTCATAGCGCAGCCGCGTTATTTACACTGGGACTTGCAGAGGGAGCTGACTGGACCGGCGCGGAGGAGAAGGGAGCTGACAGGCGCTGCAGGAGAGGTAAGCGCTCTCTGCCAGCCCCCCTCCACTGAACTGCCAATGCCACTGGACCACCAGGGAGTGAGAGTCCCCCTCCCTGCCATGTATCAAGCAGGGAGGGGGGACGAAAAAAAATATCATAAAAAATTAAATATATTAAAAAAATATTATAATAATAATATAATTAAAAAAATTACTAATAGAACAAACAAAAATGAATATTAAAATAATAATAATTAATAATAATAAAAATGCCCACCCCCCCCACCAAGGCTCTGCATCACACTCTGCATCACACACACACACTGCACTCATACACACACACACTGCATTCATACACACACTGCACTCATACACACACTGCACTCATACACACACTGCACTCACACACACACTGCATTCATACACACACACACTGCATTCATACACACACACTGCACTCATACACACACTGCACTCATACACACACTGCACTCATACACACACTGCACTCATACACACACTCATACATACAAGCACTCATACATACACGCACTCATACATACACGCACTCATACACACACACACTCATACACACACACTGCACTCATACACACACACACTGCACTCATACACACACACTGCACTCATAAACACACTGCATTCATACACACACACTGCACTCATACACACACACTGCATTCATTATATACACACACTGTAAATAAATATTAAATTAATATAATTTTTTTAGGATCTAATTTTATTTAGAAATTTACCAGTAGCTGCTGCATTTCCCACGCTAGTCTTATACTCGAGTCAATACGTTTTCCCAGGTTTTTGGGGTAAAATTAGGGGCCTCGGCTTATATTCGGGTCGGCTTATACTCGAGTATATACGATACCACTTTTGTCCAGCCTGAAAATTTACCATTAATGACATCTCGTTGTACTCTATCCTTAAGCTAATGTTCTACCCAACAACAAGAATATTCATCTAGACCAATTTCTTTTAGTTTGAAGACTTACCTATTGTGAGGAACCGTATCAAATGCCTTGGCAAAATCCAAGTAGATCACATCCACTGCAACACCCTGAGCTATACTTCTACTTACTTCTTCGTAGAATGCAATTAGGTTAGTTTGACATGACCTATGTTTCATAAAACCATGCTTAATAGCCCTTCAAATATTTTCCCAGTCACAGAAGTTAAGCTCACAGGTCTATAATTTCCAGGCAAGGATTTTGAACCCTTTTTAAATATAGGAACAACATCTGCCTTCCTCCAATTCTCTGGTACAATACCTGAAACAAAAGAATCTTGAAAAATTAAATACAGAGGTTGACTTATTTCCCCACTTAGCTCCTTAAGTACCCGTGGGTGAATACCATCAGGCCCCGGAGCTTTATTTACATTAATTTTCTTTAATAGCTGTAGCACCTTGTCTCAAGTTATCCAATCACAAGTTATCTGCAAGTTTTTGGCAACAATCTCGCCATAGGATCCTCATTAATATATACTGAAGAAAAATAGTTATTTAAAATGTCTGCTTTTTCCTGGTCTTCATTAGCTAACAAACTGTTTCCAGTGTACCTACACTTTCATTTTTTGTTTTTTTTTAGAATTGATGTACTTGAAAAAAATTTGGGGGTTGGTTTTGCATTCTTTGGCTAACAATTTCTCATTTTCTAGTTTAGCAACTTTAATTGCCTTTTTGCAATACTTACCTTTTATTCAGATCTCTATTAAAATGTATACACAGGAACACCACATGTGTAGATTAAAACCCCTGGGTAGCTCCTCAAACTCACATCATACTCCAGCGGGAGCTGACTAATTAAACAGACATCTCATACATATTATAGTTTAGCTCATATTGAGATAAATGTAAGATTGAGAGTAAAGGGGCAATCTAAGCACAGTGACCACTAATGTTTATTGTAGGCAGGGCCGGCCTTAGGGGTGTGCGAGCTGTGCGGCCGCACAGGGCGCCATGGAGCAGGGGGCGCCCTGCGGCCGACACAGCTCACACATGGCCTGCCGGAATGTAAAAAAAAAAATGTAAAAAAAAAATTGGCGGGGCGGAGCTTCCCGTGCGGTGTGGGCGGAGCTAAAAACAGGGAAAAAATGCACATTTTTACCGCTGTTGGCATCTTCCTCCGGGAAAACCTTGCCCTGACAGTGATAAAGGCTGTTTTTTTTAAAAAGTGATTTTGTCCAGTGGAATCTTGCATACTCATACAAATATTTTTGAAATATAAAGAAAAAAATGAAACTTCCTCATATGTAAGCCCCAAAGGAGTCCCTGCACCTTGCACTTCAACACGTAGCGGTGGTTATGGTGCTTTAAATCAATATGTTTTTCTCTAACACATATAAGAATTGATTTTACATTTCTGTCCGTTTTTTGTGTATGTAGCCGCATACCCCTGGATTAAAAGTGGAAATGCAATCTTTCATGCAATTGTTCATCTCAGAGTGGTGACACGAAGTTACTGTCTTAGCATAGAGTACTAATAACATACTTCAATACCATAACATTTCCATAGAGTCCTTAAACTGCACTGCAATTTATTGACGGCTTGATCAATATATGTAGTAATAAACATAGAGATAAATAATATTAACATTCATTAATTACATTTATAGTCAGTAAACATTTAAACAGAATCTATTTACTTTTCTTTTTTTTTTTTTTTTACTTATCTTTATAATGTACAGACATTGGTTACTGTAACAACAAAGACCAAAGGTCACTCTGAACAGCAGCATACGGCCTGTTAGCACAGAGATCATTTATATGATATCCAAAGGAATTATGTCAAATAGATATGTTTTATAATATGGCGTGTCCTCTGTGTGTTTCAGGTAGACTCAGTCATGGCGGAATTAAGTCTAACTTCTGTTGCCAACACTGTAATCGGCGGACGTATTTTTAATGGAATATCAAGTGGCGAAAGGCGGCGTGTATCAATTGCAGCTCAGCTCATCCAAGATCCCAGTAAGTTATCCTTCTTAGAATACAAAATACTGTATAATATTTGTGGGGAAAAACAGTATCTATTTATCCCCTTAACCCCTTAAGGACCAAACTTCTGGAATAAAAGGGAATCATGACATGTCACACATGTCCTGTGTCCTTAAGGGGTTAAAGAACCCATTTAATGTTAAAAAAGTAATATGTTTATTTAAAAGTCAGACGGGTTCCTTTTTTTTTTGTTTTGCTAATAGACCCCCCTTTCTGCTCTGGAAACTGATTTGCCCACAGTGAGATCATAGATTGAGTTCCATTAATTTACAAATGGTTGTTTTCTTTTTTCCTTGTCTAGAAGGCTGAATGGCTGATAATACATTCTTACAATGGACTTTGGTATTTAAAGGGACACTATAGGCACCAAAACAACTTTAGCTTAATGAAGCAGTTGTGGTGTATAGATCATTCCCATGCAGTCTCACTGCTCAATTCTCTTCCATTTAGGAGTTAAACCACTTTTATTTATGTAGCCCTAGTCCCACCTCCCTGCATGTGACTTGTACAGCCTTCCTAAACACTTCCTGTAAAGTGAGATGCAATGTTTAAACTTCCTTTATTGCACAATCTGTTTAATTTAGAATCTCTTATCCCCTGCTCTATTAATAACATTCAAGACCCTGCAGGAGACTCTTGTGTGTGAATATAGTTCAATTTAAAGAGCAGGAGATAAACACGTCTAAAGCAAATTAGCATCTGATTGAAAATTAAACCTTTTTTTGTTTTTCATGCAGGCTGTGTCAATCACAGCCATGGGCGGTATGGCTTAGGCTATATAAACAGAAACAAAAGTGGTTTAAAGCCTAAATGGCAGAGAATTGAGCAGTGACACAATGCAGGGACATGTACCCTAAAACTGCTTCATTAAGCTAAGCTGCTAAGTTGTTTTGATGCCAATAGTTTTCCTTAAACATTTTCTCCCCGGTATCTACGTTTTCTAAATGTGTGTCTCTCTTACTTTTATTGAAAAGTAGTTCCTATAATCGAACTCAGCCCCAATTCAGCTACTCAAATATTCCTCTGAGCTAAATGTCCATTGACTTCAATGCTGCTTGGGTATGTAGGTGAGGTCAGCACTGAGTTTACATGACAAAAAAGTATACAGATACAGTATACATATTAATTATTCTCAGCTTTTAAGGGGTAAGAATTAAAGAAACACTCCACTACCATAACCACGAGAGCGGGCTGTAGTAGTTGTGGTGCCAGGTGTATGCAGATTCCCTCGCAAGGTAAGTAGTCAAAATGTTTGCAATACGGTTTGACCACTTACCTGGGATTCATCAGGCTCTAGTCACACCCACTGCACCCTGCAGTGGTTTTGGTGCCTGAAGTGTTTCTTTAATATAAATGCTGTGCTAACAAATAACCCCAGGGTGTGATAATGCTTTGTACAGTGTTGCTCAGTCTTGTATATTGAATGATGTATGTTTATTAGAGAAGCTGTATAATTCTGCCGGGTTAGAGGATTTAATAACCAACCGTGCCACCATCGCTCTAGTATCATATTAAATTGTGATGTTCTGCATCTTTAATTACGCAATTAATTAAAACAATAAAATTATGGAGTAAAGATCATTAATGAATACATATATCCAATTGTTATAATAACACAAAGGTTTTTTGCTACATTTTCAACTTAGCAAGAACCAATAAAGATAATAATGCAATGTGCTATCTATATTCGTAGGTTTTCTACATAACACAAATATGGAATGATACGTTCTTTCTTATCGTGCTCATGCCCTTAATTTAATATTTTCTAATTATGTTCTTAAACCATTTTTGCAGAGATTATACTGCTTGATGAACCAACCACCGGTCTAGATTCAATGACGGCAAGTCACATTGTTCTATTGCTCTCCGAATTAGCTCGCAAAGGAAGAATAGTGATCATATCAATTCACCAGCCACGCTCCGAGTTATTTAGAGTAAGTCACATGCTAGAGCACACTTGTAACATCTGTTAACAAAGGAGTGAGCAATTCATGCCATCTCACCCAGGTACCAATGTGTTATCTCTTATTTTCCTTCCGCATATGGCTCTTAGTCCAAAAGTCCAATGAGATTGCTCTGGAACGTCATTCGAACCCGAGGGACCCTTGGTTTGTGTTACAACTCATAAAAATGGTTTAACACAGTGCCATGAATGACACCTATAGTCTGCAAGTAAAATGTCCACAACATCAGGCTGTAGTGGTTATGGTGCTAAGTGTTTCTTTGCAATAACAGGTCCCTTACACAATAGCAACAAAACCGTCAGTGGTATCAAAAGCAAAAAAGTGATAGGAAGGAGAAA